>NC_089698.1:10870783-11177580 GCF_031753505.1 Anomalospiza imberbis
CTCTGAGCTCACTTTGAGAGGAAATTGAAGCACCCAGTAAGGCATCAGGAGACACGGTCTTGAGAAAAAAATATTTTCTGTTAAAAACATTCTCCGAGCTACTCCTTTGGTTCACCCAACTGTTTGCCAACAGAACAAAGAATAACATGTTTCACAGTTTTTAGGAATTACAGCCACTGGAAGATTTCCAGATTTCACAAACAGCTTGGAGCACTTGTTTCCTTGCAGGAATGGGAGCACAACTTCCAGTCCCTGCATGGAAGCATAACAATACTTTAGTCATTCAAAAGAGCATTATTCCAAATCAACACAGGACAGTGCTCATGTACCTCAAAAATATTTTGAGCTCCTGATGTCCCCAGAGCTCCGGTGGAAGCACAGTCAACAGGATATTTGGGAGCAAAATTTGCAATCAGTGGTTAATGGAGAAAAATTAACCAGTACAGCTTCAGATAAGTTGTACTGGACACACATATCTGAGTGTGAAGTAGCCTGAACTGAAATAAATACCCAAAAATCATACAGATTGTCTTTGACATGGTTGTCACAGAAAACACTGCCTTTTTTTTTTTTCCACACTGGAATGGGAGCCTGAATACATAATTTTTATCTCTTACCTAAACACACACACAAAATACTTTTTTGACATTCCTTATGTTATTGAGGAGGGTTGGTTGGTTGACTTAGACTGGGTTGAGAGTTTTGCTCTAAACCTGACAAATGGAAAAATATCTGGGAACCTTCCCTCCTTTCTTTCTCAAAGAAAGAAAAAACAAGCAGTCATGAAAAGCAGAGCATGCTTTTGCTGCCAAATATATGTGAACCACCAGCCAAGGAATCCTCTCCAGGAGCAAGATTTTGAATTTGTACGACCAGGATTTTGAAAATGTGAAAAGTACATCTATACAATGATGTCTGCAATAGGGGACCTCCACTGAAGGAGTATAATTTCAACAAGTTAAACTCAACAAGAATATAAAAACACATTTGATATCAAGGTTCAGAGCTTGTTAGCAGCACATGTTTTACTTGATTTTATATTTTAATTGTGTCATGTTTGTTTTAATTGAGCTATAGCAGATCAGGCAACTTCTACAGCACTGGCATCCTACTGCAGACCAGCCCCAGCAAACTGCTGAGCCAAGGCACAGCCCTGGTTCTGTTTCCCAGAACTCTTGTTACTTTTATCCCTTCTTGACAACTGAATCTGAAGGACTCCAGGTTATGATAGGATTTGCCTATGCTGGTTTGAAAATGGAAAGCTTGAGTCAAGGAAAGTCTAACAGGCTCCACTGCAAATTGTATCGGCTTCAGTTTGCTCACCTCTGACTTCACTATGTTTTGCAAACAAAACCTGCTTTTTCAAATACTTGCCACTACAATTAGCTTAGGTTTTGATACTAAAACTTACTCATGGACAGGAGAAGAAGAAAGAAGTAGAAAAAATCATCACAGTCCCATTTTTGTGAAGCAAGTTTTCATTCAGGCCAGCAGCTGCACAATCAGCAGGTGTGACACAAAGAGAAAAGGAGTCAAGAAGTGGTCATGAACAAGGTGGGAGTAAAAACCTCTTGGGAACAACTTACAGTTAGATCTCACTAAGCACACTGTAATACACACACCTGTAATCCAAGCTTTGTTGGAGCTAATGTAAAAGAAACAAAACTAACCTTCCTATCTTCCTGTAACCAACCTTCCATGCAGAAGTAAGCAGCGCTTTAATTAAGTTAATTTTCAAAACAGACCATAAGTACTGTAGTTGCTGCAATATACGATAACATTTTATAATATTGTGTGCTATTTCAGTCCTTTCCGATTTGGTTTTCGCTAGTAAACTGCAGACAGCTTTGCTCCAGCGGCACAGCTCCACCACAGAACACCACCTCGAGGCACTGGCCATTCACTAACAATAAACCCCAGCATCAAGAACAAATGGGGTATTCACTGAGGTGCAAGAAGCAGCCACGCTGCATTTGCAAGGGCCAAACTACCAGCTTGTTTAAAAGATGTTTGAGGATGAGAAAAAAATACAAAACCCATTTGCTGAACTAATTAAAGAAGCTGTATTGTCTTTAACTGTCTTCACAGTTTATCGCTTTACAAAAGACTTCAGTTTACTGCAGAGGGTAGGTCCAAATTTTGCAGTAGTACCATAAAAATTGCCAAACAGAAGTATGAATACAATGTTTTTGTGGAAGAATTAAAATCAGCAAATATCAGAACAAAATGTAAATATATAACTATGACAATGCCCATAAAGATATGTATGAGATATCTGACAAAGCAAGAGAGTTGCAGCTTAGCTGCAAGAAAGAACTGACCACACTGAGAGACTTTCCTCATCGAGAAAACTGTTTCCACCTTCTACAAATAATCAAGAGGAGGACTGGAAGGAGAGAGAAGAGAGGAGGTCAAATCAAGATCTGTTACACACAATCCTCTCCTGCCAGAGCCACAAGTATATTTCTTCATGTAAATTTTCAGATTCCAGCAGACCAGTGAACTCTGCAAAGGTCAGTCCAATATTTAGCCTACCCCAAAGAACTGCTGAAACAGCTCTTCTATCTAAATTACCACTTTCAACTGTATGAATTTTCAAAAAATAGCCCTTTTTACATCAGGAAAAAAGGCAAATCGAGGGTGTGGTTACCGTAATTAAAGTCTACAAAGTACCACTGTGCAAGCTGCCTACAGTTTTATGTTAGACAGCCTCATCATGATCCAAATAACATCACGTTTCAGAAAGGGCCATTTGGAAATCTCAGTGGTTATCCTTGGCACAGGAAAGTTTTATGCAATTTTGATGGCTAAGAGCTCTTTGGGATATAAAGGTATCAATTTATGCCCCAGTCATATATGCAACCTGGAGTTTTCAATCACTTGGTGGTCCAGCTCTGCATTACACAGAAGGCTGCTCAGTGCTGAGTTTCATTTCATGGCACTTATTCTAATTACAAGAAAAAAAAATAAAAACTTCCCCAGAATCTTCAGCCTAGGCTCCCATCTATGTTTTGATCTAAGTCTTTTCGTACTTAACAGAAAAGTTCATTAGAATGACTATAATCATATAAAACAGGAGGATGCTCCCTACTTCCAGATTACAGTGAAACACATTTCCCTTGCAGAACGAGTCCCAGTCCCTCCCACACAAGAATCCCCCAGGCCCCGAGGCCCCATCCAAGTGACACAGGAGATGCTGCTGCCCCAGCAGCTGCTGCTGCCAGCCCCAGCTCGGGCACAGCTCTTCCCCCCGGGCTCAGGGGGTGCTGCTCCTACAGAAGCCTGCTGGCACCGCAGTGCCAATGCTGACAAGCAATTTCTCTCCTGACTCAACACTGCTAACACAGCTGCCACACCACAAGTTCTACATCCAGCCAACAGATCTCAAAGGGCCCTGTGCCCTAAGCTGATAAAACTTGGGAGTTTCTGTAATTTGGAGTTAAATATTTGTCCAAGTCCTCACTGCTGCTCCATCTGGACCGGGAAGACAGTGGTGAGCAAATATCTCCTATCTGCCTTACAATTCAGAGATTGAGATTTACTTTGCAAGTTATTGCCAAACAATTAATGTACAATTGTACAAACAATTAGTGTACAGTGTTCTGTAACACTGTCTACACGTACAAATTATGTTTTCACTTAAGAAAAATAAACAAACAGAACCAAATCCAACCTCTCTCAAATAGTCAGAGAACATCAAACAAACTCATAAAATTGGACACAGCCTTACTTTTGAGTATTTTTAAACCATGACACTCAGACTTTAACTTTTTCTAAATTTAGAAAAGAGGGATAGGAAGACTTCAGCTCTACACTTGTTCATGTCAAGAACTCCAAGAAGCTACTTGGGCCTGTAATAGACCCAAAGCTCTCTAGAGTGTCAGGTTACTTTGGCAGACACAGGCACAGAAGTCAAACTAAGTTGAACTGGTCTATTTTCCAAACATACAAACATGATCAAAAGGCACAGAAAGTAGAAAGTAGAAAGTATTATCATTATTCCTTATAATACAAGAAAAAAGTGTTGGTGGGGCAAAAATGAGCTTCAAGTGGGTGAAGGAACTACCAGCAATGAATCCAGAAGATGTAAGGTATGTTTCCTTTCTTCCTTGAAGCAGAAGCACTGACTGAAACATGCCTGCTACTTTGCTAAGTAAGTGGAAAGCCAAGGAGTTAAAAAGACAAACCAACAAAACAACAACAAAAGCAAAAAAAACAAACCTTCCATGGAGCTAGAACGAAAAGCCTGAAGTAAAATCTCACATCTGTAATACTGTAATGATAATATTTCATAGTTTCAGTACTTCATTTTTTAAGAATAATGCACTGCTAGTCACAAAACCAGAAATATAATTCTAAAATTAAAAAGCAACATAATTTGCTTTTTGAACAGCAAATGCAAGACAACTTCTTTACAAATACTAAACTCCTTTAAACAGAAAATAAATTAGGACCTACACTACTAATATACCAAAGAGCAGCTTTTCACTACTGAATGGATCCCACCCAGAGTGAATGCACAAAGGCGTATTTGAACACACCACAATTCCCATGCCTAGTTCAGTTACAACTGAGGTGGTACAACGGGGGAAATTAAGTTTAAAACTGGGAATTTCCTCCTGTTCTGATGCCACTCACACGTTCAAGCACAGGACACACTCCACAAAGTCTTTTAATCAATGGGAAGAAATTACTATTTTACTTACCATAGAAGGACAACCCAAACAAGCAAATGTGTGTTTATTCGAGGAAGAAAATTTCTGAGCATAAAGCACCAAAATGAGATTATACACAAATACAGCCAACCAGTGCAGGTATCTGTGCCAAAGGCTGGGTGACTCAGGGTATCATGAAGCAGGAAACAGATCTTCAGTTTCAATTGTTAGCATGGCACTAAACGCACATAAACAGACTCTAATGCAATTACCTTGTTAAAACTGCACATGATGTACTACAGAAGTCAATTAGGGTTTTATATTATGAGCATTATGATTTCTCCACACCAGTGAACCTACTAATGCCAGTATTTTGGACAGACAGGTTTTTTTTCTCCTGAGGTGTTCTCTCAATTTTCGTTTTTTTGAGTCATGTGGTGTAAGAGCACACAATCCATCCAGCACAGAAGCGAGAGAGGACTGCTGAGGGGGAAGGCAGGCTCGGATATGAATTTAGTTTCAGTGTGAGCAGAATTATTAGCCTGTCACTGGGATGAGTGCAGGATGAGTTTCTAAGATGACTAGGAGAGACAGGAACTGAGTTTATTTAGTCTAGAAAAATATACAGTAATGGGAGAAGCTGGCTCACAGGCAAAAGGAAACACAAAGTGGAAGAACTCTGAGGTTAAAATGACCTAAAATTCTCTTACTCACAACAGGGGAACCTACACTCTTTCCCAACACCAAACTGTAAACTGATCCAATTTCCCCCTCAAATCCAATTTCTTTTTCCAGTTAACATCTCCATAGTCACAGGAACACTAGTGACAACACAAAAAGTAGCAGTTCTTCTTCAAACTTTCGTCTACTGTGCTTTTTTCGGGGAGGGGACATCAAAACCCAAAATCCAAAGAACACAAAGACCAAGTGGACCAGTTCCAAATGTATTACCCAGTATGCTCTTTTCAGTCTTGAGAAACAGGAAAAAGAAGGAGAACATGTCCTACTGCTCTTTTGTACTGGCTTATTCTAAACAGTAGAGTTTAATTAAATGATAATGTTCAGAGATTATTAGAGGCATCTCACATGCTGAGCTGAGCCTCCAAATGCTGAAATGCTTATTAAGAGCAAATTTTCTTAACAGCAGCTGTCATGTCTTCAATATTGCACCACATAAACCTTTTGGACAAACTGAAGCACAGGAGTCTTCATGTACAGAACCAAATGAAATCTCCGTTTGACCAGCATCAAATTACACCCACTTGAAAATTGAACTAGTTTTATCAGAGAGATATCGACATTTCATTATGCATCATTCTCCTTCTACAAACACAGAACTGAAATGTACACCCCAGATCCTGCATCAGGCAACACACAGGGTGAGTCTGTAATACTCTGCAAAGCCAGGGACAGCCAGGCTTGAAAACTACTAGAAATCCCAAATAAAACCAAAACACTATTTTTACTGGACAAAATGTTTGCCTTTTAAAAAGCAAATTTCTAGGTAAAGGCATTGAGATAATATTACACAGGAAAGTAAGTTCTCTCCTGTTTCAGGTCATCCACTAATTTGCACCAGTCATTCTAAATACATATCTCATTTCATTAATTCAGGTTGTACTCCTTTTATGGGTGTTTTAGGCTAGAGAAACTGCAACACAACAACTGCAACAGAGCAGAGATCCACTTCCAAAAAGATGTTTTCCTTCAATATTCATTAAATGTCACAGCAGAGTCAGATTACATCTTTACCAGCATAAACTGAACATAGACAAAACGCCAGTCCAGCCTTGACAGAAGCAGCCACATCAGATTTTTCAGTAGATAGTAAAAATCATGATGCTTCTAACCACATGGATAGAAAGGAAAACACATAAATGCAAGCCAGGTTAACTCCTTTCCATCTTTAACAGGATTGCTTTGAAAAGAATGAACAGACACTTTAGTATGAATTCTGAACCCACAGGAGCAATGATCTCCAATTTTGACATTAACTTAAAATAATTTCCCCAAGGATTAGGGAATTAACAGCTCAATTCTTTTAGGAAAAACACAGAACTACTGGGCTCAATGGGGATGTCCATGCAGCAGCAGGCTCAGAACAACTTAATATATGCCTGGCATCCAGGAGCTACTATAAAACAAACACAATGTGGTTTTGAACACAGGCTGCTGATGCCATAGAAGAAGACTCAGCTTTCCAGGAAATTTTACATGCTGGAAGCCTAAATTCTGATCCTTCACCATCTGTTTCAATTCACATTTCCATGTAATGTATGTAGCAAGTAACAAAACACAAATCAAAATGAGTGACCGGATTTAAATACTTCAAATAAACAAATCAGTCTTTTCAACTTGGCAACAGTCTCCCACTATCAACATTCAAACAAGTGAAATCCAGCTGTACTTGTGGGGAGGAGCAATCTGTTATCACACCAGCAAATACACAGCTGGAGAGACAGAAACCTTTCAGCATGTAGACACGAGAGTTTTGATATCCTCAAGGGGTACATAAAACACCTATGTATCAATGAGTTTTAAAAATTGCCTCCCACTAGAAGCAGATTTACCATTTTATCAACAATATTAGAAAACTAGAATAGTAACCAAAATTTGAAAATCTGATGTTTCCTGCTGAAGGAAAAAAAGAGTATAGAGCTAAGGACACTCACAATGTACTGAGAAATAAAAAGTTCTCTAAGGAAAATAAAAGTTCTCTAAGTTCACAGTTCTCTAAGGAGCACCTGGAAACTGCTACAGGAGAAAACGAACCCTGAGCTGGAAATGTAATGTTTCAGCAATCAATATTTTCATAACACATTAGCATATTTTCATAAGACACTTGATCTAGCCATTCAAGGTCCAAACTAGGCAGGCAGGATCCATTTTAAAAGCAGTATTGTGCATAATCAAAGGTGTAAGACAGCTCATACAAAAGAGGCGTCAGCCTCTTTTTGAAGTCATTTCAGTTTTAATTCATTTAACTTTCACAATTTACCTCGAGGGTTTTTTCCCCATACACATACAACATATATGAGAAAGACTTAAAACCATTACATACAACTTAAATTTTATACTCCAAATCCTATACCGTACCTGCACCATTTTTTTAAATTTCTGAATCCAGAAAACTGCTTAACACTGATAGAGAGCAATTTTCTCCAATCAACTGATCTCAATCCACTTTTTTTTGCAGCTAAAATGTAAACACCTGGAGTCTTAGAAACATTTTAAATATAATCCTTATGTCCCTCATAACCACTCCTAATTTGGCACCTCTGCTTGGTTTCATCCCTGCTCTGGATTCCAAAGTCTCAAAGCCACCTACAAAAATACTCCTGATATCCTTCAGTAATCCCAGAGGTACTTTAAGCAACAGACCAGTCTGAAAACACCCGAGTGCCCTGGGAGGGCAGAGATTACACTCTGTTGTGCTGCATCTACATTTCTGCTGATATTTCTTGCTCAGAAACAAAATGCTTTCTTGTAAAAGGTTCTGTAGTGAACATCCAGATGTTCAACCTTCCTAAAAATAACCATGTTCACCCTTGGAACACTCATAATTCCTGAGCACCCTTTAGGCAAAAGCACTCACATCAGAACTAGAACATAAACTCACTCCAACCAAAGTTAAACTCAGGAAAATGTAGTAGCAAGATGACAAAGCTGATTTGAACATTAGAATTTTTAGCTGATTGTTGAAGACACCTACTAAATTTAGACACAATTTACAGTGAGTTTGCCACATGCATTGATTCATGTACCTAAAAACAATATGCTATTTTGAAACCAAAATAATATTAAAATGCTATTTCACTTTCTTAACATCATTCAGATTTTACTGTACAGAGTGAACAAAGTAAAAATAAAAAATTAAAAATATCCATTAATCATCCTTTATGTTTTATTTGAAAACTACTTTTGCATAAGAAGTAAAGCACCATGAGGATGGAGCTAACACAAATTTTAAGCTGTTTTTAAAACACTATCTCATCACTGTTTGGCACTGGGGAGACTTTTTAAGTTAAGATTTTATGCATGAGCAACTGCAACTTGTGTTGCACAGGATTAAGCACAACAACAAAAATCACAACCACTCAAAGTTTCAGACATTTTCCCTGCCTGTTTTGTTGTCTATATTTTAAGACAGTTCTAAATAAAAGTATTTAAAATGCAAGGAAAGGCAAATAATAATGCAAAATGAACAAAGATGGGCAACGTTTTAATAAGAGAAAGATAGAAGAATGTGACAAAAAGGTGACAGATATGATATGTGGATGAAAAAATGAAGAGAACTTTACTTCAAAGTGAACTTTTTTTACTCAAGACTGAACACTGGTTTGTCCAGATATTTTTCTCTAATATCTCCCAACATTTCTTTTAAATATAACAGTATAACCCTTGGAAAACACACTTTCATCAACCCCAAACCAGTTCTAAAAATACCAAACGTACAGAACCATGCACCTCTTAAGGCAAGGGCTCTCATTTATTAGTAATGCTGCAGGACATGTTGAGGTTGCACTTCTGCAAGTCAGAGCCAAGTTCTCAGTCAGCAATCAGGATTTGCTGGCACCTCAGCAGGTAGATGGGAACAGTTCCCTTTTGTTGGAAGTGCCATGCTCACTCCAATGGACACAGGTTATTCAAGTCCCTCTTCTGGGGGCACCTGGAGCCCTTCACTTCCAAGACCAGCTCCCCATGCAGTCAGTGGAGTCAAGCTTCTGCCCAGGGCTGACAAGCATCCTCTGCTCTCTCCATTCCCTTCAGGTATTTATGCAGTCCAGGAGCTGAAGTTTAAAATTTAGTTGATGTGAATAATCACCCCATAACTTCTGATATGTTTCTGGTATATACCAGTAATAATTCAATTAATCTACGTAGGTTTTGTATAATAAGTTGGTATTTTCTGTCTCTGATTAATAATTGCGAAGGAAAGAAACATTGGAATAAAAGTAGTATGATTTTAAAGAACTACATGCAAAACATGCATGCAACCCCCAAGAGTTTTTGCTCAATTCAGCTCATGATGAAGTCTTTTCTCTTTCAACAGCTCTCACTTATTATGTTCACCTAAGCAACCCCATGGGAAACCACAGACATTACTAAATATTAGAAACTCTGTGGAAGGCAAATGCTGGATTTGACCAGGAATGTGATGACAAAGAGTTTGCTCTAGGCTTCTTTCATGTTTTAGAAAGCAGATTTGCTTTCAGTTCATTTTAGGGGGAGAATGACATAGATTCCAGAGACGTAGTCAGCTATATGAAATCTTGTTTCACAAAACAGAAAATATGAACCACAATGTCTGCTCTCCTGGGAACAGAGGATAAACATCTAATCACATAGGCCCTTACAAAGGAAAACATTATCTTTTATAAGAAAAAAGACTAGAAAAACATTCTTTTCCAATACTAGGCATTTGATTTTCTGCAGTAAGTGTGCAATGGCAGTAAAACTCAATTCCAGACAAGGTGCAGTATGAACTACCACAATGCCATTGGTAAAGCTGATGATTTTCATCTTTTTCTATCAAATAAGATTTAGTAATAACTGTTTTTGAAGAGAGAAGAAAGTATACAAATTACCCACCAGATTTCAGACAACATGGAATTTAATTCATCTTACCTATAACAACAGGAAAAGAAAAAGAAAAGCAGAAATAGTATCTGGCTTACGATACACAGTTACAATATGGAACAGAATTATTAGAGTCTCCACTATTACATGTGGACAACAAAGACATTGCCATCAGCTTTCTTCAGTGTTGATACTTCCCTGGTATTTAACACATACCTTCATCAGGTCTCCTAATTTCTCTTTGAACTCCAACCAACACCAAAACAGTCTGCTGGATTTATTACTCATTTGCCAGATTGTGCAATGGCTTCCCATTCATTTCACAGTTACAAAAGAGTCTCCTTGGGGTTTGTAAGAAACTCTGCTTGGCATGAAACTGCCAGGCATCAGTTCTACGGGGAACTCATGGCCTTCCCAGTTTCAAGCCCTCAGTACTGAGCAGAAAGGTCCCTCTCAATGTGTTTCTCTCTTGTGGAACACAAATCTAGCAGGGGCACAGTGCTGCTCCTCACCCCGTGCCTCCATATGCACCAGACAAAACACATCTGGCTCTTCCCTCCTCCCTCCAGGAGACAGATACACCATGAATCAGAAGGTCGTATATCTTCACTGGTAAACCGTGAGCCACCTTGGCAGTAGCTGTCCTATACATTTATAAGACAGATAAATTGTGAGCATAAGTAAACTGTATTCCTTCCCTGCCCATCTTTCTGTGCAATTCTAGCAGTGTCTTAATTAGCAGCATGAATTATTTGCCATGGTAATAGGGCACAGATATTCAAAGCACAGAATGATAATTTCCCTGAAAGTTCAAACAAGACACTGGCTGGAGATGCACCTCCTGAGACATTATTAGGAGAAGACAAATAAAAATATAAGCATCTCTACCACATCCAAGGCCAGACTATTGCACAAGTGAAAAACTTCTTTACAAAACACAACACAGGTACATGAATGCTGTGATGATTCTCATGGTGACCTATGAGAAATGTAAATCACTCTGCCTGGAAAAGTCCAAGCACAACTGAGCTAGCTGCTAACAATGTTCAGACAATTGTCACAGGCAAATTGTAGCAAAACAGCAGTGTCTGTAGCAGTTGATTACAGGCTTCTGATGTCAAAGCATAAGCCATTCAGCAGCAATTATTTTCTTTCAAGGGGTTAAACAGTTATCAATCACTAAAAGAAAGAAGGAAACACAACAAAAAGCCCCAAGCCCAAGCAAATGCCCCAAAATATAGAAGCCATTCCACCAAACAAACACACATCAGCTCCTCATTTCCATTCTGACTGTATGGAATGTGCCTTGGTGTGGAAATCACGCCTGGTACAGAACCCAACACTTGTTAATAAGCAAAGCAGTAACTGATTACCCTGTCACTAAACTCTGCTGATAGCATGGACCTCCAATTATCTCTTTATGCCATGAACACAACACAGATCTTAAATCCAACCAACACAGTGACAGAAAGGGTTTCTCAGCTGTTCTATTCACATTTTCTCCTTCAGAGAGTTCTCCTACCTTTCCAGCAGGGAAAGCCCAGTTTGGCTGGCAGCAAGGAGAGTCTGTCACTGATCTCAACCAGAGCAACACCTGAGAGGAGCTCAGAACCACAGCATTACCACACAGCAACTGAAACTCTATGTCCCTTCAGCCTTACCCAGCACACCCTCACATTCATGGGATCTTTCCTCCTGGAAAGAATGGAAAGCAAATCAGTTTGGTCAATTCTCTAACTGCAAAATCAAAAGCAATTTCTGATACATTTAAATCTTACAAAGCAACTTGAAAGAAGATTCCTTTTGTGAAGAAAATTGCAAGTGGCATTAGAGTTGTGCAGGATTTTTATTACCATTTGGTCTTGGCCCACTTGCCTTCTATCAGAAGTAGGTGGGTGGCATATTCCTTAAGTTTAGTAAGGTTTTTTTTTTAAAAGAAAAAAAAAGGCCTAGTTACAACAAGCTAAAAATTACCCATCATCAAGAAAACATCCACTCAGCATTGATTACTAAAAATATCTCAACATATATACCCAAGACACTTTTAGTTACAAAACATCTACTACTCAAAACAACTTTTGTTTCCAAAACAAGAGCACTATGAATTTCTATTAGTTGGGCATTTTGCAGAGTTACTGTCCTCAGGTGTCTACAACTACAAGAAAATCTAAATACTTGCTTCATTTTACAGTGCTTGGACAGAAAAAATAAAGGACATCACTCCCTTGATAAGGTGTCACACTAGCTAAGATACATGAATTCCTGCAACTATTTCAATTATTTCCTTTGTTCCTCTCTCTGTACAAGCTGTCAGCAAAAGAATTAACAGCCACAGAAATGAAGGAGAAGTTGGATCTGTTTGGATGATTTGGGGCATTGGTCAGTGTCCAGAGGGGTCAGGAGATTCTGTGATCTCACTTCAACAAATTTGGAAAGACTATAGCACTGCAGCCTTTCCAAATTAGTCATATAGACACTATAAATAGATTGTCATGGAGTTCTAGAATCCTGCTCCTCCAAAGTTATCCATTTCCTATGCAGTACCAAGATACAGGACATTCAGCAGCCAGTTTCCTAACAGCTCTGAAAAATTCCATTACAAAAAACTTCCAATAGCTGAACTACAATCAGCAAAATAAAGGCCTCTATTAGCAACAAGGAATAACAAATTTTCACACTTTTCCCAAATGAAAGGGAATTGTATTAGTGTCTTCCAATCTGGAACCAGGTTCCAGACAATTGAGTCTTTAACATAAGAAAACACAGCCTGTCTTCTATTAATGCAGTTCAGCCTCATCCCAGACACTGTCAGCCATCCAAGTCCAGAAGTGCCATTTTTCTGAATAAGGTTGTTCAACCTAAAAACTCTACACAACTAATTACCCAACTCCACCCTTCTCTTGGTCCTCTAACAGCCACATTATCCAAGAGTCAGAATGTGCTGCAGATCCAGGGCTAAGTTCATCTAAAGGGCAGCTGAGGCAGGCACATCATCCTGGGCATATTTATTGACAATTTTCCATCACACACAGAATATTATGGTCATAACGGTGCCAGCAACCAGTCAAAAAAGCACAAAAGAAAACAGACTATTATGTGGCAGAAAGGGAGGACTCTCAGGATATACAGGGCAATTCTTGTTGGCCTGCACTGCTCTTCCAAGAGCCCCACAGCAATGCTGTGCTCAGACTGTCCCTCAGCCCGGCCAGACCAGCACAGTCTGACACCTGCCAAGGTGTGACCTGAGCTCACTGCTCCATCACTGCACCAAGAGCTGCCACTGCCCCAGCTGAACAGCAAAAATAACCCAGCACCACAGACAGGACAGGCTGTGTCACCTCTGAGGACCTCAAGAACAGCTTCACCTTGAAAATCTTCTTGTAACGCTCTGTAAGACAAATGTGCAATAGTTTTGGCAGCTTTGCTTGGACAGATAACAACACACTGTGCAAAAGGACTACTTCAATATTTATGACAACAAATCTTACTAAATCTGTAATCTAACTTCTTATGGGATGCAGAGAGGCAGATAACAAACTAAACAAGTTCAGACCAAAGTATGCATCTCCATCTGAAGCAACACAGAAGAACACACACAAAAAGTACAGCAGATTTCCTAACAAGCACACAGAGGAATACCATACTTGATGCCGTAACTGATCGCTTGCGCTTATCCAAAAGCCAAAACCAGAAGATTAAGTTGATCCTCTCTGATGTGTACAGTTTCACTCAAGACACACAGATGATACCTGAGTGGCCTAACTTGCTCTCAAAGTATTACCTAAAGACAGCCTGTGCAAATTCCTGCTTAACTTCTTCACCTTTACCAGCTCCATCCTTTATCCCCAGGCTCTTACTCTAGCCCTGCTCTTCATCCTGCACAGGCATCTCAGGGTTCTAATCAAAGCTGCACTCCAGGAGACCAACCTGTCCCAGAACACCACAAAACCTGTGCCCAGTTCTGGACTTGGTCACTCTCAGCATACCAGCAGTAGAGAAATTCTTCCATCTAACTTTGTTCTAACTATCTGGAGTATAATATTCACTGCAGTTAAGGGCTAATAGAAGGGTTTATTCACATTCATAACACTTCTTTTGTAAGTGACAGAGTTGGTCATGCAGAGCAGAACTCTGACAGCAGAATGTGCTGCAAATCCATCTCCTTGCTAAGTCACTGCCTCCTCATAAAGCAAATGCAACAACTGAAGAAAAACAGTGGTTCAGAGCGAGAAAGAGCAGGAATACAGCTGGTTTATCTGTGAGATGCAGGTGTTTTTGGCAATGAATGTGACAAAAGGTTAACATATACATACATGCAGGCACTACTGGGTGAACACCTAGAACAGGTCCCAGGAAGACAACATAGCAAAACCTCCAGGGTCTCTATCTTTTCCCTAAACTAGGAATCATCACTTTGTAGATTACACAGGTTAAAAAATGTAGCTGTCCTAACTGATGAAAGAACATTCACCCAAGACTTAGTGCACAAAGACATTACAGAGTCCCCTCACGTATGGAGGATATTGATCTGAACACTACATTGCTTCCTAGACAAAACACATCCTTCCATCCCAATATATATAAAAAAAGTCTTATTTGGAGGTTTCATTTCCACAGCAGTTCTTGTACTTAAGTTACAAATATGCAGAATACCATGATAGTAATAATTTTTTTTTAAGTTATCAAGACATAGTGGGCTCTCTAGTATGAAAGAGGTTGGTTGTTTTTATCACAGAAATCAGAAAACAGGATGTTTTCTCACCTATATTGACTCTACTGTTGACTTAAAGAGCCAAACCAAAACCACACCTCATACCTCTGACACTGAGACTGGTATTTATTGATTACGTGCTTAGAAATCCAAACTCTTTTTAGCAACGTATTCAGAAGTCAGATTAAAAAATAAAACTAACAACTAATAGTTTAACCAAAGCATTTAACAATCACGCCTTACAATCAACAAGCCAGAACTGAAGTCAAATTGACCAATATGACCTTGTCAGAAAGAGCAGCTCTGAATGCTACTGAGAGTTGCTTTACTCACACAGTACAGGATTACATACTGTATCACTGCCTGGGCAGAATGAAACACTATTTAATCAACATTCCATAAAAGAATGAGTTAACACCATCAGCACCCAACTATGACTCTTCAGTGACAGTGGTAAAGTACACACCTGTGCCAGTCAAAGCTATAGAGTAACCAGTCTGTCTAGCCAGATTTAAGCAGCTTTAATCGTGCTGGCCCTGTATTAAGACAAATTCATGTTGTCAGATGATGGGTGGTGAGATTCTGAAATGAACGTGACTATTCACAACTGCACCAAGTGACGAGGGGATTCAGCGGGCATGAAAATACAAAATACTGACCCATCAAAATGGGCGCCCTGCTTTCGTCACCTCCAACTGAGAGGCAAACTCAAAAAAAAAAGGGTCTTGAGTTGTCCTGAGCTCAACTGGCCAGGGCCTGATTGCTGTCTCACAAACTGTGTGCAGAAGCACAGAACATTCACACACCCAAGTGCCAGGGTTATGGCAGCTGAGTCAGTTCCAGGTGCGAAAAACAGGTAGCAGAACAGACAGAGACTGTTTTCAACAAACTCTTGCCTAAATAGCTAAGATGCTTTTCTTGTGACAACAAAAAGTAGGAACATTCTTTAAAGAGGGTATTTTGGAAATCTTATGAAACTTTTTCCAGTAAAGCCCCCTGCAAATAAATAGTTTTGGTTTATGCAGACTCTTTTCATTTTTTGATTCAGCTTTAAGGTAGCCCGCTTTTTTTATCTGCAAAAATATAAAAAATAAAGAGAAAGATAACTAGCTGGAATACTAACACTGGGGTTCGTCTAAGGCACTTAAGTTTGATAAAGAGTATCTTTCTGTTCTGTACCATCTGTAACTGCTTACAGCTGCATCTGCTTTAGAAGTAGTCAACTTAGCAGAAAATTAAAGAAAAAAAAGTTCGGCTCTTCACTGTTTAGCTTTAAGGTTTCCTTTTTCTTGAGGAAAAAAAGCACTCTTTAAACTATTTTCAACATAAAGCTTAATTAGATTCTACTCTTCATCTTCAAAACCCTGCAGAGATCATAATGTTCCCCATGAGAGCTTTTAGCCCTTTGTGGTAACTTTTCCGAGCAGCTATTCAAGTGAAGGTACAGCATCAGCACCTCAAGGAACGTTCAGGGAGCAGATAATCTTTCCTCCAACACACAGCCATCAATCTGAACTTCTAAAAAGGACCAGAATGACCTTGCACCATCAAACCTAGAAAGCAACACAGACACACCTCACCTCACCAGTCTGCAACACAGGCTACAGAAATCCATATAAGCCAGCTCTGTTTGCTCCTTTGCCTCCTGCTGTTTCACTTACCTCACCTTTAGCTAACAGTGACCTAGAGAAGGGACTTCCCATTGACTAAATAAGTCTAAGTCACACTACACCTATTTTATCTTGCCAAGTGGGTCTGACAGAGATGACGGTGAGATAAATCACACCTGTAACCCAAAAGTGGCACTAGTAAAATCACTTCTTTGTATAACAATCACTATTGAGTTTTGATCTTATATATCCAGTATATATAACAACTCACCACTGAGCTTTGGTCTTATACATCCAATAGATCTGTACCAACAGCTGTCTGATACTAACTACAGTAATGACTCAGAATTCACTGTTGAATTTCTACCCACTACTAAAGTTTCCAGAAAAATTTAAATCACGTTTGAAGCCTGGGCTATCTATCTGACCAGAAGGGATGTCAGATGGCCAGGAGCCACAGACACCAGAACTGAGTGGAGCCATAATTCAGCTGTTGCGTTCACCTCTGCCCTGCTAATTGCACTACTGCAGAGCTCAAACATTTTGTAAAGCTGGTTCTTGTCCAAGCTGTGCTATCTCAACTGGAGTCAGCTGGGCTCATTATTCCAGTAATGACTGAAATTAAAATAAATCCTGAGGATACATACTTGCTACTAGCTTAACCCATGAAGAGAACCCCTCTGCAAAACTGTCGGTGCTGTAGAGAAACGTCATTGCCGTAGAGAAACGGGCACCAAATTTACACGCTGAGATCACTTGATTTTTTGTACCACCTGAAACCACACTGCACCATGAATCTACATGTACAAGTTTTTGCTATTCTAACATGAAGCTGCTATTTGCAGTACTACTGTCATGAGAAAATAGTGTAAGCAGAGCTCCCAGACCTCTGTGATTCAGTCAAACACAATCAATTCTTAACATTTCTGTTGATCTCTAAACTTCTGAAATAGTTTGAAATATACTTAAAATTATGTATCATTACGAATTTACTAGAAATCACCTGCTGCTGGCTAGTTATCAGATGAACAAAAGAACTTTTTAAAGATACTTCTGTCCAAAAAACAGCAGAGTACATAGGAATGAAGAAGGAAATTTGGACTTCCAAATTGAGCAAGCAGAGAAGCATTGATTAAAACAAAGAGGACTGCAGGATGCTTACCTTTAACGGTCAGCAGTTAACGCTGCACAGAACTATTTTTTCCTTTTAGATGAACTGAAGAATAATCTAGATTCGAGCCTATTTCTTGAATAAGTAAGGTAAGCTTGCCAACTTCTGGCAAAAGTTAAAGACTGTGTATGAACAGAGGGTGGAACCCCCTGGGTCTCCTCCTGCTTCCCCCACACAACCTTCTCAGTGGAAGCACCTGCAGGAACAAGGTTATGGCATAAAAATGGAGGAGAATCCTTTCCCAGTCTTTGGCTCCATACCCGCCTGCATGGGAAAATAACTTTTTGGGTCAAAAGTCTATGAACCAGCTACAGGAAGTAAAAGAAGAACATCCAAACCTGGAGCCACAGTAGGAAAAAAAATGAGAGACAAACAGTGTAATTTTCCCTTCAGATTCCACTGGTCAGGGAAAATGCTACCATATACAAACTCTGAGATATGATTTTATCTCTCCAACTTCTACATTGTCAACTTCAGTAATGGAATCTTAAGGATAACACTGTACAGTAGAGAATCATCTTAGTGCATTCGCCCCTACTTTATGACACTGGCTGTGATAGCTTTAAAGAACCTCCTTTCTGAGATCCTGAAAAAAGAAGTCACTTCAGCCTTATTTCATACATTTATTATTTTGAATCCTTGTTGCTGCAGGATATTAACAATGTTTACTTGGTTAGTTATCAGTTACAAAGTATCCCTCCAAAAGCCAGCAACATTCCGACTTTCTGACAGCCCTGTCTATACCCTACCACTTAATGTGACACACAGATATGGAGGCTATCCAAGGGAATCTGAGACCTGAGGCATGGGTCTGGCCCTTAAAAGAAATACTCAACAGAATCTAATAATGAAGATGACAGCAACACAGCTACACAATTAATGAGCTCTGGGATAATGTCATCATGGTGGTTCTAGCAGACAGAGAGACACTTAATGTATGGTGAGAGCTGAGCTGCTCTCGGGAGGCACATGAGGGGAGGGAGAACCTTGGTCTGGCAGATCAGAGTATTTCAGGCACAGACACCAAAAGATTTAGAAGAAGAGATCATCAACACAAGCACCCTTGGAAGAATTAAAGAGAAAGGGGATCAGCAAGTGTTGCAATGACACATATGCTCCATTAATCTTATTAAGTCATCACCTTTCAGAGTCGGTCTGACGGCCTGGATCCCGTCCAGCCGCGCAGCAGCTTGTGCTTCGCTCCACGCAACGCCCATCACTGCCTGACTCGCTGCAAATCTTAATCCCAATCACTGACACTAAAGCTATGTAGCAGCAGAAAGAAAATGTGCACAAATTACTTCTACAAAATTCACCCTTGATTCTTTGTGGAAACTTTCCTCATATGTCACTAGGATCAAATTAGACTGTTTTGACTGAACAATTTGTGCCAATTATTTGCTTTAGAGTATATTACAATGCTTAGAGTCATTGTAAAATGTCAAAGGACAATAAAAACAATGGCACCTACGCCACAGATGTTGACACATCACATTATCAAAATAATGATATAAAATAGCTGAGATATTGAAAAAGACCAGAGTCTGCTCTGCTCTTCTTCCAAATTTCAGGAAATAAAAATCAATGCATTTTAAAAAGCATGAGACATTTTTCAAAGTACTTTTTGTAGAAAGTTTTCCTAAATACCCATTTTTTGGCATTGTGTTTCAGTGACAAATGACTGAGTTTCAGCAACTGAATCGAGTATTGAAAATGGTGGTATTCACCAAAACACAACTTATCTCAACCCAATATCCCCAATAATTTGTCTGGTGGTCATCACAAAATTCCTCAAATTCCAACAGCATCAGGCTGCTTAACTCATACCAAAATGCCAAAGTGCACAAAATAAGCAATGTATTGAATCCTACACTTCAGCAGAAGAAAGAGACATTCTCAGGTCCATCAAACCTCACACAAAGCTCAAGAACAAGTATTGATATTGGTGGATCCACACACCTAAGCACTCACTTACCTGTGACACAAGAAATCATATTCAGGTCATCTTCTGTTCATGGAAATTCAACCTTTCATCCCCAGAAAAGCAGCCTGAACTACCCCCACAAACCACAGACCCTTCAGTCTTCCAAACCAGGTTTTTATCCAGGCAGGAAGGGGAATCCAGGTCTCTGCCAACCCCAGGCAGAAAGGCATGCCTGCCTCCTGGCCCAGCAAATATTTACAGTATTTTATATGAAGTGAAAGAGATTTAAGTGGACACACAAAGCTCAACCTCTGAATAACACATAGTTTGGTGATGAGAACACTCCCCTCAAAGGTGAGAGATGCAGGGCCAGAAACCCTAGGGGATGGAAGTCATCTCCTGCATCCTAGCCAAGATCTCCAGTCACTGGGTAAAACTAAAGGAACCATTAACTTCTACTACCACAGTACCCTGAAAAGGTTAAATGCAGAACTGACAGAAATCTTAATTAAAATAGGTGACAGAAATCTTAATTAAAAGAGGTACTGCACACCAGCACCAAGAGAACACTGATTTCTGTTCTTCACTTTAATTTTTTTTATTAAAGAATTATTAATATATTAGTAAATAAAGCCTTGCAATTAGCAAACACGGACAGGAGGATTTTTTCCTTGTGCTAATCAGTCACTATACACATGTACATTCAAGTTACTGTAAACTTCTACTAATGCCACGCTCTTTGCTTTATTTGTCTTTCAGCCCAGAGCTGCCCTGTCTACATGATACACAGCTTGAGATAGCAAAAGCTCCAGGGAGGGTAAAAAACAAGTGAAGTGAGACTAGTCCTGAAAGACAAACATATGAACTCTAAACTTGGTATTCTCAAATTTACTGAGGTTTAAGTCACTTTTCTCATGCTAGATACTCACGCACATTCATACAATGACATCCTTGTTCTCAGGAGGCTCCTAACAATCCTCAAAATGGAATGTGGCCGGTAATTTCAGTTCCTGAAAAATGCAAGATTAAGGGCCAAACTCTACGTTTGCATGCCAGGATTTCGTGACAGATTTTTGACAGCAGCACAACAGAATTTCATCTATGTGCTTTGCAGTCTGTTGCCTACCAAGTGCAGTATTTTAAAAATTCAAGTCAATTATTTGTTTTCTGTTGTAAACTGCCTCCCATCCTCAGAATACCTTAATTAGTCAGGTCTCCCAAACTAAACTGAGCAAACAAGTAAAAAATCTTGAATGCAAAAAATTATTTTACTAGTACTTGACAAGTTCTGTCAACAAGGTGTAGCTCCTCTTACTCCCTGCCCTCCCACATACACATCTAATCCAGCCAACTAAGACTTGAAAGCACCACCTGAGTCTTCTGGAAGAAACTGCATTTTAATTCATGGCAGCAGCATGTTAAATGCTTAATTGCAATCAAAGCAAATTCTCAGACCTCTGAATCCAGAAAGACTTCTAAGACTTCTACCAATTTGAATTCTCCCAGGAGCAAAGACAGCACTGTACATTTACACTTATTCCAAAACCCAGTAGTTTTATTGATTACTCTGACACATCATTAGATTTAATTTCCACACCCTTTGCATTATGAAGAGAAGCTTCTAAATATATCACCATTTCACTCACGAAACATTTGATGGCTAATACAAGAATCATCCCACTGATTATAACATTTAAGAGGGAGTTCAGTTGTTCTTAAGATTAGTGACTCAATACAGTGCCTTCTTTTTTGTTCTTAGCTTGCCCTGCCAGTCTGTCTCCTAATCACCACCCTGAGAAGGCACACACGCAAGGCAATCCACATTACTTTTATACAACACTCTTGGAAAGGAAATACTAAAAATACATTTGATTTTGGTGTAGAAATCCCCTTCTTCGCTCTCACCAATGAAGGAAGCTGTGAAAATCTTTTGTGCATTCAAAGGGCAAAAAAAAGAACAAAGCAATCTCTATTGCCAGCCTGGGCAGCAGTAAAAAGGAAGGGGGTGTTACATCAGGCCTTGAAAAACACTAAACACCTACTAACTGAAGATAAACAAGATATGGTGCTGTGCCTTCTCAATAGGCTCCAGCACAACAAATTCACCACAAAATGCTAGAAATTAAGGACAGAGCAAGTGTTTTGCAAAGTAATGACCTAGGTCTTGCTGCTTCCATACTCATCTGCTGTCATACTTCCAACAGCTTGGTGCCTGAAGATAAATTTCTTGGTATTTACTAATCTCTTACACACACACATATATACTGCTCTGCCCATGCTTATTCCCTCCTCTGCTGTAGCAGAAATTTTGTCACTAACCAGCTCCATTTCCTTGCTGGAGCACAGACAGGAAGCAAGGGGAAAATGGGTATTCAACAACCTCTTTCCTCTCCCATTCTATTCCACTTGCAGAAAACTAATTTTAGCTCTTCTTTAATCTACAAAATCATGAGCAACCTTGCCATGCAGCAGTATGGTACACAGCTCGCCTCTCCTTTTATTTTTGCAGAAACTTGACAAAGAAAGTTTCTCTACTCGCTACTGACAAGCATTTGATTCAAACACCCTTTCTTTTTAAAAAGTCCATATTCTTTGAAAGAGTATTTCCATCTGGGACTTATCCCATATTTCACATTAAAATTAGTTTTTCCAGGATGACAGCACTCTTTTTCACCAGCAAAATTCTCAGCAGAGCCTCCTTTCAGGATAAGACACCTCTATCTGAAATATTGGCTCAGCAAGATGACTTAAGACACTTAAAAAGAGTTAAATAAAAGTACATATGGTTATAGGTGTGGGCACTACTGAAGAAAAAAAGAAGTTGTCAGAAGAAATACCTTACAAGAACAGTGTGAAAAGATAGCTCATGTATTTAAAACTATGAAAGAGATGGGGAAAAAGCATTAGTCTCTCCTTCTTATAGTATCTTAATAAAAGAAAGTAATTGCATTCAGTTCACTTGGAATTTAAAATAAATATGTAAACCTACCTTAAAAATCTCAGATTTGTATGTACAAACCAATAAATAAAGCAATATGAGAATTAGTTCTCATCTCTTGAAAACAGCATCATTAACAAGACTGTCAGTCACTGAAATAAGCCCTATTTTTCATGTTTGCAAATGCTCATGTCCACTAATCACAGCTGGCAAGTACCTTTTTTCAAAGTATTTTTAACACAACTGAGACTTTTTTTTTCCAAAAAATTAAACCCACAATAAGCTTTTTCATACCTTATGAAGCTACAGTGGTTCAACAACACATGCAGACAGTTAGGGACAAAAAGATGGAAGCAAGCCTTATGCACCTGGACAACAGGGAAGTGCTACAGCAGCTGGGAACCAATTTACACCCGTGCAGAGACAGGGGCCCGAAAGGATTTTTCTTAGTGCCAGAAGATGTATTTTCAGATGTGAAATAAGGTCTGTGCGCAGCAGCTGGACACTGCACCACAGAACACACCTGTTCTTGGAAAGCTGCCTTTGCAACACAGAGAAAGGACCGGGTCTGGCAAACGGACACGGCGGGATCAGCCAACTTCCAAACAGAGCTCCTGCACCAGCTCCAGGACACAGCTCTGCTGCACAGGAGCACCAGCCTGCTCAGGTGACAAAATGCACATTTTTCCTAAAAATGCTAAAGCACTGGCCAATTTTATGCTGAGCTGCATCACCACAGCTGTAAATAAACTGAGGCAAGATTGTTGTTAGAAGTGTAAGTAATGAAATACCCACAGAGAAGAGAGCATGACTGAAATT
This sequence comes from Anomalospiza imberbis, assembly GCF_031753505.1. NCBI lineage: Eukaryota > Metazoa > Chordata > Aves > Passeriformes > Viduidae > Anomalospiza > Anomalospiza imberbis. Next base: position 10,894,192 of record NC_089698.1, read on the forward strand.
GGATTTTTGCTCTGTCCACTGCTCCCATAGCTCCCAGGCAAGGCCGAGCACAGGTAAAACTGCAAAGTGACAGAAACCTCAGGTCCATGAGGACACCACAGAGAATACAGACCTAAAATTATAGGGTTTTAAGACATAAGCATCATGTCCTCATTCTGCTACAACCTCAGCACTGTAAGAAAGAACTCCCATTCTTCAGATCCACCTAGCACAGCGAACACCTTAAATCACAATTTCATTCCCTTAAAATGTGCAACCTACAGAAGAGCAAATCCTTCTCTCAGGCTCTGTTAAAAATCCTCCCTTTAGTCTATTACTATGTCAAAAACACTCATTCAAAAAGCAAATGACTTAAGATGAAAATAATATATAACTGACATTTTGTTTCATTTACTTCTTTCCAGAAAGTTGACAAATCCAAGAGTTTATGAATTTATAATTTCATTCTGCAGTTAAAACAGACTAAGACACATTTAACTGAACTACATTAAACTGCCTAAATCTGTACCAATGTTCATCTACTGTGGCAATATGTAAACGATCTTTTAAGTCAAAAGTGTTGTCTTTTCACTGCTATTTTAAAGCAGACCAGACCACTGCTTGAACTGAGCTTGTGAAACAAAATAAGAGCATCTAAAAAGCAGAAGACCAATACAAATGTTGGTTCTTGACAGGGAAGAGACAGAAGAGGGAAGAAGGGGCTGACAAAGTCTCAACATGTGGCAGAACAGAAATCCACACAGGGTTCCAAGTTTTGAAAAGTAATGGAACCATTCAGAACAGGGATATTTGTTGCATGTTCAAGCCCTTCTCCACAGTCAGCACACACCGAGGTCAAAAACTAAGACTTAACTCCTTTTTTAATAAGAGACTTATTTCAAAACAAGTAACTTTATTCAAAAAATCTAAGAAACAGCTCTGGATGACATCACTGGATTTAAAATGCAGTGAGAATATCACAATAAATTGCTGCAGTGGTCAGGTCAATAGAGATGATGCGCAGGTAAATTAGTTGAGGTATTTTGGCTGTGATCCACAACAGAACAAAACCCCCAGATTTATAGGAAGAAACTGCACCTCGTCTCTTTGATCCACTGCCAGCTAGGCCCGAGACAGTGTCAGGACACAGAAAAAAATGCCCTCTCATTTGCTATACTTCACGTCTTTCCACAGGAACTGGTCTGCTCCTCGTCGTTCTATTTCCTGTACACAGACCAAGCCTATTGTCGCTAGGTGAAAACACACACACATGCCGCCGACTTACCAGCCTGCGCTGGTATAAATCTCCCTTCAGGCAGAGGTGACCTGCAGCCTCACAGCCGAGAACGAGCTCCTGTCCCTCTCCAGGCCCGGCGGATCGCAGCGCCGGCCGTGCAGAGATCAGCTCGCACGGAGCCCTCCGGGACAGGGGGTGACAACCACGCCAAGGCTCCCGGCGATCCTCTCCGGCTGCCCGGCCGCCGGTGGGGGGATCCGCACAGCCCGGCCGCCCCGTCCCTCCTCCCTTCCCCCTAAATCCCTCCTCCTCAGCCGCGCGGAACCCTCAGCCCGCAGCCCCTCCACCAGCGCGCTCCTGCATGCCCCGGCCCCCGCCGCAGCCCCCCGCCGCCGGTCCCCCCCGCCCGGGACACCGTCCCCGCGTGGGGCCGCGCTCGGCCCGGCCCGGCCGGGTCGGACATCCCCGCGGCCTCGGCCCCGCGGCTCACCAGGAGTAGGTCTGCTCCGCCATGGCTGCGGCTGGGCGGCCGGCGCTGGGCTCTGCGGGACGGCCGGGACCGGGCTCCTCCTCCGCCTCCTCCTCGCAGGCTCCGGGGCTCAGTGGCGGCCCCGCTGCGGCTCCCGGCCCAACATGGCGGCGGCTGTGAGGAGGGAGGGGAGCCGAGGGGGGGTCCCCGCGCGGGCGGGAAGGGCGATGGTGGCCGCGGGGCCGGCGGAGGCTCAGCAGCCGCGACGCAGGGCCGCGCTAGGGCGCCGGCGGGGCCTCATGGCCGGCGGGGCGGCGGCGGCGGCGGCGGCGGCGAAGGCGGCGCGGGGCGGGGCGGGGGCGGGAGGCGGCGGCACCGGGCGGCCGGGCCAGGCCGCGCCGCGTGCCCGCGCTCGCGCACGGCGGGGGCGGAGCCGCGCCGAGGGGCGGGGCCCGAGCGGCGCGCGGGGTCACGTGCCCACAACACCTTCACGTGCCGCCGCCGCCGGGCGCGCGCAGGCGCGGTGGGGCCCGGCCCGGCGGCGGCAGCGGCGGCGGCGCTGCTCGGCGGGCCCGGCCCGGCGGCAGGAGCCGCAGCAGCGCTGCTCGGCGGGCCCGGCCCGGCGGCGGCAGCAGCAGCAGCGCTGCTCGGCGGGCCCGGGCCCGGCCCGGCGGCGTTGGCCGCGGACAGCCCGCTGCAGCCTCGCCCGACGGGGCGGGAGAGAGGAGGGCGCACGGAGCTTCCTCCGGCAGCAAAACAGCGCGAGCTGCGGCTGCGTTTTGGGGCCGGGGCCTTCCGGCGAGGAGCCGCGGCTCCCGAGGTGGATGCCGAGCCGGCGTTTCCTTTCCCGCAGCGCCCGCCGGGCCCGCCGGGAGCGGGGCAGCTCCCCCGGGCTTGCGGCGTGCCGGGGGACGGCGAGCGCGGCCGGCTCGGCGCCGCTGGCCGGAGAGTGACCGCGGCGCGCTCGGGGTGCCCGGTGCCGGTGCTGGCCTGGCACGCCGCTGAACCCCCGCGCCCCGCAGCCGCCCGTGCCTTGCCACGAGTTGGCTGCGGCGCCGGGCTCCTCTGAACGCGGGCTGGGCCGTAAATGCACCCTTCCGTAAAATAACTCGTAACTGCGTTGTTAATTCATCAGATGCGCGGGTGTTTCTAGAGATTGCTGTGGTTTTGAATTTGTGATTTTTGAAACCAAGTAAAAATCAATAGGATCAAATGCTCAAGATTTTTTTTTTTAGGTAAGGAAAATAACATTCCAGATACTTTGACCAAATAAAAATCATGTGCTTCATTTTATCACCAGCCCAATATTAAACCTGTGTGAGTCTCAGGCAGATAAACTGGTGTGTTGATATTGCTCTGGTTTCTCCTGCCAAACCCTCAGCCCTTAATTATGTTTCTGCCAAATGCAGAACTAGTTCTTTTTGCTCGGTTTGCTCACGTGAGTAATCCTTTCCTCCTGGGACTTCACTTGCAGCAATTTTGTGCTTTGCAGAGCTTGGATCAATCGTTCCCGGCCGGCTGTGCATTCCCGCTCATTGTCCCTTTCAGTGTGGGAGGGAGAACAGCCACTTTGAACACACAGCATCAAATATAAATTGAAGAACAGATGCCCAGGGCTGGTAAAAATAGGTATTTGTTTTAAAAACAAGTATGAAGAAATTCTATGCCTCGATAGAATTTTGTTAAAATCTTCAAAAAATAACGGGACATTGAACATTCTCATTGCATCTACAGGAATGCCAGATGCCTCTGAAATTCGGAGCCCACTTTAGTAGTAGATGGAATAAATTATTTTCATGCTGTCCATCGCATTTATTCTCTTAAATGGAAAAACCTTAGGCTGCTGTATAGTCATGACAGAGGATTAAAAGTAAGGAATGTCTCTGTTCATCTTTGTTGTGTCACCAGCTGCTGTGTACTCATGGGCAGATCACTTCATCCCTGCTAGCTCAGATCACTAGTCAGTACAGAGTGTTGTAACCACCTGGAGTTTTGGGGAGCTGCAGCAGGAAGATGCTGCACATGCAGCACAGGTTTACTTGGTCTTGGTGGAGGGAATAACTGTGCTCCAGTTAAACGAGGCTTTTATTAAGATAGTGCTGGACTCTGAGGATTTCTCCCCCTGTATCTTTATGCTTTCAAAACTAGTGATATGGGTTGTGTCACTTCAGCATCCAAATCCTCAGTGTTTTTCCCAGCCCTTTGGCCTTGTGGACAGGAATGACCTTAGAGCTCCCGACATAATCAGCACTTTACCCACTTACTAAATCTGTTTGAGAAGGGGATTTATCAGCCATGAGGTGGAAATGCTCCAAGTACCGTGCCTGGCTGGGTCACGGGATCCCTGCTGGGGTCAGTCCTGGCAGCTGGGGGTGCTGGAAGGATGAGAGGGTGAGGAATGCTAAACTTTCCTCCCATCCAGTTCAGGCTGGACTAGCTGGAGAACTTCCTGCCCTGCTTGATCTCTGCCCTCGGCGTGCACGCGGTGCACAGCCCCCGTGCCCATCTCGGTAGATCGGCGAGCTTTGGTGGACATGAGAGGAGAAGGGAGGAGTTGTGCTCAGAGCTGCAGCAGTGGGGTCCACAGCACATTCTGTGAGTTTGGGGGGAAACTGCTGTTCCCACATACACATATCCCCTGTCTAAAAAACAAAAATCTCAGGCTTTGGGTAGGATTTGCACGGTGGATACATTCCCTGCTTTTGTTCTCCTCAGCACAGCAGAAAGACCTGCAGAAATGCTTAGATAATAAATAAATAATTTGGAATCCTCACTCTACTGTGGTGCAAACCTGAATGCCTGCAATGCCTGTTGGTGCTACCCTTTTCATTGATTATAACAGAGTAAATGTAAGAAGGAAAAAGGACCTCTCAGTCCTTTTAAATCAATGCAGGGAAAGATAAATCAGTCTTCAGTCTTGTCTTGATACTAAAGAGCCTTTCCTAATTTTCTTTTTGCTGAGAAGAAGGATGTAAAACTGATATTGGTATCTATGAAACAATATCCCTGCTTTGTGTTCACATTGAAATAGCTTCCAGTTTCTCAGTCTTGCAAAATTTCCAGCACATTAATTTGGCACAAATGATTTATAGCTGATGAGCAATTAAAGTATAATTTCTTTCCAGCATCTCAGGCTTTGTGACTAGACTATGAAATGATTTTGCAAGCTTGCTCTATCATTACAGGATAGCAGTGGGATGAATTCACAGGAGAAATTTATTCCTCCCTGCAGACGCAGCATCCACTCTCATCTGCAAACTGGAGCACTGCTTGCATTCCTCAGATAATTTTCTCAGTGTATCTTTTGTGCAGTCTCTCTTTGGACCTACAAGAGAGCTTTAGTCTGAATTTCAGTGACAGTTTACTCTGACATTACAAAGTCCTCCCAAAATGCCTGTTCTGCCTGGAGCCTTTGATGTAGACTGATGCTTTACTTAGACCTGTCAAGGTATTTCAGAACTAGCAGCAAACAAAACTATTTTAAAAATTATTTTTATATTTGGAAGGGCAGCTTTCAGAGGCAAGCATGGTAGAGAAAAATCAGATGAAAGTACTGGCTACAAAGAGTCCTCACCTCCAAGCTGTTTAAATGTCAGCAGATGACATTAGCTAACCATGTCTTGATTCTGCTGACATGGTGGAGAGAACCAGAGGAGCTTCATGTAGACACTTCACCCTTCAGGAAAGGACATCACAGGTATAGTTGTCAACCCTGCTTTGTTTAGGAAGGAACAAAGAGCATGGACAGGAGCAGAAAAGGAAAGAAAAAAAACCAAAAATCAAGAGATCCACTTCTGACTGTACAGCTGGGAGCTACACTAGGCTATTTGCTTGTAAGATCCTTGTGGGATTCCCCTCTATAAACCCAATTACAACGTACAGTGACCGTGTGTGACACGATTCTCTTCACTACCACCTAGTGGGAAACTCCTTCATAACCCAGCTCCAGAGCTGCTCCTGATCTCCACCCTCACCCTCAGCCTGATGGTAGAAACAGGGAATAAGTGGAGAGAGAAAATGACAGATGACTGGAAGGAGGACACAGTCCTGTTCCACATACAGGTAGAGGAACGTGTACAGAAAGTTTGTCATTTAAACCCATTTGCCCCGTGGATTTACCACATCACAACTCCAAGCCCTGCATCCAGCCCAGCCCACTGATGAAAAAACCCAACTTCCTTCTTGGTAAAATCACATTTTCCAATTATACTCACATATTTACACCAAAGACTACTACATTAGAATCTAAATAGGTATATACTGGAAACATTAAAACCATGTATTCAAGCAAGTCCTTCCCCACTGAGATACTCAGGGTTTGCACAAATAGCTGAAATCCAACCCTGTGAAAACAACGTATAAACAACAATTATCTCAGATTTTTCACACTCCTGTGTGTCTTTTGGGACTAAGCTCCCAATGCACAAATAATAATCAGTTTTGGGACTCATGTAGCTTTTTTTCCCCCAGTAACAGAAATAAGGGTGAAAATTATCTTAATAGCTCTCACATTTCAAGGAGGGGATTATGTTAATGTCATTCAGGCCAGTAAAGCATTTATCAGTCGCAGCAGGAAGAACAGTAAAATGGTAAAGAATTATTAAAAGAACCATTTCTCCATGTTTCATTTACCAATGGCAATTTTACCACTCTATTCAGGGAATTACATGAGCTCTCTCTAGTAGCACTTTTATCATAAATATATTTAGGCTTTTTTTTTTCCTTCTCTGTATGCTCCTTGAAGCCACATTACACTGGCTTTGTACCAGCAAATTACTGTGTTTGTCATCATGTACACTTCATAATAGATATAATTCAGTACCTTACAACATCAGAGGTAGAAATGGTGTTGATACAGGACTGAGGGTTTGGGAGTCTATTCTGCCTTCCATGAGGTTCACAGGACTCTGCTGTCCCTTACTGTGGGTTTGCCCCAGTGCAATAAGCAGAATACAGACCAGTACATGTAAAATAAGAATAATGTTCCTACTGTGTACCCATTCATACTTTCATGCAGTGTTTTCAATGTTAAGTAATTCACTCACTTTATTAGATACAGGGGAAAGAGATTACTTTGGAACAGCTAATACAAAAGCAAATACTGCAAACATGAGAAAAACAAGCAGGTATCTCTTGCTGTATTCAAACTTTAAGTTTTCCCTGTTACAAGGACCAAGATCATATTAATTAGAGTGACCTGAGAATCAAGTCATGGCCTGGGAAATGGTTACAGTTAAGGAAATCAACATAGAGTAAGCACTGGTGATAGATAAAAATGGGTATAGGAAACATGAGTCCCCTTATTTCAAATATTCCTCCTCAAGGCATAATTCCTGAGTACAATGCAGCCACAGGAGAACATTGTCTGATTATGGCACTCTGCAACTGAGCTCTTCCTCCAACAGAACTATAATCTAGCTTCCACCCTTGATCTCTGCTATTCTCTCATCACCTCAAAACTGCACTTGTAATAATCTGAGAAATATGATATTGCAATTCTCAGTGCCAGGCTATAAAATAGGGATGCTGGATAATTCACAACAGGAATCCCTTTCAGTCTGACCCCTAGGTATTTCTAATATTTAAGAAACACTGAGAAGCTCACTGGTTTTCCTGCACTGAGGATCTGAAATACTTAGTGGGGCAGAGCCATTCACTGGCACAGCCTGGCAGGTTCCAATGAATGGAAAGATGAAAGTGGGTAAGTTTATTTGGTTTTTTGCTAATTATCCTACAGTTTAAAATGGACAATTCCAATAGACCAAGAGAAAAAGCCCTTCAGGATAAAGTGATAGAGAATATTTACCTCCTCCTCAGTATTTGAAATGTTTCCTTGTTCAGCTAAGCATTCTCCACATGGCATCCAGTTGTAACATTCAGGGAGGTCCTATCATACAAACAGATGTGCATTTCTGGTTTCATAGACTTCAAAGTTCACTGGTCTCAAAAAAAAGCTTCTACAGCTGAAGGTCCTCAAGGCAAGCAGAAGCAGCAGCAGCAGGACTTCTGGGTGCATAAGGAATCCTTGAAACCACATAATATAGACATAATTTGTTGCTATGCTTTCTTCTCTTTACAGCTTCCATTGACAAACATTGCTGTTCTTTGTTTAAATTTAATGATCTGGGTCCCCATCACCCCTCAAACACTCAAAAGGTTTATATACCAACAGAATATGGACAACCTTTTTAAGAAGAACAGTGGTAATATTTTCCACCTTGGTTTGTGTAAAAGAGATCACCGTGCCAAAGAGAGGCAGAAATAAGTAACACAGAATGACAGCATCTCTTCTGTCACATATTGCAAGAGCTCCACAATCTGCTGTGTCTGTTTGCAAAATCCTTGAGTTATAAGGACATATCATGCAGAAACTGTATGTCATGGTTGGATACTGTAACTACAATTGAAACTAACTGTTATCAGCTGGTAATGTTGTCATGTCTACCTGAGGGGCAGGAATGAAGGAAAACTGTAATAACAAATAAAATACATGGAAATTGTACCAACACACTGACAGTACAATGCCAAAAATGCTCACCATTCTTTAAATACTCTTGTGATGGGTGCAAAACCAGTACAACTATTTATTAAGAGTATGACTCCAAAAAATCTTTAGAAGCTGAAGTTGTCTTTACATTAATGTTCACATGAACATTTCTTCAAATAAATGTTTCCACATGGACTCGGAATTCTCATTCGTTTTAGCAACACAAAGTCATCAGTATCCATTAGAGCTTTGGTAACGGCCTGCAGGGAGGGGACGTGGTGCTCTGGGCACAGACCAGATCTGAAATAAAAGGCAAGAGTTAACACAATGCCGGGAGGGAGGAGGGTCCCTCTGCAGGAACTCTGTCCTGCAGCTGCTGACTCAGGAGCCTGCAGAGCTTGGCCAGTTGTGCCCACGATGGAAAACAAGAGCCAAGGTCCTCTGCAGCATAGTCTTGGGACACTGCCCAGTCTGGGGACAGCCCTACCAGGCTCCGTTTAGCTCAGGCTTGATGGGAGTGTATAGACACAGGCAGTTGTCCCGGCAAGCTTCCGTTGAGACCGCAGCTTTACATCCTCCAAGGAATCACTCGCGTGAGACACTCGTGCATCGAGCCCATGTGTGCACATCAAGTTACTCCCTAATTTAGCCACTCAAAGTACATAGATTCATTCATATCATTTCAGACCAGAAAAGAGAATTTAGTCAAAAAGATTCCTGGAGAATTGTCTTAAGCAATTCCAGCCAAGGCAGGGATCGTGTTTTAGGAAATCACCCAACAGGTGAGAGCAGAACCTCAGAGCAGGGCTGGTATCAAGAAGGGATGGAGGCAGATGATAAAGGGGAACCACAAGCTTGCCCAGAGCACTCATCAGAAGCAGTAGGGCAGCTGATGACAAAGCAGGGGTTAGAGCATGACCCAGTACCCAGGGATATCCTTTATCAAATACATGAATCACAAGATCAGAGGGACAAGCCCCTCAGTCCCCCAGATTATGTGGGAACACTGCTCATGCTCATAGTTGAGCAATAAACATGGCAAGGTGTAGTTTTTGCACATCAAGATACTCAGCAGCCAAAGCCAGAAATTAAAAAGTCACTTAAGTCTTGATGGTCTGCCACAGAAATCAGCTGGAGCTTCAGAACACCATGTGAGGTTTGGGAACGTTCACATAAAGCCAGCGGTCGCCTCCCCCTCTGCTGGGGGTTGCACAAAGACCAGTGCAGCCACTGTGGCTTTCTCTCAGCCCAAAGCCTCTGGCAGGGGCTGACACTGGCTGTACTTCACCACTGCCAGAGCTCTGAGCAGGTTCTGTGATATTCCAACAGCAGCACCTTGGGTTCTGAACCATGGGCAGCCCAGCACAGCTCCTCCTTTTGGGTACTCCACCTCCTTCCTTCTCCAAAACTAATGGGGCCAGAAGTAAGCCATGCTTCTCCATCCCCATCTTCCTAGTTTTCTTTCCATACTCACGTTTCCATGCTGCAGATTTTTTATCCCTTCATTTTCTTCTCCTTCTCTCTCCTGCTGCCCTCCCTTTCCCCCTCCCCCTGCTTTCTCTCCCTCTGCACTTTGTGAACTGCTGCGGCAGTGCTGAAGTCCAAAGTTCAGTAACTTGCTAAAGCACACAGATAAATATGAACCTTGGAGAATTTACATTTGCTCCAATGTAAACAGATAGCCAAGGGTCCCTTTATCAGCACTGGCTCAGGACAGTCGTGGGGGGTCTGAAGTGGCTCAATTTTGTATTTTGTTTTTTTTGGGGGGTGTAAAGGCGGGAGGCTGTGCTGTGCCCACTCTCCTGACGGTCGGGCGTGTTACCTCAGGAACATGGTGTAGGGAAGCTGGAAGCAGGATAACCCGAAATTCAAACCCAAGAGACACCAGGCTGAAGACCATGGTCTCGAAGCTGACTCATCTCCAAGTGGAGCTGCTGGAAGCGCTGCTGGAGTCGGGGCTGACCAAGGAGACCTTGATCAAGGCACTGAGCGAAGCGGAACCCTACGGGCTCCAGAGTGAAAGTCAGCGCGCTATCAATGCCCTCCAGACTGAGAAAGGGGAGCCCTGTCCTGACATCCCCAACCTCCCCAACGGAATGGGGGAGTCCAGGGTATCAGAAGATGAAACCTCAGATGACGGAGAGGAATTTACCCCTCCAATAATGAAGGAGCTGGAAAACTTGAGCCCTGAGGAGGCTGCTCACCAGAAGGCTGTGGTGGAAAGACTATTACAGTAAGGACAGATTTACTGCTCCTCTTTGCTGCTTTCTTGCACTCTCCCTCTAAATCTCTTTTCCTTTCCCCTTCTCCTCAGTGTCCCTAGTATTCACAATTGATCTAGCTGCACAGAGACAATCTTCATCCATGCCAGGACTAGCAGCCCCCAAACACTCCCAAATGCTTTATAAATGATCAGATTTTCCTTTTATCTCACTTAAAATGCATTAAGGAAGCTATGGAACCTGATTACATATTGGACATGCTTATAGCATCAGGCTTCAGGATAGTCCAAGGCCTGTATAGCTCTCATCTCTTTGACTGAATTTTAGGGTGGAGGATTTAAATTTTTATTACAATTCACAATTTCAGTCATCAGGAAGGAAAAAAAAAAAACCAACTGGTCACTCTGAGCTGGTGCTATATTTGTATGAATGATACAGTGAAGTTGTAATGTTTCCCTGCTGTATTTAAGAATGATATTGTTAATTTCACTGGGGTTTGCTACAGATTTCTGGCCAAAGCCAAATCAAGAGACCTTGTCCTTGTTGGTTTTTTTGAGTGTGAAGTCCCCTGACTTTGGTGGGGATTTTTCTTGTAAAAAGCACACACCAAATACATGCAGAGGTTAAAACCTGGACAGAATATTCTGCTTCTACCATCCACTGCCCACCACAGTTACAAAGTACATACGCAGCAGCAGTTACAGAGTTTGCTGCCACATAAAATTTGCCTTTGCATACAAGCATTTTTGAGATCAAAAGACAGGGAAAGCTCCTTAAACCAATAAGCCTCACAATAGACTCAGAGAAGCATTCACTCAGTTTCCCATTTGGGATTCTTACTGGGATACAATCCCCATGGGAGACCCAAGAGGTTTGTCCAAGCAAGGATCAGGCCCATCCTACCATCCATCAAAGCAGATTGCTGACTGCTTTAGGGCTATTTTGAAATGACAAGCTGATAGAAGACAGAGGTGCAGCCACATCCTGCACCTAAAATCTTCACTAAAAATCTAGCTAGGGAATTTCTCAGGCTTTCTGATCACTCTCTTTCACTTACAAAGGAAACAACTGAAAATACAACAGCAGCAGCAACCATCAAATCCCACCACAAAAGGCCAGAGCTAAGAGAAGAGAATGACAAGACTTAGCATTCCCTGTAAATACTTAAAAGAAAGCTCTCTGGCAGATTGGGATTTGAGGATTCTGCAGAACCCAAGAGAGGAAAATTCACTGGATCAGCTCTTACCTGGGTGGGAAAACATTCCCAGTAATTCTGTCTTCTTCCTGGCCCAGTATGTCTCTCATCTTCTGCACTTCCAGCTCTTCCACATCTTTAAGTTTCCTCTACTTCCTTTACATCTTTCAGATTCTTTTTACCTATTTCCCTTCTCTCCTCACTATTGTTTCTGCTGCTATTCCTCCCATTTTGTTGTGTCCTTGGCTGATTGTCTCTCTGCCTCCCACTCTTTTTCTTCCCCTCATCCTTGTCTCCTTCTCATCTTCCTGAGTCTGCGTACAGGTCTTGGGGCAGTTTGAGCCCAGTGGCACCGGGCGGGCCCTGGCTAGTTACTAATTATCCAATGGCTTTATTATTTCTCTTTTGTCTTATAAATTTATAGATGAAAATACCCTGATAAGCTTTTTGATCATTAACTTTTGATGGTTTATCAAGTATCTCTCCAGAAAGGAAGCCATGGAAGTTGAGGAAGACCCCCTGGCTTTGTCCCTTTTTTTCTAATGAGTGGGTGAAGCAGGACTGAAGTGACATCTGCTGTGATCTAAGAACAGACACACAGATGGAGGCAGTTCCTTCCTGTCACCCTCACTTCAGCACCATTTCTGGCTTCTGATCCTCCCTGCCTTTCTAGGATCTTGCTGCCAGTCTTCCCTGTGCTTACCAGCCTCACCACAAGTCTTACCTCTCTTCCAAAGCTGTGACACTAACACTTTCTGATGTTCAGTCACAGTCTGCTGAGCAGCATTTCCATTTCACAAATGGAAACTGAGGTACAGACAAATTCTAGGACCTACCTAAACCCCTGAGACAGCACAGAGGACACTGGGCAAGGACAGGGATCTCCTAAGCCTCACACTGGCTCTTAATTAGAAAGGCTTACTCTGAAACATCAGAGATCTCTGTCATCAATCTCCCCCACCATAGGATAGAGCAATTAGCTTCTGCTGTTGACAACAAGATGAAGACACCAGTAGCCTCAGTGTTGTAAAAAAATTACAAGTACACTTATGGAGGTCTATAATAGATTGAAATTAATCAAGTTAAAATGAAAAGAGTAGGAAGCCTACATTGACATGTTTCACATTTCTCATCAAATCAACAGAGTGTCTAAAAATCTGTTCAAAGCACCTGAACCAGTATCAGGGGTTGATAATACCTAAGAAGTTCTTATCTACTAATAAACTTTTTTTGGTTTTAAGGGGCAGAACAGTCTATGGTAGAAATTACTTTCAGCAATAGACAAAAGAAAGGCAGGCAAGAATCTCCGTGCCCAGGGATCCCCAGCAAAAGGTCAAGGCTTGCAAAATTATTTCACCATCTACACAAGGGTTTCAAATGCAGAAACCAGATTGGAGGCAATTCTCCCTTTAGACAGAAGCCTCTTTGGTCATTATTAACAATTCCTGGTCTGCAGACCAAATTTTAACAGACAGATTGACTTGTGGGCAGCTATTGCTGATACAGGAAAGTCTTTGTGGTAACTGCAGCCATGTCTTATAAAGCCATTGCTTTATAAAGTAGAATCAGGAAAAGTGTCTATTATGAGGCTTTCCTGGAGCTGGAAAGAGAAAAAAATTGACAGCACCAAGAGACCAACTATATCTTCACAGGACCACTGAAGCTGAAACTGGTTTGAAAAACTCTGGTCAAAGCTGAGTAGAACAGACAAGATACACTCACAGGACTGGGTGCACCCATGGGTGTTGATTAGATTTTGTCCCTACAGAGAAAATATGCTAAAAGCAGTTCTGATAAAGGTTTCTCTAGTGGGGAATTAACATAATTTCATTTTGTCCTTTCATATGTCTCACTGATCTCCCGTAGATTTACAGTTTGAATAAAAACATTCTTTCCTTATCAATCCACACACAAAACAAATTGCATCTATGATAAGAAATAAATGACTCAGTAGGGAGGTAGAGCTGTGAGGAGAAACTCCCAGATATTCCCAGAATATAAAGCAAGAAGGAGGCTACCTAGGGGGAAGGGATCATACTACTGCAGGTAAAGCAAATGAAGAGAGGTATAGTGACAATCCACCTGTAGGGCAAGGGCTGAAATTCCATTAGGAAAGAGAGAAATTGAGATAAGCAACAGATTTCCCCTGGAGGCAGGGATAAAAGCATGTTTTCCAGAAGGAAAAAAGAAAACAAAGACATTCAATGACAAAGGTCCAGTCTTTCCCCCTGCTTAGAATGGCTCCAGTTGGGGAATCTGGAGATGAACCTGCCACACCCCTTTCATTTCCACATATAAACCAAGATGAGGCAAACCAGGCCAAGTTCAACAGAAAGGAACACTGCCAGGATGGATGGTCTTACCTTCCCTCTGCCCAGCCTGGCTCCAGGCTGTGCACTGAGATGTGGAGCAGCTCCAGAGGAAAGGGCCGGGGGATGGTCCTGAGCACTTCACAGCTCTGAACCTCTGCTTGAGCAGGGGCTGGTCCAAAGCAGCAATTCAGAACCCACCTCAGGGAAATGAAGGCTTCTCCCACCTGAGAATCAGAACAGGAAAGAATGGGAGAGAGACAGAATGAGGAAGAGGAGAAGAAAGAAAAGATCAAAGGAAAAATAAAAAGTCAGGAAGAGCGAAGGAGGGAGAAGGTCCCCTGAATGTTACATCTCCAGCTCTCTGGAATGGGTTTTCTTTAATGCTAACAACTTGATATTTACTTTCCATTTAAATTTGAGATGTTGCTATAAATTATCAACCAGCCTCTTGTTCCCTTTGAGTTTATAACTAACTACCTGGGTTACTTATTGTTCAGGTAACAAAAGGGAGGTGAAAACGCCCTTAAAAAGTGACCTCAGAACTAAGAAAATGGGAAGCTGACATGGAGAGAGGACCCTGGCCCCTGTGGTGGGGATGAGCCATGGAGAAGGGCTATGCTCACATGGCAATAAGCAACTGAGAGCAGGAGAACAGGACTTCAGAAGACGGAAGTAAAAGCTACCTGTGTAAGACCAACTAGGAGACAGATTACACCCTGGAGAACAAGACCTTGGGGAGACAGTTTGCATCTGAGGAGAAAGGGAAACTAAAAGGCAGAAAATGGTATTGGAGATAGGGAAGGAGAGCTTGAGTAAAGCAGGCCTTTGTGCAGTTCTGACTCACTGAAACAATTGAGATTTGGCTGTAACAACAAGCAGGAGAACTCGGTTTAGAGTGAAATCCTCCCCTCTGACAGCCAATGGGATTTTTACAGCCAGTGAAAGAGAAGAAGTTTCAACTTCTGATGTCTTAGCCTGTGATGGAGGCTCTGCAGGTGGAACTGTGTATTTGAGCATGGGTTCAGCTGGCCAGACTGTCATCACTTGGACTGTGGTGTAGCCTTGGGCCTAAAGTACTTGCTGCATTGGTTTTGCAGACTGGCCTTTGACAATGTACAGAGTAGCCAGGATTTCATACAGCTGTCCTAGGAAATCACACTACTAAGATTCCCTGCACTATTTTGCATCACAAAGCTCCCTGCTGTGTCAAAAAAAAGACAAAACTCACAAGTCTTTAACCACTGTGAGAAGAGACTCACAGAACTTACTGGTTTATTCCCGCCACAAAATGAGGATCTCAACAGGGGAAACAAAACTGACTCGACTGGGGCACAGAAAGGAACTAACACATAACAGAGGCTTCCATCAGTGGCAACACAGTCTTTCCTCTTCCTATCTGAGCCAGAACTCAAATCAAAGAGCACAGCTTCCCAGTCAGAGGCTTTTCTCCTCTATACAGGGACTTGGACAATGAACACATGGTGCAGGTGCTGGCCAGACTATCAGAAGTACAAAGGCAGGAGACTGGTTTAGGCAGCAGGAGGGGAAAAACAAACAAACAAACAAACAAACAAACAGAACCACGAGGAAAGAAAAGCTTTCTTAAATTCAGCTCAATTTGAGGTTTTTGAAAGACAAAGATAGTTAAGGGAAGATGCTAAAAATCAGAAGCCTCTATGGCAAGTGCTCCAATGTTCTATTTTAAGCAGGTTTTCAAAAAGCTGTAACTGACACCATTTGTGTCACACTTTAACTGCTGTGGAGCTTGCTCCTTGGACTAGGCAGCCCCTGGGAGAGGGGCTGCAGGGGAACAGAGATAAGGGTGTTTGTACTGAGAGAACAGGTGTGGACTTTGTCCTCCTTATCACTGTGCAGCCTCTGGCAACCTCCTGAGTCAACAAAGCCATGAACAGCACAGTTGTTGCCTGTTGCTCAGACATGTGTGCTCTTGAGACAGTTTCTGCACCGTCCCAGGCACTTTTTTCTCCCCATTGCTCCTTTGATGCTGGTGTTGAATATGACACCAGCCTCTTCCTATAGCACTGCAAACCACTTCCTCCAGACATTTCACACAGAAGGCACAGAAGGATGCCCTTGTTCAAAGTGAGCCAGGAGCTATTCTGCAGAGGTGCTCTGGCACTGCTTGGATTTAGACTGATGGGTTTCACATCTTTGTTTCTACTGTGACTTTCAGCTGGGGTGAAATCAATACACATAAAGTCAGAGTCATGTTTTCTCTATTTTCCTCAAGAACCTTAGTGGATATTCTAACTGGATAGCATAAAACCCAGAGGATTTTGGGTGCTTTTTACAAGAAAAATCCCCAAAGTCAGGGGACTTCACACTCAAATTTTTAATTATAAAATCCCAAACTGTTCCTCAAATTTTGTAAGCAGGTCTCAAATAGTTCTATTCCCTCAGCTGTTACCCAAAGGAGGGCAGCACTAGGATGAATTAGTGGTTTGCCTGTGGTTCTACATCGCATTTCGAAGCTCTGAGTAGATCTAGGTGTGAACCAATGTGTTTGAGTAACACGTAGCCGATGTGTAAGAACATAATTCTGGATGATTTGTCATATACATATGCATACAGAGCTGCCATGTCACAGTATAATGACAGCCTGTTTTCATTTGCTGAATCATTGCAAGGCAACCCAAACTGGACCAGAATCAGGGAATGAGTCAAGTTCAGTCTAGTATCACAATCAATCTGTCTTGAAAAATTCAGTACATCAGCCCCATCTGCTTTAATGAGAGGGGGATAGAGAAGAAAAGTAATGTAGGGAAATGGAAGAGAGAGGTTGCCTTTGTGTATTGGGAAATTCCCCTGGTAAGCAAAGTCTCCTCCTAAGGGCAGACCTAAGTGTGTACAGACAGCAGTTCAAAGGAAGCCAGTGCTTCATCTTTTGCACTTTATCTCCAATGTGATGCAGTTTTACCCTGCACAAAGAGCCAAAACTGAGCAAGGCAGCACACTGAGGAACAGCTTTCTCCCCTGCTGGCCTCACCAAACGTGATGGTGATTACTGGCAAGTGCCACTCAGGAGCTACTACTGCATTTCCTTGAAATCCAGGTCTGCTGAGAGCAGTTGTTTGATCTCTCTCCCCTGAGAAAGGTTTTCTGTTCCTTCCAGAGAGGATCCCTGGCGAGTAGCAAAGATGGTGAAGTCTTACCTCCAGCAGCACAACATCCCTCAGCGTGAGGTGGTGGACACCACTGGTCTGAACCAATCCCACCTCTCACAACACCTCAACAAGGGCACTCCCATGAAGACCCAAAAACGGGCAGCTCTGTACACCTGGTATGTCCGGAAGCAGCGAGAGGTGGCCCAGCGTAAGTACAGCAACAACTGCTCTCCTGTCTCAGTTTCATAAAGGATTCTGCTTGTCCTTACTCCTTACTGTTTTCAAGGAAAAAAATCCCTTGCCCCTTTGTGCTTGCAGAATTCACACACGCTGGCCAGGGTATCCTGACAGACGAGCCCATGGGAGATGACCTGCCCACCAAGAAGGGAAGAAGAAACCGCTTTAAGTGGGGTCCTGCCTCACAACAAATCCTGTTCCAAGCCTACGAGAGGCAGAAAAACCCCAGCAAAGAAGAGAGGGAGGCACTGGTAGAAGAGTGCAACAGGTAAGGGTGGGTGTGTGTCTTTGAGGAAGAGGGGCACAGCAGGGCCCCTCTGTGTTCCTGGTGTTTGCTGGTGCTGCTGGGAGGGAAGGCAAAGGTACAGCACGGAGAAGCACCACTGTCACTAGCCACGCTTGAATTAAATGCCACAACTGATCATTCTTTGTCCACAGAGCACAAGGAATGCCTCAGGACTCTTCCACACAGTGTGCCAGACCACAGCCACTTTGGGGCTGTGCATTTACTTTGTGTCTCTGAATAAGTCCAGCTCAGCAAGGCTCTTCTTGTGCTTTTCCCAACAGGGCAGAGTGTATTCAGCGAGGTGTTTCCCCATCTCAGGCCCAGGGACTGGGCTCAAACCTGGTGACAGAGGTCAGAGTTTACAACTGGTTTGCCAATCGCAGGAAGGAGGAGGCTTTCCGGCACAAGCTGGCCATGGACACCTTCAGCGGACCACAGCCCACCTCTGCCCCTCCTCTAACTCCCCACAGCTCCTCCTCCCTCCAGCCACCACCTGCTCTCTCACCCAGCAAAGTTCATGGTAAGAACCAACCAGAGGGAGATCTGAAAGAGACCTGAACCTCCCCAAACTCAAGTCATCCAAACTGTCTCAATGTCCAGCCCTTTAGGAAGTGAATCTATAGATAGAAAAAGCAGATTTGTACAAGGGAAGAGCAAAGGCGACAAAGAGACCGTGTTTCTGGGTGAGGAGAGTGGCTAGAATGTCAAGGGAGATAAAATTCAGTAATAAAAACCCACAGCCAAAGCTTCTCACTTACTGTGAGGCCTCCCAGCTAGCAGGCATCAACCCCAAACCTTCTGTTCCAGGAGTCTTCACTGCCCATCAGAAGTCAGTTCTGTGCCCTTTCCGTCATGTGTGCCCCTTACTCCTTTCAATGCCAGCCCCATCAGACTCTGTGACAGAGATTTTAGGCATGAGGAAAAGTCATTCTCCATCCAAAAAGCACAGCTTCTTCAGCTTCACAGGCCAGAGCCGGGGGTTGCTCTCACTCTGGGCAGAGATGATCTCACTGAGACGCCTCTCTACAGCCACATCCAGAGGGGTGGTTTCCTGCTGCCTGCAGCACTCACAGCCAGTCAGTGTTTGAGGAAGCAGTTACACCAAATTGCAGGGGAAAGTCAGGCCAGGGTGTAAGTGCCTGCTCTTCTGGTTCCCCTACTGACCATTAAGTACCTGCCCAAATATCTGGTGGCAAGTGCCTGCAAAGGAAATTGAATTTAGTGCCTGCCTAAGTTTCTCAGTTTCTCACTTGTGACAACCAGTTTCCCTCCTGTTGTGATGCAGGAGTGAGGTACAACCAGCAGCCAGCCAGTGAGGCAGAGTCCTCCAGCAGCAACCACCACGGGAACAGCTCCATGGTGACCACCCAAACCATCCTGCATCAGGTTTCTCCCCCTGGACTGGAGCCCAGCCAGAACCTGCTGAGCACAGACACTAAGCTGGTAAGTGATGGATACTCCTGTTCTGCTGACTGGGAGATGTCAAGCCATCTGCCTGTGGTCATAATATGAACTAATCATGGGTATTTTTTCTAAAATGTTCTTCAAACCACCTTCTTGTGTTACATAGTCATATGTAAGATATTGTTACATAAACTGTTATGTAACAGTATGTTATATTAGAGTCACTCTGCACTGACCAATAGTCCTGAGATATATGTGCCCTCTAGACTGTGGTGAGGGCAGGTATTAGAGCATGAAAGCAAGAAGGCTTTTCCTTATGAGTAATTAAAACAGTCTGCTCAGGAAACACAGCACTCAAGGTACGACAAGATTTGTTTCTTCCCAGGAAACCCTATTCTCTCCTCCTTTCCACAGAGAGATTCTCATCTCTAACTCTTATTTGGACTCTACCCATTGAGAGTAGATCAGACCAGTGGGATTACCAAAACACAGACTCATACTTACATCTAGCTTATCTGTAAAAATTAAGCCAAACAGCCTGTACAGCAGACATGTACTAGATAACTAGATTGCCTCCTCAAAGCCAATTTCCTCCCGAGATCTGACCAGACCTTTTCCCACATCATTAACAAAGAAGCATCAGAACTACATGACTGATCATTTTCAGTCTGCACATGTTCCCTTGTTTTCAGAGAAATAGTCAGCAGAAGTTTGCATTAGCACAGGCTGGCTGGAAGCAAAGTTAAGGTTGCTAAAAATAAGTATGATTTAAATCTCATCAGTCACTCACTTTGCTGGCTTTCTGGTCTCTTGCTGAAGAAAATAAGTCTTTCGCGAGGTCCTGAAAATCTTCTATGTCAGTATTCTAAAACTGATATCAAGGTGGTTTGTCCCACTGTTTAACCTCTTGGTGCTTATTCTTACTAAAGATTTCTTACAGCTTTTCGTCTGATGGGAGAGAAAAGAAAGATAATATAAGGCATTTAACTTCCTCTATCAGCCAAATCACTAGAATGCTTTTTTGCTCTTCCACAATACTATGACTACAAGTCCCAAAAGGAAAGAGGAACTCCTGGATTCTGTGCTGAACTCTGCTACTAGAATTACCATGTGAAGTTACCTGAGCCTTCTGCCCTCAGCTATGAAACAGAAGATGATCTTTCCCTATAGAGAATGCAGTGGGCTTAATCTCATTCTTACAATTTCTTAAATGTGAAAGAACTAAACCAGCAGGGATTTACTCTTAGTATGTCAACAGCTGACCAGTGCTAGTTAATTGATGAGCACACAGAAACTGCAGACAAGGATATGTGAAGTCCTTCCAGTCAGCAAGGGGGAAGAGCAGGAAGAAAGGTGTTTATCACAGCTTTGGGACCTGCCTGCTGCAGGTGGCACATTCAGGGCTCTCCTTTCCCACAGGTATCAGCTCCTGGAGGAACTCTCCCTCCTGTCAGCACCCTGACTGCCCTGCACAGCCTCGAGCAAAGCCCACACACGCTGAGCCAGCAGACCCAGAACCTGATCATGGCATCCCTGCCGGGGGTCATGGCGATTGGGGCGGGTGAGACCCCGTCCCTGGCACCCGCCTTCACCAACACGGGAGCCTCCACCCTGGTGATCGGTGAGTAGAGGCTGCAGGACTCTGTTCCTGCACCCACAGCAACAGCTGCCTCTCCTTGGAACAATTACCTGCCCCATTTTCAAAGCCTTATCACTAACTTGGCAGTGATACAAACCAGAGGAAATTGTCACCAAAGATCAGCAGCACTGCTGCCAAGTACCAGTGGGATTAAGAACAGATGTTCCTTGTTCATAGTAGAATTAAGTTACACACAAAACCCACACTTTAAGAGTAAGGGACTTTTACAATCTATTCCTATGCCAATGTGTTGGTTTGCTGCTCTTCATCTTTCTAAATATAAATATAATACTTCTTTAAAATGATGAAAATTAAAGCATGTTCATAGTGCTTGAAAGACGAAACATCGTGTTCCACTTCCTGCAAAGAGCAGCATATGCCTTTGGAATTCACAGCAGTAATTACTATTTTTTTATATTTTTCACTTTGACAGCTTTTCTGGACTTTTACGAGATTTCTTTTCATTCCAAGACTAGTCTACTGCCAAAGTGCATCTCATTAGAGGAAAGAAAAATAAAGTGTATACTCTTTTCTTACACTTTCTTCTCAGGAAGAAAGAGGCCTTGTTTTGTTCCATGGTGACAGCTGTGAACTAATTTGCATTTCTTCCCAAGATTATGATATGGATTTGAATTCTGTGCAAACAAACAAAAAAATAAAACTGGAGTGCTGGAGAGACCTGCTGATTTGCAGGGTCTGGACAGTTGTGGGAAATGGACAGTAATGTGTGAAACCTTCTACCTCTCTCACTGATTCAAATTCCTTAATTTGGCAGCCCTAGGAAAAAGAGTTGAAACTCCATTCCACGTGGCTGGACAGCTACAGCCTAGTTATCTGCGTTGCCAACATTTTCATAAAATAAAAAGAGTAAATTAACAGGGCACTGAGGTGATGCTCTGAATTTATTTTTGAGCAAAACCTCCCTGGTGATCACTAAATTGGAAAAGAAACTATACTGGTACACAAGAATATAGACAGGAACAAACACTGGAAACCAGAGGTGGGTTTATGCAGTTTTTGGACATTTCCACTTCGCTCTCACAGGCATGAAATCTATTCTCCATCACAGACAACCAAGGGAACAGCTGAAAAGCAGGATCTGAAATCAGCCTGCAGTGACAGGCTGCCCCAATGGCTGTTTCAGATGCTCCTATTGCAGAGCAGCCACACTCCTCCCGCAGTGTGGGACACCACTGGCACGAGTCCCTGTTTTCCAGGCCTGGCCTCAACCCAGCCCCAGAGCGTTCCTGTAATAAACAGCATGGGAAGCAGCCTCACCACCCTGCAGCCCGTTCAGTTCTCCCAGCAACTGCACCCATCCTACCAGCAGCCCCTCATGCAGCAAGTCCAGAGCCACATCAACCAGAGCCCCTTCATGGCTACCATGGCTCAGATACAGAACCCTCACGGTAAGAATGTGAACTCATTTGCTTAAGTAAACAAAAATAAAGACACTGTTCCTTGAGTGCATTTGCTGGGTCCTTGGGCTTACAGCACTCTGTTTTCCTCCTCTGTTATTGTTGCTCTAATTATGAAATTATTTTTCTATTGCATTTATCTTCCTGTCCCTCCACTCCCAGCATTTTGGAGCCAGACAGCAGGTCCCATTGCATGAGGAGAACAACTCAGCCAAAGCTCCAGCATCCACATGATGTTGTTTTCTTTCATGTACAGCTCTTTATGGCCCCAAATCTGAAGTGACTCAATACACACATGCAGGCCTTTTACCACAAACCATGGTGATAACAGACACAGCCAATCTCAGCGCCCTGACCAACCTGACACCAACCAAACAGGTAAGAGCCTTTCTTTAGCCTCTGTTCCCCCTCCTGAGAGCTGCACCAGTCTGCAGGCAGCTCCTTGCATGTCAAAGAGCTTTTGGGTGTGTCTACGCCATCTCAATAGAAGCATTTTTTCTCATCTCCTGGCCCTGCTGGTACCAGCTGCAGCACTGGAGGCACTAGTGCAAGTTCTTCACTGCATCATCCAGGGGGATTTCACCTCCCCAGAAACTGCACCTGCTCAATGATTCTCTCACAGCTGTTAGAAGGGATGTAGAAGCCAGGCACTATTAACTCTCTTTTCTCCAGGCATTCACACCTGACTCAGAGACTCACACCGAGTCTGGGATGCACACACCAGTGTCACAGGCACCAACAATCCATCTACAGAACCAAGACACAACAATCCAGCACCTTCAGCCGGGCCCACGCCTCACCTCGAGCCCTGCTGGTAAGAGCAGCAGCCACTATTGTGGCTCTTAAGCCATGCATTGCCTAGTTTTTCTAGCCAACACTGTAAAATCCAGTTAGAAAATGGTAATTGGGGCTCTGAATTCCCTAAATTTGCTCTGCCAGTGTCCTGAGGGGTTTGAAAAGTCAATACAAGGAAAAGATTCAGAGCAGAGTGCATGTAAGGCCAGACTGTGGAAATTGGCCCTTTCAGAAAGGCAAATACCTTGTAAAATATCAACAAAAATCAATCTCAATGAGCACAAGTCCTGTGGGCAGTTTTCAGGGCTGAGAAGCCCAAGACTCCCTCATGAAGACTCCAATTGGGTCTTCCCAGTTCTAAGAGGAGAACTAGGACATCAGCTAGAATTCTTAGAACTGAACTCTCTGGAGATTGCTGCCCTCAATGTTTTCAGGCTGGCCGTGGACACAACCCAGGTTTTAGCAGCACACAAAACACACAGACAAAAGCAGGTATGCCCCTAAGCCAGGAGAGCACAGCCATGCTGGAAATGGGGGTGTACATGCAATAAGGGACTGATGAGAACCTGCAATTGACTTCTGCCTGTACCTTTGGCAGTGTCCTCCAGCAGCCTGGTGCTGTACCAAAGCTCTGACTCCACCAACAGCCACAGCCAGCTGCTGCCATCCACTCACAACGTCATTGAGACCTTCATCTCCACACAGATGGCATCTTCCACCCAGTAACCACCACAAGTAGCTCCTGAGTGACTGCCACAACCAACCTGCCAGGTGCAACTCCAGCCGTGCTTGCCACCACAGCCTCACACAAACCCCTACTCAGCTGCCTCCAGGAGAGAAAACGTCTCAGACTCAAGACAGAAAACATGGAAAGATGATGCTGGCACTGCTGAAATCCACTGCCACCCCCCACCCCCACCTCCCAAAAAAAAAACCCAACAAACCTAAACCCGAGCAGCCAGCTCAGAATGGCCAGACATCCTTTTGTGGCTGCCCAAGAAGGAATCCCAACAGTGCCAGGACATGGATGGGACTTTATTTCAGCTCAGCTTTCATCAAGCTGGGCCTGTATAAACCTGCCAGCACCAGACTAAATCATGTGGGAAAGAGCAAGGCTGAGCTGCCAAAGAAGGGACACCACCTTTAAACACTCTCCTCCTTTGCTGCGAGGAAGCACCAACAGGAACTATAAGAAATAACAGCACCTTGGAAGTTCCTGACTCTGCAATGAGAATAACCAAGAAACAGATTTGGGAATGGCTTGGCACAAATCTGTCAGTATGGGATCACTGACAAGCTATAAATCCTTAATTAACTACCAAAATACCAAACATTCTCGGTTAAAAATGACCTGCTGTAAAATCATGCTATCCTAGTGGAAATGGCTTGGTTGTTTTGATATAGCTCTGCTTTGTTTTAAATGCAGAAATTAAAAGTTTAACAGCTGCAAGGAGATTCCAGCTCTCTGCATTAACCCTGTGGAGTCTCAGCTCATCTGACTTGCTGAATGATTTGCAGGATGGCATTCCTCACTGGTCCCTGACACTGCCCAGCACCTGGGAGGTTCCCATGCTCCACACAGAGTAGAGGTTCCTCCAGTTTTCTCTTTAAACACTCAGCCTGGATTCATTTTACAGAACATGGCTCATTCTCAGCTTCCATTTAGGCTTGATTTGTAGTTCTTGGTATGCGAATAACTGCTCGGGGCCTAAGAGTCTTGCTTGCACTAAGTGAATAGTTTTAGTCCCAAGGATCTACTTATGTAATTCCTCTTCTAATTATTCCTCTCTATTTACTCTCAGCGTCCACACCACTGATACATCATTAGCCAGACAGGAAAACAGCCCTAACTAACAGGTTTTTGTTTGTGACTGAAACTGAGCTACTCTTTCAACTGTGAAATGGATGAAAAACCTTGAGACTGGAAGGGAGAATTGAAAAAGCCCAACAGTGAACTCTTCAGTTATGATATCCAGGAATACCAGAATTGCAGATATCTGTGAAAAGTTTCATAAGACTTTCCTCTAGATACCATCAACAATTTCAGTAACGAGATTCTCTGAGGAATTTTGTCCTAGAATTGTTTCCTAATTTCCCATGTACACCAGTTGCAAATATATCTAATTTCCAGTCAGCATAAAAATAAACCCAAAACAAAGCAAAAGGAAATGTTTAGGCCACCATGCATTCAAAAGCCCAGGTTTAAAATTCAGTACACTGAAGTTTTAACTGCACATAAGACAAGTAACTTCTGATGGCACATTCTGTTAGATTATAAGCCAAGTTTCTACTTAGCTTCTCTATTTTTGGATGCCAGCTGTGTTTTCTTGACTAAAAACCAGCAAGAATCTTACAACGATTTCCCATGCTCCAAGAGCTACACTTCACTCTTTTGGTTGCTCTAATCTGGCTTTCTGAACTTCTGAACTGGGCCAATAAGTTTGATTTCCTGAAACCCAGGAATCTTAAAAGCATAAGTATTTATCAATAACAGTTAATCTCCTGAAAGACTGGGAAGTGAAGAGTAAACAAAGAGTGAAAACTATCAAACCTCACAGTATTTCAGGGAGACAAAAGTCATTAACCAGCCCAAACAAGGACTGAAAGGTGGTTTTTAAATTATGTTTAAGTCCTTCCTGTAGCAATTTCATAGCATTGGTCACCTAGCAACTAAAAAGCCATCCTGAGCCACCTCTATCTCTGCTGGGGACAATCTGAATACAGCAATGAGGCCACTGTTGAACAAAACATTCCAAATTAAGTAGGTCCAAGAGTGTAGTAAAATTTAATAACAAAAGATGCCATAAAAAAAACCTATACAGGAAAAAAAATTTTCAACAGAGACAACTGGAACAGTAGGATGCATTTACACCAACCCTGAAATCAGCTCACCACACACTGCTTATGTGCAGGGGCCCTGGAGAGGTGCAGATTGCAGAGGGATTAGTAACACAGCAGGTTTCAAAAGCAGATTGTTGTGATGATCGCAGGGAAAAAATAAGGGGCCCTGATTTCTGACAGGATGCTTTTGATAAATGAGTCTCCCACGGGCTGGAGCTATTCTTAGTAGTCTACAAGGAGGCAAAAAGTAGTTGATCACCTGTTGCCATGTAAACCAAATTAAATTCATCATACACTTTCTCTAGAAGGGTTTCATGATGTGAAGGAACAGACCAGGAGGAATGCAGCTATGACCACATCCCTCTGCCATGCAAGTCTGGCACAGTATTTAATCCTTTTAGATGGGGCCTGCATAAGCAGCAGCACAGACAACTGCTGTGTCAGGAGAACAATGTTGCCTTCCTCGGGGACGCCAGTAGCACAGGAAGTCACTTAATTAGTCTCTCAGTCCACTGAGCTTTTAGAACAGATGCTTTGCCAATTAATTTTCCCTCATCTGCAGCAACTCTTGTTGTTAGGTTTTCTTTCAGTTTCCTTCGCCCATCACAACCACCTGCTGTTTGCAGAGCAAAATCATCATTCTTTTTTCTTCTTCTTTTTCTTCTTCACAGCTCCTGGCAGCACAGAGTTCTCTCTGTGATTGCTGTTCTGTCTCTCCTGCTGGCCATTTGCAGACAACAACCGAGGCAAATCTTTACAGATCTGGTCACACTCTGCTGGGTCTATTATTTTCTCTTGAATATTATTGTCTCTCCTCATTTTCTTCTTCTTTTTTTTCTGGTTGGGCTCTACATAACCCTGACTCTGATCTTGGCTGGAGCCCTGGGACAATGCAGGGAAAGCACTTTGCTTCAGAATATCTGCAGCTGACACGGCAGCCTCCTGGCACCTTTGCCACTCCTGGTCACTGTCTGTGTCACTGGAAAGGTAACAAGAGGGAAGGAAGTTGTGTTGCATTTTTGCCTTGAATTCACCCAAAACTTGGACAGCAGAGTAATGTGAGTTGAGAACACACATGAGCCCAGCGGCTCCCACACCTACAGTTTGCATTTAACCAGTCTGAAGGCCAATGTGTTCTTTACACACACTAGGAGGGGAAAGAAAATCTCCCACAAACATTTCTCGTTCCCCAGCACTAAAAAAGAAACAAAATTCTGGTCTAGTCAAATGTAGGAATCATAAACGCACACTTCTCAAGCTCTTCAGCTTCCTAGTCCCTCGTGGGAGTCCCAGCTGCCTCTGAAATGTGGGATGCAACAGTACCTGAGGAGCAAAGCAGCTGCCAGCACCTCACCTGGAGCTAACTGGCCTCCTCCTCCTTGCTGCAGGGCAAGGCTCCGGTTTCCCACAGTCTCCAGGGACAGAGGAAGAGAAGAGGCGAAAACCTGAAGTGTGGAAAGGGGGGTTTTAGGCAGAATATGAAACAGAGGTGGAAGCAATCAACTGCTGTCTCCCTGGAAGTCTCAGTGCTGTTTCTGTATTTCCACAGTGCTTGACAGCAATTATTTGGGAAAGTGTGGGAGGACTTGGGGCACAGAGGTCAGAGCTGCAAAGTAACAGCCCTCCCAGACACCACCAGAAGCTCTTTCAGAGCAAATGTTTATTAGTCACTTGGATGCACTGTCCTGGTGATGGACAGGATCCATCCCACCTGCCAGCAGCTAACAGCCACAGCGGCTGAGACTGGAACTCACCATCATCTTCAGAGTCAGACCGTGCCAACGAAGTCTGTGATGGTCCTGATGAGTCCCTCAAGACAGTGATGAAACTAAACAGAAAACCCCAGTCAGATCTTAGACAGGTTTGTGCAAACTGAGCTACAGTTGGGTATTTTTGGGAAACAAGACTAGAGGGAGATGTTGCACAGATCCTTTTTTGTTAGTGAGGCTGCCTCAGCTCCCTGTTTCCAGAGCAGACCAGGCCTTCTCTCCTCAGCAATGCAAGCCACAAGAACGGTTTAAAACCAGCATTTCTAGAGGCAGCTCTGGACAGCAGGAATTCCAGTTCTCCAGGGTCATGCCTGCACAACAGACAGAGTGGCAGCCCATTTCCAGGCTCTCTGCCAGCACAGCCCTGATCCAGGTACTGGTGTAGGTTTTAAGAACAAATCAAAGATTCTCCTGCCAGCCTTTACAGGATGGAAGTCTCTTTTCTCCCCACAAGATGTTCACCACAGAGGCAGATGAAGACAACCAGTGATGCACAGAGAGTTTTGAGCACATGGGCACAGCACATCAGCAAGGTTAGGTCACAGAATATTGGAAGCTTGTACTTAATATAGGCATGAAGAAGACAAAATGTTGAATCTCCTGGGTTTAGCACACAAACACATCAGTGTAACTGGCCCACAGAACACAGGTTTCAAGCCTTGCACACCAGTACCTGTCTAGCATGGTTCCCAGTTTCTTTGCAACGTGTGCTCTGAACTCTGGAGTCGTCTGGAGCTCACTGTCACCCTCCTCGCGGCCGATTGCCTCACGCCCGTTTGAAATAAGAACAAGGATTATCTCTTTCGAAGCCAGTAACATCTATCCCTCTCACCCAAAACCTTAAAAACATACTATCCTGTTCAGATTTAAGCATCATTTCAGATTATGGTTGGACTAATTCCCCAGACAGAAACTTCCCCTTTCAGTATGAAGTATCACAAGGTACAAAGTAGAAGCAGCATAAATATTACACATTAATTTTTTTCTTCAGGGAAACATTAAGTCTGAAACCAGAAGCAAAAATACCTCAGGCTTGGCTGATCTTTAGGCTGCAACCGATGCTTTCTAAAGCCCCCTAAAAGGAAAGTGGCAAAGCACATTTAGAGACTTGCGGCCAGGACCTCCTTAACCCCCGTCAGACACATGTTAGAGCATACAAATAATGCCTGAAAGATATTATTTGTATATTATGTATACAAATAATGCCTGGCCCACCTCCGGGGGAGAACGGTTGTGAGGGGAAAGGGGAACTCCCCTCAGGCCACGACTGCCGGGAGGGGCCTCTGGGCCTGGCCGGAGGCCGGACGTGGCCTCGGGAGGCTCGGGCAGAGCCCCCTCCACTTCTGCCACCGGCACCGCGGCACAGAGGAATCCCCACGGGTCAGGAGGAGCGGCGGAGGGGGCCGGACCGGAGCGGCGGGGCGGGGAAGAGAGGAGAGGGCACGCCGCAGCGGGGGGAGCAGACCCCAGCCTGTCCAGCGCCTCTCACCGCCGCACGGCTCCGCCCGTGCCGCCGCCAGCGCGGTGCAGTCCCAGGCAGCCTCCCGGAACCGCGCGGCCGCTTCACCGCTGCTGTCCGAGTCCGAGCCGGTGTCGCTGTCCGGGCCCGAGGCGCCCCTGGGCGCCGCCATCTTGCAAGCGCGGGACACGCTGGGCGCCGCGGCCCGGCCGCAGCGCATGCCGGGAGCTGCAGTCCGGCCGCAGCGCATGCCGGGAGCTGCAGTCCAACACCGTCCTCCATACCCGAATTTCATAAACTCATCCTTGTTTTAACCAGCTTTTGCAGGATACGGCTCATGTCTTTGGGGCACTGATAAATTTCTAATCAGTTGCTACACTGACATGAAAATTTTTGCTGGAATGTAGAAGCTGTGCCCAACCCTGCTGCTTTGCTGACTGGTTGAAAACGAGAGAGCCGCTCTGGTAGAGATTTTCACCGCTCTGCAGGTAGGACTGCTTTGTGTGCTCCCCATGCCATCAGCACTGTCACGTTAAGTGCTACATTTTCATCTCAACTTGAAATTTTCTGGTGTGATAGAACAACATGTTTGGTGATTCCAGGTGGGCTTCTAGATAGCCATTTTGCTGTGGGTTTTGCCAAGCCTCCATGCAGGAAAGCAGCAGGAAGGTTCGCATAGCTGTTTTTGTCCTGCTGAACTCTTGCTGGCTCGCACATTCCAACCTTCACACTAGAGCTGTGCAGTCTCAGGCTGCCCGGCAGCAGACAGGCCGCTGTCAATATCCTTGGGCTCTTTCGGATGGGCTCCCTTGGCACTAGCTTCCCTTCGTTTCTTCACTATTCCCTCATAAGACTCACCTGCCATAGTGGAAGACCTTGGTTTAGGATTCACCCATTCCCCACTGTGTAAAAGAACAAGAATTTTGGGCTGTTTTGTACCTTGGAGTCCCCAGGACTGGGGGGGTGCCCTCAGAGCTGGGACAAACGCCCCAGAAGCGCCTTCTCGGGCAGGTCACCTCCTCTCCCTCGCTTTGGTTTCTCACACCCGTATAAGTGCCTTTATCAATCTCTGAATGCCTTTATCAAACTCTCTGTTTCCATCCTGGAGTTTCTCAGCTCAGATCCTTTCCAGCCTGAATCCGTCTCTCAGCTCAGATCCTTAGCACTCTACACCCGTAAGTTAACAATTTGTTTCCCTCAAACTTCCTTCCTTCCTTCCCTTTCCGTCCTCCCTTCCCCTTCCTCCCTTCCTGCTTGGGCCGAGCATTCGCTACGAGCTTCTCGCAGTCCGCGCAGGCCGCCGCTGGGACGCGGCCCCCGCCCCTCCCCGGGCAGCAGAGCCGCCCACGCCCGCGGAACCGGGGGTCGCGGCGGGGGCCGAGCAGCCGCGGAGGAGCCCGAGGTAACGAGCGCCCGCGGGGGCTGCGTGGGGCCCGGGCTGAGGAGGGGCCGCGGGCAGCGACGCCGGCCCGGTTCGCGGAGCCGCCGCGGTCGGTGGGGCGGGGGCCGGGCCCGGGCCCTTCCGCCGGCCGCGCTTCCGGGCGGTCAGGTGACGGGGCCCGGCGGAGCGGCGGCTCGGCACGGGCGCTGCGGGGAGCCCGGACCCGCCGGTGAGCAGGGCCGGGCCGGGCCGGGCCGGGCCGGGCGGGGGGCGGCGGGGGGAGCCGGGGCCGGGCTGCGGCTCCGAGGCCGGGCTGGGCCGGGCCCGGACGCTGGGAGGCCGGAGCCGCCTGCGCCCGCTCCAGACGAGCGGGGCGGAGACGCCGCGGAACCCCCGGCCTCGCCCGGTGCCTCTGGAACCGCGGCCGGCGCTGCCGGGCGGGGTTTGTCCCCCGAAGCGCCGCGCCTGGGCCGCAGGTGCCCGGTGCTGCGCCGTGCGGGGCCGGGCCCGCCGCCGGCCGCGAGAGATGGCTCTGGGTATGTCGCGGGGCGTCAGCTGCTGGTCCCTGACATGGGTTATGCCACGAGAATTGCTCGTGTATTAGGACTCGCTTGTGACCTCTTAAATCACGTCTGTTGTATATAATAACTGCTGTATTTGATAGTTTTACGTTTTGCTGCCCACCTGGGTTAGCCGGGCACGTCTGTCTCACACGGCACTGCAAACCAGGAAAACGCTGGGGCAGCATTACCCAACCGGTTATAGTCCCTTTTTTTTTATTCCCTTTGGACTTTGTGAGGCAAGAGGATAAAATCTTTGTTGAAAGATTTTTCTTGGAGTCTATATTAAACCTTTATGGAACAGATAAAAAAAAAAAAAGCAATTACTTTAATCAGCTGAGGGTTTTTACTGTTTGCATTTCCAAGGTACATGGGCTCCTCAGTGTTCCCGAAGCAGCCCTTCAGCTGGCCCTTACCTGGCAGCACTGACTAACACAGATGTGCATGGCAGGATCCCACTAAACCAAACGAGGCCAGCGAGGGCACGTTGGGCTGGAAGGCAAACGGGTGCTGTTGCAAGAGAAGCGAACACGTGAATTCATGTTTTGGGACCACTTTGTGGTGATATTAAAATGCGGGTGCCCAATACGGGTTACAGGAAGTGGAAAGATGAACTTGAGAAATGTTTCCAAGGAGTTAAAATGTAACATGTTTGGGGGATAGAAAAGAGTAAAAAGGTAGTGAGAGATAAATTTGTATTTAATGATTAACAACAGGACAGTCATGTGTTTGTTAAGAATATCTAAAAGGACTGTCAAGTAGTCAGTGCACTTTCTTCTAGGCACTGTCAGCAGTTTTCAGCTAAGGTTACCTGGTTGTACTTGAAGCCCAGGCAATTGTAATATGTTAAGTATCAGATTGTTGTTAAACTTATGAGTGGGCATATTTATGTAAACTCTCAGTAGTAGTTTAAGATTGAAATTGATTTTCTAATGTGAATTTTCCTTTTGTAAAAATTTTTCAGTGTCAGAAAATGACACTATTACCTTAGGGATAAGAAAAATACACTGACAAATCTTTTTGATTTAAACTGCAAAAGGTTCAGGAACTAAATCAGAATTTGTTTCATAAGCAAACTAGATTTGGATTATTTAAATTTCAGTAATCTTAGCTAAAATAAAATTTATTAGGAACGAAATGTGGAAAAGGGTCTTTCCTGTGGAATTGACGTCCAACAGTGCTGCTCGTTTTATTTCATTGTTACGGCAAAGAAGAACAAACTTTGGGTTTTGTTAATAAACTAGCCAGACTTCTATATCCTCACCAGAACCTTTTCTCATTGTTCATGAAAAAAATTAAACACTTGAGACATCCTCATGTCATGCTGTGAACACATATTCCAGGACTGTTTTGTATAGGTGAAATTAGCTTCTAATTTGTATTCCCTCTTTGCCTTTCTCGGGTTGAATTAATGTTGAATTGATGCTGTTTCCAGCAGATTTTTTTGGTGTACCTTAACTTGTGGTGAAAACTCCTCTAGCCTGTCTTGGAGTGTTTTTCCTGTGTTTGGAGGGCTGGGCAGTGTACTTTGTGTACTTTGGCAAGAGCAGTCATTTGCTGAGTTCAGAAGTGTGATCTTTGACAGTAGCCACTCAGCTTGTGCTTTCCTGGTGTACAATAGATTTACAGATGAAGTTTTTTAAAATATTAGGGGAAAATTTCTTTCTTACTGGCTGTTAGTGAGATCTGTACCCAGCACATGGACATTGCCAGTCCCCTGCACTTACTCCTGTCGTGGACCTCCTGTGCTCTCAGCTGTCACCACACCTTCAGCTCCTTTTGGAGTTCCACCCTCTCATGTACCTCCACTTCCATGTCTTCATGCTCCACCAGGTTTCTGTATTTATTTAGGAAGCCTACTTGCAAATGAGTTCCTTGTGTCTTAACTTTTCATCTGCTGCCACTCTTGATTCTTGGCTGTAGTAAATGTCAGTCATTTTTCAGAAAAACCTGTTGGGATATAACATAGAGATTGTGGTTTAAAGGAAATCAACAGCTAATCTAGATGGCTTTTAGGAAATAAAGATACTGTTTTTCTGTAAATACCTAGAGAGCAAAGAAGTAAGAAAAAGGCAAGCTCTCGGAATGCCTGCAGTTAGGTATCAGCTGATTTTTATATCCTTTCCCTTGTTTTGTTTGTTGCTCATCATGCCTCCAGGGTTAATTTGGAGACCTGATCTGAAGGACAAGTTTGTAGCAAACCTTGACTGGCATCCCTCAATTGTGTTTACTTAACCCCAGAAGTCATGTTCTATCCCAGTGTACTCACAGTCTTCCTCCCAGACTCTAAAGCAAATTAAGAATGGGGTTGGTTTGGCCTGTTGTGTTAGTTGTTGATTTTTTTAGTTTGTGATTTGCATATGGTTTGTTGGGGTTTTTTTTTCCCTAGAGAGCTTTGTCTCAGAGTTTAAGAAGTTTGAGTGACTGTTCAATTTTGAGCCCATGCTGCACTCAGAACAAGTTCCATTTGCACTTGAATTCCTACTTTAGGATTCAGAGTACACTCACAAGCTACACAATATATGATTATCAAATGTAAATTTAGCCACTGGAAGCTGTTTCACGTTTGCTTCTTTGTATATGTGCAGATGTACAGAGCCCAGCAGCACTTGTTACAGACCAGTTATGTTAAACTGGGATATTCAAGGGACAAGAGCAAATGTTTGAGAAGGCTTTTCTTATTTTTACTGTTGCATTTTGCCATGGTTTTGCTATTTTAAATTGGTTATATCCTAACAGGTCACTGGGCCCCATCAGCCAATGAGCAAATACTTAGGATCCCCAGCAGAGATTAAGGAATGACCCTGTTCTAGGAAAGGAGATTCAGTGCCTGTTGCATTATGTCATTTTAATCTTTATTCTGTCTCAGCCATCTTTATTCCATATCATTACTTATATTTCTCTGGATTTCTTTGTCATCCTTCTTCATAACATTTTATTTATTTGTTGTAGTTGCTAAAACGGAGGGTTTTTTTCAGTAAATTTTTGTGGAGATACAGATTTTATCTTTTTGACAAGTCTTCGGATTTGTTGTGTTAATACACGGAATTTAATTTGTAAAAAGGAACTTTTTTTCCACATTGGTATTAGGGACTCTGAATTTATTTGCCTCCTGTACACATCCTTTCCTTGTGCTATATGTCAAAATGTTTCTTGTGACCATTCCATAAAGGGATGCAGTATTTTTTACAGTGTCCTGAACTCCTTAGTTTTAAGGAAGTTTTCTCAGTTTTTATCTTAATATATATATAGGTCCAAGTTGATAAGTTTTCACTTGAACAACTGAGCAAGACAGGCTGAAGATTCTGGTTGTAAGGATGTGTGAAAAATCCAAGTGTCTTTGGCATACAGTTTGTGGGTTGGCAGCATTTCCATCTGCCTTGATCTAACGTGGATTTTAATTTTGTACAATGAGCTGAGTGTAAATGGAGTCGTGGTGTGAAATGCTAAGAGTCAGCACTACTGAAAGCAGCGTATGTTGAAGTGCAGCATCTGTGAATACAAATCTGCCCTTCTGGGACACTGTGCCAAATGATGTAACGGAGTGAAAAAGCTCTGCAGAGATAGATTTCACCTGCTGTAACTGAGTGTTTGCTGCAATTCTTCACAAGGCCCGGGTGTGATGCTTTCCTGACTGTGCAGTGGGATTGTATTCTAGGAAAAAAGCTGTTGGCAGTAACAGCTGGAGATCCTGAGGCTTTATTTGCCGCCCTGCACCTCAGCTGCAGCTCTGCTACAAAGAGGCAACACTAAGGAAAGCTTTTACTGCTTGGGGGGTAAGTTGGAAAAGAAATTACCTTCTGAAAAATTCATATCGCCCTTTGAAAATGCTTCACTATTTGTACACTTGCAAAAAGTTCAGATAATCTGAATCACCTGTTGGTTTCTCACAGCTTTATCTAAGTATTCCTGTTCCTGCAGCATCAACATGATGTTAGAGTTTCATGAAAAGCATAGTGAAATATTTTATACGTTTTTGTTTTAGTGAATTAATTTCTGTAGCTACAGAAACTCTCTTAGTTCTTGATTGCAGAAGTGTTTCTAGAAATGTAAATGCCTTGTGCTCAGTCTCAAAGCTTTAGGTACTGTGGAATTTAAATATCAAGGAATTACACTGTAGAGGTTGTTGCTACTGAAATAAAATAAATGCTGTTCTTTGGTAAATATGATTATGTTAATGAGAGGTGAAAGCATGGAAGTAAAATTCAAGCACATTAAGGTAAAATTTTTAATACTTCTGCATTACTATCTTACTACTAGATTAGAAATGTTTAATAGTTTGAAAGTACTAGGAATGTTTGATTATCAACACTGCTGTGATAGCAGCAATATACTGCTCAGGAGAGAATGCAATTTCTAAGCCACCTTTGCTTGCCATTATTGTCATTAATATTCCAAACTAATGAACATTTTACTTAAAACTCTGCATTGTCAGTGTTCAAACTGTGAATTACTTCCTGATTAAATTCTGCTTCCGACTGCCCCCTCAGTTATAAGTAGTGTTGAATTTTGGAAGAGCGTGTATGACTAGGTGAGCTCATTCTCCTTACAGCAAATGGCATTTATGAGAAAATACAGGGGGGTTGTTTTGGCTGTGGATGCTTATCAGTAACAATAAAATACAGGTCACTCATCAGCCAGGTCATACTGTGGGACTGTAAAGTAGCTTAGTCTCTAAAAAAAGATCCCTCTTGGCTATGTTAAATTAAAACCATCAACAACAGGATTCAAGAGCTTCTTAGATAAATCACTGCCAGTTTGGAATGGGGCCAGAATGCAATGTTCATAATGCCAATAATTATTTAAGTTTGTTTGTTTTTTTCCCTTTCTCACAGCTAGGATACCAAGAGGAAAATTTTCTTGTCCTTGTTTGGGCAGTCCTTGAGGATGGCAAGCAAAGGACCCACGACTTCTGCATCAACAAAGAGCTCCAGTACTGGAGGGACCAGTGGCAGCAGTAGCAGTAATGGTTCTGGGGACAACACTAATCAGGACAACACTTTTGAATGCAACATCTGTTTAGACACTGCCAAGGATGCAGTTATCAGCTTGTGTGGGCACCTCTTTTGGTAAGTGCTGCAGCCCCACACATCAGCCGGAACACCATCTCTCTGATCCCATAAAAACCTGGGATGACTGTAATTCTAGAGGAGGGACTGTGGGTTTGGTTTAGGAGAGGCTTGGGTTTGCTCCTCAGCTGGTTTTCTTTGCTTGTGTTCCAGGGAGTGGGTTTCCTGTGTCTTAAACTCCCTGTAGTGCTGGATTATTGTGTAAAAGCAAACAAACAAGCAGTCCCACTCAGACAGTTCAGTGCTCATTGATACTGTTTGCTTATGGGTGTTATTTTCTTTGTGCTGTCTGGCCTAGCACAGATGTGTTCTTTAGATCTAAATTCCTTTCTGACCTCAGCATACCTAAACCTGGATATTAATCTGGGTTCTGCAGGTCAAATTGTAGTTTCTCCTACAAGCTTGCTTTATTTTTTCCTTTGAAATAATAAAAAAAAATTAAAAAAACAGGCAGTAAGCTTTTACATATGGGCAATTTCTCTTTTCCCATGATATTGCACTTGTGTTAGGAACATTTTAGTTCTTTAATTTGACTTAGAAATAATGTACAGCACAGATATATGTGCAGAATTTCTGATGTGGGTAATTTGGTTTGAATATACCCTTTCTGGAATGTGAAGAATTCAAGGGTTCACATGGCCAAATGTGGGGGGGGTTGGAGTTCAATTTACACAGTGGGCTAAATCTTTAATAAAAAAGAAGCCTGAAAGTGCTTTTCTCCTCTGCAAATATACATAGCTTCTGAAAATCCAGGATTTTATTTGGGGAGATGGAAAATCACTGGCTTGGGGCGTGTTAAGATAAAATAACATTAAATTATTGCACAAAAGGATTTGGAATAATGGAATCTTGAAAGTACCGGGTGTCTTGTCTGAGTGGTGTTATTGAGACCATTTTGAAAGCAGCATGCTGTTTAGCAGTTTTATCCTGTAGTTGCTTGTCTTTGACCGTTTTTTCATTTGACCTAGCAATTTAATCTGTATCATGGTAAATTCTCTGCCCTGAGCAACTGAGTGTGATCTCAATAGCTGACCCTGCTCTGAGCATCAGGTTGGACTAGAGGCTACCTGAGGTACCATCCAGCCTTAGTTATTCCATTGATTCTGTGAATATGGCTGATGTTTCAGCTCAATTTCTAAGATCCTAAAATCTCATTACTGACATCTTGCTCATTTGCATCTTGACTTTGGGATAGCTTTTCATGGTATCAGAAGAGAAAATTTGTACAATAAACTCTAAGATTAATGCAGCCTCTGTCTGGGCCTGGTGAGGACCCAGGAGTGGGAGATGCACAGAACCACATTAGGAATTTAGATTGCATAACCTGGAAAAAAAAAAAAAAAAAAACAACAGTGGAGAACAGTCTTAGGCTGTGTTTGCAAAAAATATTTTAATGGAAGGCTACAGAACTGGCCTAGCTGGATTCCAGGATTCTGTTGTCACCAAGCTGCGCTATCCCTGTACGCTGCACATTTGTCATATAGAGTTCAGTAACTAATTCTATTTTCCTCTCTTTTTCTGCTCTGTGAACAAATTGTCCTGGGAATGCTCACAGTTGGCCTTGTTTACACCAGGTAAGACAGGTTTTCTTTTACGTTGTCTTTCATCAGCTTCAGTTGCTCAATCAAGCCCTTGGTTCTCTGGAGTATCCCCCTCTTTTCAAATGTGCTTTTCTCTCCAGGGCAGTCACAACCTGCTCATGCAGCTTAATGTGCAACAGCTTGCAATCTGCTCTTTGAGCAACAAGAAAACTTAGATTCTGTTCCACTGGCTTCCACTTCTGAGTTTCTTAAACCCTGCATAATTGCAGTTTTGGTACAATTACTGTTGGAGCTTGCAGGCTTTAGTTTGCAGGTTTAAGTGCTGAGTGTACTTTTCTTTGCGTACATGGTGTTTTACATTGTGGTACCATTATAGAGAAGGTGGATGACAGGAAGGTTTCCTGCACTAGCCCTTGGCCTTTGCAGGACTGCTCCTACTCTTTATTTCTTATTTTACTCCAGCACAGATCAGAATATGTACACGTCAGCAAGTTGTTCCCACCAGAACAGCCTAAGTGCCAACTCCACTTCGGGGAGTACCTGGCACTTACTAAAATGTTTTGCTCCAGAACTTTGTGAGAAATTGCTAAAGTCTTTCTGCATGGCTGCAAATGAGGTTTTGCACAGTTATTTTTGTGGTATTTTAGTGGTTTTCTTGTAATTTCCTTTCTTTTAGTGGCTAGAGACCAGGCCAAACAGACAAGTGTGTCCTGTATGCAAAGCAGGAATCAGTCGAGATAAAGTTATTCCTCTGTATGGAAGAGGTAGCACTGGGCAGCAGGACCCCAGGTAAGAAACCTAAATGCAACTATTTTCATTTGAAAATTAAAGATGAAACTTTAGGGTCTTAAGATTAAGCTGTTAAAGTGCTGGATTCACAGTTTTAAATACTTTGTGAAAAGACATAGATCCGATATTTCTGCCAAATATTTCTGGCTTTTTCAGGGCCTGTGTTTACACGCATTTCTTGTTCTACTGGCAATTCATTTTAATTTGAATCAGGTGTTAATTGTCAGTTACAAGTGGTAGGTTGCAGTGATTATTATCTGATCAGAGAAGCTTATATTAAATGTTCATGTCCTCAGTTTTTATCCTTTGCAATGGGTGTTTGTTACTCAAAAGTGCGGCATTATGTGCTGCTGAAGGTCCAAAGCTGCGTGGTTGGCTCTCTCACACACTGCTCCAGCTCTGCTGGATGGCTCCAGGAGACTCTCTTTTATGGTGATTCTGCATTATTAGCCAGGGTTCTGCAGATACTGTTGTCACATGTCCTTGCACTTGAGCTAATTTCACAACTTCCTGCAGAGAGAAAACTCCACCACGACCCCAAGGACAGAGACCTGAACCAGAGAACAGAGGGGTAAGTGATCCAACAAGCTTGAGTGTTTCAGTTGTTTTTATTGATAGTGGTATTTATTCATCCTGGAGGACATAATGTGTGTGAGAGAACCTGCATGAGGATCCTGCAGCTCACACATCCTGCTCTTCCCCAGCTGGTTGTTCATGAATCACTGATAGCTGTGGTGGGGCAGAGAGCTCCATTCCTGTGGTGCCCTTTAGCATCCCAAAGAACAGCCCAGCTTGGATCGTGCTTCATGAACGCAGCCCAGTGTGGTATCACTGGCAAAGCTTCTCATACTTGATTGTTCTCCACGTTTGAATACAAGGAACACTTTGCTTTGCAAATCCTTTGTGCAAGTGTATTTCTGTCACAGCATACGTGTCATTAATTAATCCACCTATTAATTTAGATTTTTGACACTGACACCTGCTTCTCTCGTTTTGACGGGATGTTACTGTACCATGGCATTACAAGCAAGAGGAAGTCAATATCTGCTGGATGCGTGTCAATTTGAAGAGGGGTCAGTGGTTTTGTTGAGGAGATTACATAGGGTGAATGTAAACAGTAGCTGGCACAGATGGAGCAGATGTGGGAGTAGGACAGACCACAGTGTTCTTCAGCATGATGGCAGCAAGTGTGACCTGATGAAACAATGGCACATTTCCATGTAACTCAGCCTGGGGTCCTTGGAGAGGATTGTCTCCCTCATGCTTCAAGCAAACAACTCTGCAGGGTGTGATTAGGGTGCATTTCTGTATTGAATGTATTGGGAGCTCAGCTGTTCTCTTTCACTAAAGCATTGCTGCCTTATTAAATCAGTTCCTGTACCTTTCTTGAACCTTTCAGCTGGTGCTGCTGTAAATCACAGGGATGGGGTATGAAGGCAGGGCAGTAGTGGTGCTATTCTCTTCATATCCTGTACCTGCCACAGAGAGCTTTGCTGTCCCTCAGAGTTAGTGGCAAAAAATACTTGAGAAGAGTATGGTCAAAAGACCAACTCCTCAAATCAAGGGTCAACCAAGAAACATTTGGCTTTTATTGTATAAGTAAAATCATCTTTGTCCTCCCATTGTTGGTGGTGATAAACCAGAGGGTCTTTCAGAACTGCTATCACTGTTATAATCCTGAGGTGAGAGGACAGATCGCTGGATTACAGAACTGTGGGCTCTCCACAGTGTTTAGGCATGACACAAAGCCCCTAGATTCACACACACTTCTCAAACAGCACACTGCTTCTGCAGAGCAGGATCCATCTCAATTCAGAGCACTTATCTTTTGACTTGATGTGGTATTTTAGTCTGGATCCCTCGGGGTCAGTGTTATTGCAATGTAACTTCCTTTTTTCCTCCTTTCCTTATGTCTTGCATTCCTGCCCCAGGTGATTTTGCCACCTTAATTTGCGTTCCCATGGTAAATTTTTTTGTGGTTTTCCTTCAAATGCTCTATGCATCCCACTGGCAATTTATCATTTCACTGGGTGTTTAACTGATGCACATGTATCACAAATATCAATTTAGATTATTTTCTTAAGTACCTTTCTTAGATGGCTAACAGCTGTTAACACATTGTTAAGACATTCTAAAGAGAATTCCTTCTGGTGATTTTGATACTTTGGCAGATACCTACTACTTTAAGTTGAGAAAGGTTACAGTTGAGAAACACTGTCCTAATTTGTGGCCCTCGATCAAGAACTGCAGTTGCTAGTTTTCATTTTCTCAAACCTTTGGGTTGCTTGGTGAATTTGCTGCTGTCTGAAACATTTCAAAGCCAGGAGAGCTAGAGGATCTCTACAAAAGTGTGTCAGACTGAAAGTTGCCAGGCAGCATGGCCCTCCTTCAGCCATGGGAAAGCCAGTGAGAGGGAGTGTCTGCACGTCCACAAAATACTCTGAAACAGGCTCTAAGTGATCACCTTTTTTTCTTCTGTTCTTTGTTCTCTGCAGGGATTCCAGGGCTTTGGGTTTGGCGACGGTGGCTTCCAGATGTCCTTTGGAATTGGGGCGTTTCCCTTTGGTATATTTGCAACAGCCTTCAACATAAACGACGGGCGACCTCCTCCAGGTACCACGGATCCTTCTCCTGTCCCATCACAGACAGACATTTTACAAACTCTTAAATAACCTGCTAAATGGCAAAATATTCTGAACAGTAACCAGTGTTGTCAATAGAACCACAAAATGAGGGCAAAAACACTCTGTAGAGAACGTGGTCTGTGGCTGGTATGTTTTGTACACAGACTTATAAAAGAAGCAAGTTTGTCACTTCCGTATAATTTGCTGAAGGCCCCCTGGGAGACCAGTGACTGCAGAGAAACAGTGGCACAGGAGACTACTCTCCTCTAATTCAGATGTCTCCTCTGGTACACCAGCAGACTTCTCCTGAAAAATGTGACAAATTGGACTAGACTTTGTAATAATAATAAAAAGGAGTCACTAGGGGTGTATGAAAGAGACCCAGATTTTAAAAACAGCAGGAAAAGACCATTTCCTAAAAGATGAGAGGGAAAAATTTAAACTGTTGCTCTGTACCACAAAACTATGAATGCAAAGATTGTTCATTTTCCAGAAATTTATTTCTGAGACAGTCATCTGTATTCTACAAGAAGTAACTTTCCAGTGAAATTACTTCATGTTTTTGATTCACAAAAACCAGTTGGATTACTCCAGGGGGTGACCTTGCTCTCTAACAATGAAGTAATCCCTAGAGAACCTCCTCCCCATCTTCACTGTAGACAAACTGACTCTGTTTTGAACAAGAACACCTACTGCCCAGGGTTTTCTGAATTTATTTTGTGAAAGGTTATACCTGGCAAATATTCCACCATGTCATATGGCACAGGAGTTATGAGGAACAAACTCATTCTTCACATCTCACCAGCATTGCCAAGTCCTGTGCTGTCCTTGGGTCAAATTATCTTCCCTATTAACTGTAGTTCAGTGTCCCCTGAAAATCTGCTGGGGGTGGGCCTGAACTAAGGAGTCCTGCTTCAAGATACTTGTCTTCCTTCTGATGTGCCCATGCAGCCAGCCAGGCTGAGGGTAGGAAGTAGCAACTTTCTCACCAGGCAGATTCTTTGCATATTTTTCAATGTATGAATATACTAAATTCAGAATATAAACAATCAGAGAGAAAAGGAAGGAGCTGAATTGTTGTTTGTTTTTTTTTTTTTACTTCCTGTTTTCCAGCTGTTCCAGGCACTCCTCAATATGTGGATGAGCAGTTCCTTTCCC
The DNA here is from genome assembly GCF_031753505.1 of Anomalospiza imberbis. Lineage (NCBI taxonomy): Eukaryota > Metazoa > Chordata > Aves > Passeriformes > Viduidae > Anomalospiza > Anomalospiza imberbis. The sequence goes on from NC_089698.1 coordinate 10,936,188, forward strand.
GCCTCTTCCTGTTTGTGGCACTGGTGATAATGTTCTGGCTGTTGATTGCATAAGTCTTTTCCATTATTCTATATATTCATGACCAACAAGGCCACTGAAACAGTTACAAACTGCATCCCCATCCCATTTGAAACCTCTTGGTGTCTGGTTCCATAGCTACCTATGGGCTTCAGGAATTGGTGGTACCACAGCACAATGAGGAATCTCACATTTTGCACCAGAGTTGGTAATTAAAACATTGGTTTAAAAGTGTATTTCAGCTCAGATATCTTGTACAACAGGTTCCTGCCACAAACCATGGGCCTAGCTGCGCTCCGAAAGGGAGTGCTGCTTTGAAATCCTGTGCCAATCAGTGACACCGGGTCTGTGGGATACACAGTTATCCCAGCGCAGACTGGGCAGGTAAGGAAACTTCTCCAGTGTGACCAGTGTCTCCTGCTTTGCAACCACGATGGATCTGCCAGAGCTGCAGATGTTATTTAATGTCTCCATCAACATCTGACCTTCTCCAGGAAATCATCTGCAGCACTGCTGAGACTCTCTGGGGCACAGCATGTGATGCAAACGGAACCGGGTCTGGAGACTGGTTTCTTTTCCGTCTGTTATTTCCTGGCGTGATGGAAAACCCTTCCTGATGGTTCTGATGGCTGTTAGAAGAAGGGATACAAATTTATGCTGCAATTTTTTAAAGCCTGAGCATGCTGGAGCCAGACACTGGAAGATTCTCTGGCTGTGGAGCCAGGTGGGGCTGCTGGACCCAGCCCAGTTGCTCACTGACAAACAGTGTTGTCTTCCCCAGCTCTGTGCAGCACCTGTGGCTGCACTCATGGACAATCCCCTCACAACCTCGTCACTGTAGCGACATTTATCTTTCTCAAGGCTTGGAGACTTTCTACAGAAGGTCATGTACTCCAGATAAAATCCTATTACAGATCTGAGATCAGCTTGTTTGGGGAGAGGAACAAAAGGCATCTTTGCATGAGTTTTGAGGTAAAACTTGTCATGCTGTAAAATTACACAGGAGGAGACATGAGATCCTGCCTTTGCCAGCACACGCTCAGTAGGGAACATTTGGAAGATCTCTCTGCAGGTGCACACAGCCCTTCTCCCGTGCCACAGCAGAACAGCTACAGCGCAAGAGTCTCTGCAGCTAAAATCTACCAAAGATTTTAATTGGAAGTGCTGGAGGAGACCACAACCATTAATGTGCTGAGGGGATATTTCAGAAGGTGAGCAATCTGCTGCCGCTTTGGAATCCTGTTGGGTGTTCAGCTTTAAAGAGTACTCCTGATGTATTTGTGTAGATTCCTTCAAAACAGGTATGAGAGGTTCCCTAGCAAGATGAACAGTTCCTATTTCTCTGACTAGGCGATTCCATTTTTTTTTCTCTTACTGTTTATGGATTTTTTTGATTCCGGCCACTCATAGTCATAATGGTTTCCTGCAAGATGAATGTTGTGACTTCCCTGACAGTAGACAGAAAAACTGAAAAGCAAATCAATTAACAGAAACTTTGTTTCAATAGCTTGGGATTTTTTTAGCATATGGAAGAGATTCCTGGGCAGGACACCTTTAATTAATTGTTATAGAAGTTTATTTATGTAATTATAAACCGTTTCGTTTTAGTGTCAAGGCAGAGTATGACTGAAGTTTAACTTGCCTACCTCCAAAATTCCATCTGGCAAGTAGAATGTTGCAAAGCTTCTGCAGTGTTTTGTCATGTCAGATTTATACCTGACTCCGTGATAATCTGACAGAATATATTGCTCATCTATTTGTAGCTGAGGTGGTGCTTCAGCTTTTGTTGTGCAACACTTCTGAGTAGCTGAACTTCGGCATAGGGCTCTTCTCAAGGGTGTAACTTGGTATCGGGGGCCCTTCCCAGGAGGAAAGGCTGTTTTGTTCGGTTGTCCTACAATGTCGCAGCTTTGGGTTCCTCTCCTGCGCGGTCAGCACCACCTACTGATGGGAAGGGAAGGTTCCTGTGACAGCGAGGGATGGATTCCTTCTCCTTTTGTGCGGAGAAACTCGATGCTGAGAGGTTATGCAGGGAGGAGAAGCCTTTATCCCCTAAAGAGGATAGAGAAGTGACTGCAGTAGATTCAAGAGGTACTGAAATATATTTAACTAACACATTTTAAAAACCAGAATTTTAATGGATTGGGGGTGGGGATTTCCATCTAGGAGTGAGCGAGATAATGGATTTAGAGAAAGCTGCAGAAGCATGACCGAGAGTTCTTATTTTCCGGCAATTCAAGGACGAAATAGTCTAAAAGTGTTAACGCTTGGTTCCCCTTTCCCTGGTGTGCTTTTGTATGTACCCCTTCCCGTAACCCGACCGCACGCGGCCCGGACGGCTCGGTTAGTGCGTTACCGTTCCTCCTCACTAATTTTCACTGTTGTGAAAGTGATTTAGAATTAAAGAATGGTTTTCCATTGAGCGGAGTGCGCCGCCGTTCCTTTGCGCTGCCGTGGGGGCGGGGCCGCGCCCGCCGCGGCACGGGCGGGGCGGGGCTGCGGGCGCGGGGCGCCGCCATTGGCCGCCGGCGCGGAAAGGGCGGGGCGGGCGGGCGGGGCAGCGCGGGGATTGGCCGGTGCGCGGAGAGGGCGCCGCCGATTGGCCCGCGGCGGGGGGCGGGGCGCGGCGCGGCGGAGAGGCGGGCCCAGGTGCGGCGGCCGCCGCTGGCGTCGGGCGGGCGGCGGGCGCGGGATGGAGGCGCTGCCAGGTGAGCTCGGGCCGGGCCGGCCGCGCCTCCGCGGGAGGAGCCGCCCTCGCCGCCACGGCGCGGGCGCGCGTACGCGAGGCCGCGGCTCTCGTCGGCCGCGGTACTTTGTGCGGCCGCTGGTGCATCGGTGGTGTCGCGGGGCGGCCCCTGCGGGGCTCGACGGGGCCGCTGCCTGCTGAGCCGGCCGGACGTCAGCCCGCGGCTGGGGAGCGTTCTGTGGCCGGCCCGCGGCTCCCTCCAGCGGGTGGCCACACGCGCGGCCCGGGGGTCCCCGGCGGGTGTCCGCAGCCCCGGTGCAATGGGATCCGCGGGACGGCCGTGGCAGATGCGGCGCGTCCCGCCCCGGGGCGGCCGGAGCCGGCACGGGGTCCTGCAGCGCAGGTGCCGGCGGGCCTGCCGGTGCCGCTCACCCCGTCGCTGTTGTCCCGCTCGAGGCTCGGCCGCTGCCCGTCTCTGACACATTCCTCCCGTCCTGGGGAACTCGACAGACCTGTTACATGGATTATGTCCGTTTGCGTTTCCTTCGCACTGTTTCCTGCTCTGTTTTCTTCATTTCCGTCGTTTCTCCTGCATACTGAAGCAATTTCTGTTGGATGAAGGGCCGTTCGTTTCCGTTTGTGAGCTAACCAGCCTTCCTGGGTACTCTTAAACAGATGTAGCACTGCAGCTGAGAGTAGGTGTAATTTCTTCGTGGAGTTCCGAAGGTGATGGGTCAGATTCTGTAAGATGGTCGGGGAGTAATTTGTTGCTTGTAGCCAGCTGTGGTGTAGTAATTGATCTTTAAATGTCTTTAATAGGATCCACAGACAGTTTTGACACGTGTTTGTTGTGCTGGTGACACTGAATGGGAGGGGATGGAGCTGCAGAATGTTTGGTTTGCAGGTAGTTTTGGCCTGCAGCTATTTCAGAAGTTCAGCCGATCTCCAGGGCTTGCCCTGCTTGGAGAGGAGAGCCTTGGCTGCCTGTGCATGGAGGCACAGGGACATGGAGATTTGCCTTTTATTCCCGAGCCCGTTTGGTGTGCTGAAAAGCCATTTCCTTTATAGGACAACATGGGTAGGGTCAGGTTTTTCCAAGGTTCTCCCAGCCTTTACTCCCAGCTGTGCAGGTCTGAGCTCAGGTGGAGTTCTTGGTGTCCTGGATTAGCAGAAGGGCACAGGGGCAGGTGATCCAGGTGTGGAGCTGATGCACACTTAGGAACTGAAGCAGCAACCTACACCACTTGTCACATTTGAAGGAACCCTATGAGCCTTACATATTTATGCAGACCTCCCTGGGTACTGCTGGTCTGCTGGTGATAATGGTGCTTGTCGCTGGGCAGCAAATGGTTTTTTCCCTGAAATAGCTATTCATGTAAAAAATGCAAGATCTTCACCCTGGTTAATCTTAAACATTGTCGCTGACCTAGATGGTGGGGTAAAGGTGCGTGGAAGGCTGATGGCTTCTGTTTTGTGTAGCTTCAGGGAACTTAACAGTGGTATGAACTTGCCTAAGCCACTACCAAGTTGTACCATTCTTTGGAAAAGGGAAGTCCGTGGTTTGTGGTTTTCCTTCTCTGAGTGCACCTTTTTCTTTAATGCAGCCTTGCTGCAAGGAAACTGTTGGTAGCAGGAAGAAGCAGGTTTGGGATCTTCTCAGCTCTGTGACACATTTCTTGTGCCATCCTGTGCTGAACTAAGATTCTCGACTCTTTAATATGCCTGCACTGCCCTTGGCATTTTGGATACCATTCATCTGTGTGCCAAATGTTCTTTGTGCACAAGTTTTCATTCTGTTTTCCTAGCATGCTTGCATCTAAGTAACCATCTTTCTCTGAGGCTTTCTGGCAGTTCCAGCAAAAACTATTATAGCTCTATCATAACTTTTATAAGTATTTTGTGAAAGGGCAATAGGCCAGTAGCATCACTCCCCCTTCCTAAATCTGACGGTAGTCTGGTGTTGGCTGTACAGTCTCTATGGGATTATTCATTCCAGAGTGTAATTCCTTCCTGGTAGTCTACTTGTTCTCTATTGAATGAAGTTTGCCTTTCCTTTCTTTCAGTTCTGGGAAATCCAGTTAATTATACAAATGAGAGCAAACGTTATGTGCTGAGTCAGTGGTGTGGGGGAAGCAGTAGTGTGGCTTCCTGGCCTAGCACAGTTCTCTGTTGGAATTGTTGTACTAGACCAGTGCTGCCTTCCTGAAATTTCTGCTCTGACAGAGCTGTAACTGAACTGTTTGATATGAAAAATCATATTCTTTTTTCTGCAGAATGTGAAGGAGATGTCACGTCTGGAGAAAAAAAAAATATACAAGATATCAAAGTTTGATTTGGGAGTTCCCACTCTGGGTTATAGACTTCCTGCAGCTTTCCATGCGGGAAGGCTTTCCTGTCAGTTACTTAAGCTTGTTCTTTATGAAGGATGTACCAATCTTTGTTTTCTCTGGTGTAAATTGCTTGCTGTTTGTCCCCTTATTGCTGCGTGCAGGTGAAGAAGTCTGGAGATGTCTGGGATGTGGGGACAGCATTGCTGCTGGGCAGCGCCTCCACAAGACTGTCAATGAAGCTTGGCACATCTCCTGTTTCCGGTAGGTAAAGCTTCAGCCTTTAAACCCTCCTTGTGTTGTTCCACTGGCTGGGACCCGGTGGTGAAGCACCAGCAGTGATCTCTGTGCCTGAGCTGTTCCGAGCTCGTTTGAGGCCGTACCTCAGGGACAGCATGCAGTCCTGAGAGCAGCTGACACTGCCTGGCAGCGTGGCTGCGCTGACGCAAACGGGATACAGATAAAGTGCAAATAAAAGCTCTGATCTACTGGTGGTGGCAGAAGCCATGGGTTACATGTTTGTCTTCTGCAGCATTCCAAAGTAGTGCCCAGGCAAAGTCGTGCCCAGCCTGTTGCTTTTTCCTTGTGTGGTAGGTGCAAGGGTGTTATCGGGGTGCTGACAGAGAGGAGGGAAGAGAGAGAGATCTTGCCTTTTGCTTTCTCTCCTTTTCAGACTATTAAGACAGATAAACTTACGAAATCTGTTAGATAATGTTGCTGTCAGCAAGGACAAAAAGGGATGTCTGCCATGCTTTTTCCTGGTGGTAGGAGTAATGCCTTTTTGGAGTTCCATGAATACTCAGTCCAGTTTCATGCTCCTGAATCACATTTCTGAAGGGGTCTGTATTTTTGAGAGGGGTTGAGCACCTCCAGCTTCTACTGGCTTCTGTGTTGGTTTGAATATGGGGAGGCTAATATTTCATTACTGTTAAAGAAAGTGAGGAGAAAAGGAAGCCAAAGTGTGGCTTTGGAGGAATGTTTTCTGTGCCAAAATAAGCATCTATTGTCCTCGTTTAAAGAACAGAAAAAAAAAATACCCCAATTTTGTTGAAGGTTGATTGTGGTTATTGGTATATTTAAAAAAATAAAGCATCTCATGCTGCCAAAGCAATGCAGGCTCAGTTGACTCAGAAAATGCTGTTTTAGTGACACATTAATAATCACAATTACATTTTGATTTCATTGCAAATCCCAGTATTTTGGATTTCTGTTGGTTTTAGTGTTCATGTTTAGCCATAATGAAGCAGCTTTTCTTAATCCTGGTTTTCTCTTTTCCCTGAAGGATGAGTATCCTGCTGAGCTTCCCTAGATTCTGCCAGTAGCCAAACCCCAAGCTGTGTGTGCTGTGAAGTCTGTCCCTCTTGCTATTGAATGTATTTCTCTTGTGGGTCTTGATTTGCAAATGTCTTGGTACTTCTTGCTGTTGGGGCTGTTGAGGTAAGGAACAGCTGAGCTGGAGGCAAATCCTGCCTTTGGAACACTTCACAGAGGATTTGTTTTCATAGGTTATATTGTATAATGGAGGTTTGGTTGTTGCTTCCGGGCTGGTTTGTTTTATACAAGTGATGACACCAACCTTTCTCAGAGCTGTGTAGTCACTTTTTGTATTTGCTGATGCACTTCTTTTGCTCTGTGCTTTTGGCGAGCTCGAGCACCCAGCGAAGCTGCTGTGCTCAGTGAGCAGTTGGAGCCTGCAGGAGAGGAAGCTGCCCTCCCCTTTTTCCTAGTTCCAGGGTAGGACTGTACATGAAAACAAGTTTCCAGTTCGCACTGTGTTCCTCCTTTTCTTCTGCTGTCCCTAAGCCATGCTGAGCAGCAGTCTTGTGCCTGATATCCCAAAGCCAAACTTTAAAAAGCCTCTAAGGGTAGGAGGCTTTGGCAGTTGGTAGCTGTGAGTTCCAGCAGCTCTTGTGGAGTGTTTTTTACAGTCTTCCCGTGGATTAGCTGACTCCCTGGCCTGGCACATAATTTCTCTAATGCTGATTGGCACTGCTCCAGGCTCGTTAGCTCTGTTTATTCTTGGTCAGGCTTGGCGCTGGCAGGAGCTGACGTACATGAGCGTCTCTGAGGATTTAAGTTTTTGTCACTTCCCTCCTTCCTCACACTGCATGTACAGGAGCTTTTGTCTCTGAAACCTGCATTTTCTCTGCTGTGGCTTGAGGGAAGAGCAAATCCCTGTTTGTAGATCTTGGATATTTTAGACTGTTCTTTGGCCAGCTGGTTCCTTAGGCTTGAATCTGATGGGTTGGATCTGTCTGAGGAAGTTTCTTAGATGTTTCTGTCACAGTGTCTGTTGTGAATTAACTCTGAATGTGCTTTTGTGCCTCTGAGTTCTGTTGAGACAGCACACGCTATCAAAGGTCACTGCTTTTCACAGTTTGACTCGATTTGGAAATTGCATTGCACAGAACTTCAAACATTACACCAAGAAAGGGAAAGATAGAAGTGAAAAGGTACTTTTTTCCTAGGTCTGGATCATTTTTACCTCAGGGGATTATTGGAAGAGCTTTTTTTGACCAAGAGCTTGATGGTTATATTGTTTTCAGTCCAACTCTTTTCCATATTGCAAAATAGAAGGTAATGCCTTGAATTATACTTTTGAATAAAGTATTATTACTAGTGTTTATTTTTGGTGGTTTGTGTTGCTTTTCTGTAGTTAATGACAAATGAAATTAAAGACAATCCCCACTTTCTGTAGGCATACTGTGTATTTGAACTGGAGTAGGATGGAATGAGAAGACCCAGACATAGCTGTATGGCTTTATCTTAAGGACATGGTATTTGTTAAAAATCCAGTTTTGATTATTTGAAAACCACAAATTCAGATCAAGCCTGTAGACTACATCCAGGTGGAAAATGGATGCATAGGAAGAAAATAATTGGAAATGTTGGCAGGAATTCCTACTGTAGCAGGGTGCTTAAGCACTTTTTAGGAAGGAAGACAGCTGAGGCTCAGTTCCTTCCTAACCATGAAATAACAGAGCGTGTCTAGTGCTGTGGTCTATAAAATAAACCTAATTTAAGTAGCCAAGCAACACTGGCTTGCTGCAGAAATCTCAGCTAAAAGCCAAAGCCAGAAAAAATGTTCACAGTATATCTTCAAAAGTAGCAGAAGGTGATGGATTACTGGTGATTTTACAGTCAAAGATTTAAAATATACACTTTTGTTTATACCCAAACCAGTTAAGTAAAAGCTGAAAAATCATCAGGAGTTTGAAGAGCAGTGGATTTGCAATCCATGGATCAAGGGGTGCCCTTAGCTCCACCCTTACAGAAAGAGAACAGAAAGAGAAACGCTACTAATTTCCCAGCTCTAGTGGTTTGATTGTCTTTCAAAAGGTGATTTTTCTATACTGAATGCCATGTTTTGTGGGCTACAGAAATGGTTTTTTTCTGAGCAAAACTTAGTAAATCACTTTGATTCTTTTTACGTTTGGGGGCAGGAGAAAGCAAGCCAGACAAACTTGTATGAAGACTATGTATAATTAAACCTGGTTTGGGGGTGCAGGATAAACTAGATTATTTCTAAGGGTATTTTTATAAATCTGTTTTCTGTTTTTAGTATATCTACTATCAACTTACCTTTGAAGCAAGTAATTTTTGTGGCTTAGGGATGATCGAGGAATTGGTCATCTAACAATCTCCAGTGACTGTAGGATTTTGGTCTCCCAGACTGTGTACTAGCACTTCATTATCCTCAGGGTTAGAACCTTCTGTCTTCTATCTTCAGAAATCCCGTGTTGCAATTTAAATCCATTTCTTCTAGCCATGTTCATGAAAAACAAGCTTTTTCCCTTGCTTCTGTTATCCACATAACCTTCCCCTGTCAGAAAGCAGATTGTGTCTCCCATCAGTCCCTCGAACAAGGCAGAAGCCCTGGACTTAGCAGACTTAGCTTTTTCTCCAGACTGTATTTTCTAGACTTTAGATCACTTCTGTCGGTTCAATCTCTTTGGCACAGGCCTTCATTTTCCAAAAGCAGCTGCCTCCCCAGAGGACAAACGGTTGAACAGGATTTGAAGCACAAATGTGGACAAATGAAGATGTAAGCAAGATGTGCATTAGGAGGAATTTAAATTGTGGGATGTTTGGTGCTTTGAATTTTGCTTTAGCTTTTCACCTGTGAGCACAAGGCAGGTTTATACACACGGCAGCTGAATTTGAGAGCAGGGGAAACAGCAGTAGTGATAAAAGGCAGCTGAATTAAGGTAGGAGCAGGAAGATAAAAATCTCCTCTTCCCTCTCTTCTCCAGTTTCTGGCAGTTACAGAAACTTAATGATAGGGGCCTCAGAGGTGAGAACTCTTCACTAATCCTGCAGATTCTTAGGAATGTTCCTTTGGTGGTGTCTTCTTCAGCATTGAAATTCAGGAGCTCACTAACATTCAGGGAGACATAGTTGCCTGTTGGCACACAGATCACTATGACCGTTCAAGAGTTTACACATTCAAAGGAACAATGAAGCACTTTGCAGGTGGCCGAATTCCTCAGGGGAATCTATCAGCTACAGGACATCAATGACCAGCCTTTATATTTAAGGAGGAGTGGGGCATTCCAGTCCAAACTTCATTTGGTTGAATCGGCAGCTTGTCCTTTAGGGCACTGTTAATGAGCATTATTATATCAAGGTAATTAGAATTACTGACACAGCACAGGAGTGAGGCAGGATCCCGGTCTTCACAGACCAAAGCAGCACGTTAAGGAGGAATGAGGATGCAGTGGTGTGCCAGTTTTACTGCCTTATCTGCTGTTTTTACAGAGCAGAAGCCACTGCTTCCCAAACCCTGTTTAACCTACGAAGTTTCAGTGGGTTGAACTTCCTTGGTTTGCTTCTCAGCCTGCACACATTCAGGAGGGCTGCAGCCACTGGGGATGGGGATGTGCTTGGTGATGTGAGGTACTGAGAAGCATCACGGTGTTGTTCTGAAGGTGTGCTGCTGCTTAGAAGTGAGATGCAGCGATGGAGCTGAGCTTCGCGTCACCCTTTGTTGTAGTTGACTCAAGATCCGAGTACAAGAGCTGCTGGAGGTGCGTGCCGATCCAAAGGGTGCTGCTTTCAGGGGCTGACTGTATTGCTTTCAGGAGCTGACTCTTGTCTTTCAACAGCAGCAAAGCACGTGTTACACGTTAAGTGCCTTGGAAATTCAATGAGGTGTTGGGATTGCATGAAGTATTTGGAATGCCTCCAAGCTGTGCCGTGCTAAAGGAAAGGCTTGCTGCAAACTCTTCAGGCATCAAGCAGATTCCTCTTCCCCCAGTCCCACACGTATGGAAGTGTCTGTCTGTGCCAGGAGAAGTTTGTGTATCTTAGGGCTGGCGGATGTGCTGAGCAATACATCTGTCTGCAGATATGCTACCGAGCACGGGATGTGTGGCAGAGAGTGTCGAGAGGCTGCCCGGCCCCAGCTGGCTCAAGGTATTCATCACTGGAATATCACAACAGCTGTGTGATTCATTTCTGTGGAGATAAATCTGTAATGGCCGAGACTCAGTGATAAATATCGTGTAAGTCGTTGTCAAGGTTTTTCATGTGTTCCTTTTCATTTGTTAGTTATAGTCTTTTTGGCAAGTTACTGCATAGTTCTAAACTATAATGAGGAAAAAAACCTTCCCCCAGTCCCCGTGATGACTACCTGTTTGGAGTGGAAATGCTGTCAGCATTTGCAGGAGAGAAGTTGCTGATGTCTGACTTGACTTGGTGAAAAAGAAATTTACTCCCGTGGATTTTGGCCCCCAGAGATGATATCGGTAAAATTACAGAAGGTCCCCCCCACACACACCTGTTATCAGCATCTTTGAAGTACAGTCATTCTGGCAGGAATTCAGATCTAGAATGTATGAACACGTTAACACCTTTTCCAGAGCCCTTTTATCAGAGACATTGTGTTCTCAAATAGGTCATAGAAACAACAGAAAAAACAAGAAGTAACAAGACATTTCTGTGTAGCCAAAGTAACTTACTGGCTGCTGCTGCTGCTGGGTCTTGCTGCGGAAGTAAAATAATTTTGATAAAAAGTTTCCTGTTTAAATAGACATTTGACTATGTGTCCTTTGGCTTTAAGGAAGTCTTAAAATCCTTTCCTAGTTGCTTAGCTGTCTGGGTGGTTTTTATTACTTTGAAGTTTGGCTTTATCTGCTGGCTTCATTCACAGACTAGCTGGCTGCTTATCACATCTGTGGATCAAATCTTCAAAGGTTTTGTCTGAAGAGCTGGGATTTATGAGGTCACATGGAATGCCCCTCGGAGGGCGTTGAGCCCATGGCAGCAGAATTGTGGGGAAGGCTTTTGTGTGTAGGTGCTAGAGGCGGGAGGGGCTGGGGCTGCGCTGGAGGTGGGCGTGTGGTGGGGAGGTGCTGATAGCCAGGGAAGCGCAGGACTGTGAGCGCTGGCCCCTTTTCAGCACGCAGCATATAGAGAACGTGGGAGACCAGAGCGCATTCCTAGACACAGACTCACCGTGTTGTTGCTTCCAGTAGAGCTGTGTGAAATGTCAGAAGGAATTAGACCCGTGCTGGAACTGACAAGCACATCGGGCTCTGCAGCACTAGGCTTCACTGCACTTTTACAGCCAAGCTTACCAACTACACTGAATGGGGAAAATGGAGTTGGGTTTTTTTTTTCCCTCTTCATAAAGGTGGCTGCTTATTAAAAGTTAAACTTAAAAATGTTTAAGAAAGGAGAAAAAACGAACACAAAAAGCTGCCTAGGTTTCTGCGTACTTCAACCGCGAGCAGCAGCTGTCAAATCTGCAGCCAAGACTGCCTTGTTCCAGCCCCAAGCGTCCCTGGAACAGTTTGCCGGTTGAGGCGAGCATCTCCAGGAAAAGCACATTAGAGTGCTCTTGTGCTCTTGCCTCTGGAACAGAGCATGGTTTTCAGGCTGTGTTCAGGCATGCCAGGCTTTGCTGACTGTACAAAAATGGGCGGGCTTGGTGCAGCAGCATATGTTTGTTGCATTTTTGAGTGTCTTGTGAGCAGCTTTAGCTGATTAGGTCACTAGAGATCATGCTTGGCTTCAGACAAGCACAGTGATACAACTGCATGTGCTGTGAGCTGGAGAGAGTACTCCGTGCTGATTTGTACCTCTCAGCTTCCATTCAGGAGATGATTCTGTTGAAGGACTGTAATCTCTCTTAAAACAGTATTGGAAAGAAATGCAGTGTTTCCTTGGATGAAGCACACTGTGAGTTACCTCCTGCAGCAGGATGAACGGATTGTAGGTGCTGTGAAAGCAGGATAACCCCACTCACTGTGAAGGGTTCAGGAACGTATGTAGTTAATTTGATATACTTGGCGATGTGGCTCGTTGCCGTTTTGACTCCTCCATTAGAACGTGCGGCTGCTGCAAAGACAGGTTTCACGTGTGTGTGCTTGTATTCTTTGGCCGAAGCTGCTCGTTCAGCACTAAATACTCAGCCCCTCTTTGGGTCAGAGCTCCACCCCTGTGAAGGAGCTGAGCCTGTTGAGGCTCTGGAGCCGCCGCTGTCCGCCTGCCATGGCTCCTCCTCCCCTCCCACCCTTGGGTGGAACCAGAGAAGGGAAAACTTGCCAGTAGTTAGCAGGCAGCAGAGCTCGCAGAACCTCGGCGGCAGCATGTCCCACTAGCCCGGTTAGCAGCGATTCTGTCCTTCCCGAGGTGCTGCTGCTGCTGCTGAGCGCAGGAGAAGGCGGTCATAGCAATGGGAGCCGGGAAAAATCTGAAAAGGAATGAGCAGCCGAGAGACCTGGCGTTCCTTGGGCAGCTTCAAAGGGAGGTGAAGTATCTGAATCAGCGCAAGAGTAAATGAGCACTGGCTGCTGCCATGTTGGCAGAACAGAACTGTTCAGAGGCAGTTGGACAAGTTTGTGGCTGATCCGGTTTATCCAGTGTTGAAGATGGGAAGTTACTTGTCTGCTCCAGCTTACTTCGCTCCCAAGGATCCCTTTCGGTAAGTCTTGCACAGGGTTAGCAGTGGGCCTCCAGAGTGTGGTTTCCCCCCTGTGATGCCTTCCCAGGCAGTCAGTGTGTGAGGCTGGAAGAACGAGGTGCCGTGCTGTGTGCGGGAAACAGCCGGCCTCAAACTGGCATCCCATGTTGCTTTCAGGAGGTGACAGGGAAGATTCCTATTGCCAGTCCCTTCCAGAGAGCACTCGATGTGCCACTGTACCCTGTGCTTTGCTCACCAGCAGGGAGGAATGAGATTAATGTGGCTGCTGCTGCTTCTCTTCCAAAGCTCCTTGTGACTGGGTGAGGTGAGGTGCTGCTGTGGGAGTTCAGGAAGGTGATGTAATCTGCAGCGAGGCAGCACATAATCCTGTTTAAGAAATCAGGCACTTTGCAGGTAACTAGGGATGAGAGGGATTCTTCGTGATATTTTGGTTAATTCAAGTTTTATTCGGTTTTGGTCCAGTTGAACAAATGAGAATCGAGAAAGGCGATAGTTCCAGAACAACACTTTGATTGCATTGCTTCTCACAGTGAGAAAAGTCAGCGAGGCTGAACACAGCCAGGTTGGTGATTGACACTGATGTGCTGATTAGGTGGATGGATGGGGAAAGACACAGCTTGCACTTTCATTGTCTCCCTCCTATCCCCTCTGCTTGGATTTGCTTGTTATTGATCCTGTTCTGCAAACACTTTTGTACTGGTTTGGGACTAAGGAGCCTATTGGTAAAACAGTCTAGGATAGGAGTAAATACTGCTGCACAGTTGCTGAGCTTCTTTAGGCAACTTTCTGAAACAGCAGCTGCTTTCAGAAGAAGGAATGTGAGCAGACACTTATTATTTGTAATATGTGTAGGGTATTATGCTAAGCCATAGATACACCTTCTCCTGAGTGTGTGGAAATGGTTTTGCATAGTCAGAGCTTAAGCACTGTGTCTTTCTAGCAGTCTGTTTCCAAGCGTCTGTTCCTTGTCTGGTGTCTCTTACGTAGCCAGTGCACACACACACTGCTGCTGAGCCCGGGTGAGTAAGCCTTTGGGTGAGCTGCAGGCTGGGCTGATGCTTTATTCTGCAGCTCTCTGTCTGTGTGACTGTCCTCCCCCTGCCCTGCCTGCAGAATTGGAACCACGGCTCTCCCGAGCCTGTCTAGCGTTAACTGATCTGGCCTGACAGTGTGTGTGAAGGGGGCATTTTGTTAACGAGCCCTTCTCGAGGGGATCTGTCTCTTCAGTGCCAGGGAAGTCTTTGCTTCCATGAAGGTATTGCCTTTCATTGAGCTGCAAAAGAGATGCCACCAGGCACCAGTGCTGCTTTTCAACAGAAGCTAGGCTGGTTACCTGTTGTGACCTGATCCTCCTACCACCCCCCACAAAACCAAGAGTCCATGGGGCAGTGATTTGTGAGCTCCTTCTGCACTTGCTGCGCTGCAGAGCATCGGGGCTGAACTCTGCACCCAGATGCTGCTTGTGGTTCTTGGAGGATGCCTGTAGGAGGCAAATTAATTTATTCTGTATAGCCAAATCTGGGAAGTGAAGAATTATAATGTCTGGTCTGTAAAATCAGAGCAGGGTTCTGCAGCTCTGAAAATGGTGGCTGGGCAGCAAGAGGAAGCACACACGCAGGTATAGCTGTTACTAGTCCTCCCTGAAACTTGATCAACATGGTTTGCTACTCTGTAATAAGAACAGCAAATAATCTAGGAGAAGATTAGTGGTTTCTAATCTATAAAAGATAGAGGAGCATGGCATACTCCTTTCTTTTGGTTGTGGTGACTAGCAAAGGTTAGCTTCCTTAATACTTGTAGCAGTAATTGCATTCCTGTCTCAGCTGATGTGAACCTTGGTGCAAGGGCACAGCTCCAGTGAGATGGGAGAGGAAGAAATGGCAACTCTTGTATCTTCTGGGATAAAATTCTGACATATCTCTTCAGTGAGAGCCTTGTGGAACAATCATGTGCTGCTTTTATCATTTGGTGAATGATAAAAAGCATACTTACCTGTGTGCTGTCAGCCAGTTTCCCACACCTGCCAAATCCAAGCCTTTTCGAGGTTACAGAACTCATGGTAAGTGACCAAGGTGCTGCTTGGCAGCGTGGGCTGCAGCCGTGTCCTGTTCCTGGCAGGGATTAACCAAGCAGCCAGTTAGACCCATTCCAGCATCCAGCCTCTCCAGGGCTGCTTGCTCTGTTCCTGTTGCCTCATTGCCCAGGGTGGGGCTCTGAGCCTTAAGCTGCAAACTTGTCCTGCCCAGATTTGTTTAATTACATAGCAGAGAACTGACTGCTTGCTGGCTCCACCTCCTCACCTTCATTTTGCTATGGGCGTGTTCCAAATTAGATACCAGTGGTTATTTCCGGATGGCAGCAAACTTAACTAAGTGCTATAAGGTTGAACCAAACCATTTAGTACTAGAGGAGGGGTAAAGGGAAGGCAGATGCATGTGATCCTGTGGAGCCCACCTAAACAGAATTGCAGTTTGTATTGCTTTTGCAGAAATTTTACATTTACTTAGGGAGAAAAAGGAATGGGTTGAAGGTGAATTTGAAGAGGGGTAAGGAAGGGAAGGTGATGTGCTTAAAAACAAATAAGTGACCTACCTGTGTGGAGAGAACATAGGCTTTCAGAACAAGTCCTGAAATCCTGGTGAAGCAGTCTCCAGCACTGCTGTCTGCATCCCAAGTGCAGGTCTGGTCACAGCTCCCTGTTTGAAGATGTAATCACTCATGCAGCACACACTGGTACAGGCACGCATGGAGGAGTTGGATAAGTCTGAGGGATCCGATTTGCCCATGCTGAGCCAGATGTTCCTGCCACAAAATGATAGAAATCTTTGCTGTTAGTCTCCACTTGCTCTTTTTTCCCTCCCACTCACCTATTTGCTCGTTCAGCACGGGGTATTTACTGCAAATGGAAGCCAAAGGCCAGTGGTTGAAGGCAGAATGCACTGGGATGCCTTCTGGGTCTCTTGCATACCAGGAGCAGGGTGTAACCATGACAGTGCCCCCAGGCTGGGGCTCTAGTGATGTATATACCATGTAAAGCAATCTTAAATTACTGCTCCCTCTGCTTCTCACAAAATTGGCAGGGCCTGTTGCATGTGCTGGAGTTCTTTCCCATCACTTGGAGAGGGGACAGGATTTGATGCTCCTCAGCTGGGAGAACAAACACTGTAGAAGCCAAATACATCTGAAAGAGCAATCTTCCTGAGGGGAGGGTACAGCACTGAATACTCCATGAGGTGTGTTTTTCCCTAAAGCCAAAGGCTGCTTACAAGCAGCTTTACCTTGTTGAGATGGAGCAAATAACTCCGTGCTCTCTTGGAGCACGACCAGCCTCACATATCATCATGCTCATTACGAGCTGCTGGAGTTTACAAGGAATGTCTTTGGCACAAATAAGCTTTTAGGAAGCTCGTGAGAGGTGAAGTCAACTGTAGCTCTCATCTTAGCCCTGGGAGCATGTAAGAAGTGCTCCTCCAGTGCCACCAGCAGACTCCAGCACACTGGGTGCTGAGGGAGACCAGCTGCCCGGAGGGACACCCACTTAAACCCCCATCCCAGTGCAGTGCTTCCCCCCGTGCAGTAACTGAGACGGGTGTTGGGGTAGGAGACAGAAGAAAGTCTTCTTCTCACATTTGGGAAAACATTGTGCCAGTGACAGGATGGATCCTCAAGGTGTTTCTTTGAACCAGTTATTTGTGACTAACCTGGATTCTGCACTCAGAAATGGCCAATGCCAGATTTATTTTCCTTTTAAAGTCTGAGAACATGCTGCCCAGGGCTAATGGAATAATCCTTACTGATGCAACTCCTGTCTGTGCCTTATCTCCCCAGTAAGTCACACCTCCATGCTGCTGAACTACCTTGCATCTTGCTGAGGCAGGATTATTTTGTATTCAGCAAGCCTGGGTTCTGCTTGTGATTTGCTAAAAAGGTATCTGCATTAGAATTGCTGCATTTTTTTTCCTTGATTTTTTTTTTTTTTTAGTGGGGGGGAAGTTTGTTTCTTGAAAGGATGTAGATAGATTGTTAATAATGGATTCTTGTTGAAATAGAGGCTGACAGACATGTGAAGGATTTGGGGATTCTCTTCATGAAATCAGAGAATTAATTTTACTTAGTTTTTTTTTTTTTTTTTTTGGTGGGTTGCTTGTTTGTTTTCTCATGCACTGTGATCAGGGTGGCTGGGAGAGGTGGACTTTAATCACAGTTAATTGGTGGATGCAGTAAGTGTACAGAGCTCAGGGGATGAACTGCTTTGAAAACTCTCCCTCAAATGCAGAATGCTGCAGTTTACCTTTTGGGAGAGGCCTTCCTACAGAACAATAGAAAAACTTTCCAGAAAGGTTGGTGCAAAAGTGGCTTTGCATTTCAAAGGGAAGTGGATCCTGCTTCTCAGTCCTGCTTCCTGAACTGGCTGAGGAGGCTGGTGCCCTGTCACAAGGGTGATGCTATAGAAACACTAAGCAGAAACAGAGCAGAGCTCTTGCTGTGCTGGGCAGCTCTGCAGCTGGAAACTTGCATCCAGAAAGAGGGAGAAAGCAGAGGAGCAAAATTTATAAATGTGGGTTTCAATGTGTGGGATTTGTTTTAAAATTTGGAAGCTTCATTTTCTTTATACTGGTTGAATCCACCTCTCCTTAAAGACCTTGGGTTTGGTGCAAATTTTCAGTTCCAAGAGGACTGGGAAGTGGAAGGGTTTAGTGCATCCATAACTGGCAGACCTACCTGGTGGTGAGCTGCTGTTGAATGTTTGTGTTCTCCATGCAGGAAAGGACTATTGATTTATGACTTGCTGCCAACTTGAACTTGTTCCTTTGTTTCCTTCAAGGTGCTCTGAATGCCAGGATCCCCTCACTAACTGGTACTATGAGAAAGATGGGAAGCTGTACTGTCACAAAGACTACTGGGGGAAGTTTGGGGAATCTTGCCATGGCTGCTCTCTGCTGATGACTGGACCTGTGATGGTAAGGACTTGGAAGGACTCCTGCCTGGAGGCAGGACATGCCTGCCTTCATCTCCTCAAATTTAGTTGGGAGTTATCTTAGGTATTCAGATAAGTAAATAAACTGAGGGTAATAATCTCCTTGTT
The DNA here is from genome assembly GCF_031753505.1 of Anomalospiza imberbis. Lineage (NCBI taxonomy): Eukaryota > Metazoa > Chordata > Aves > Passeriformes > Viduidae > Anomalospiza > Anomalospiza imberbis. The sequence continues at coordinate 10,954,232 of NC_089698.1, forward strand.
ACTCTAATCTCTAATCAAAGATTAGAAATGAAACTTGTGTGTGCATCTTCTAGATAAAAATGAATTTTGAATGGGGGTAGCTGTTAAAGAAGAGAGATGTGAGAATCTGAAGCATATGAACAGATCAAGTGCTGAAAAGTACAGAGCTGAGAAGCAGACAGGTGATTCTGGGGACATCTGTTCAGTTTCTGCAGCACGGTGCCTCAGTGTCTCCAGGGGTGATTTTCCACTGCACAGTGGAGTCCAAGCTCTCAGCTCAGGGTAAGCAGCAGGTTCTGGCTGTGGGAAGGTTGCCATCCAAGTCCCACCTGGGTTGTGGCCAGAGTGCTTTTTTCAGGCTGACGGTGTCTTGAAGCAGTGTTAGCCACAACTGCTTTGATGCATTGAACTCTTCCTGCACAATATGGACTCACCTAAATGTTCCCCCTCCTGCCACAACCTTGCAAATATTTAAACTTTAAAACTGCCAAGAATGAAACAAAACCATTCTATTTCTAGAGCCTAAATAAAAAGCAGGGTGGTACTCAGTAATATGATTGCTACCTCAAAAGGAAATACTGAGAAATGTGCAGACAATTTCTCATTGCCTGCAAAAGTCTTTGCATAATAATGTCACTAAAGGAAGTTCTTGTAAGGGAAATAGAAAAATAGACCAATTAATAAAAATATTCTTTAAAGGTATTTTTTGTCTCAGTTTGTGCTTTTTTTTTCTGTCAGCTGGCTGGTTAAATATCTGAATTTGTGCACTGCCTGTCTGCCAAAAAAAAAAAAAAAGCCCTTTCAGCTTTATTAATTCAGGCGTAACATTAATTATCTTGCCAAGAGCAACTGAACAGGAAGGTTTAATACCTTGTTTACTAGTCTGCAGCGGACTATCAACTATTTTTGATAGTTGAGCAGCTGCCAAATACAGCAGAGGTTCCTGGGACACAAGCTTTGCTTAGAGTGTTGATGTGTTTGTTTTGGAGCTCTGCAACCAAGGTGCCGTGTGTGGGGTTCAGGAAAGACAGAATGGACTAATGTAACTCTTCAGGAAAAAAACTGCCACTTGCCTTAGAGATGTGAGTGAACAGGTTAGTTGGAGAGGAAAGCAGGAGCTGCATCCGCTGATGCGTTTTGGCCCTCCTAAGCTACTCCCTTTTCTGTCTGTAGGTGGCTGGCGAATACAAGTATCACCCTGAGTGTTTTGCTTGTATGAGCTGCAAAGTGATCATCGAAGATGGGGACACTTATGCACTGGTGCAACATTCCACTCTCTACTGGTAAGAGGAGATGGACTTTGCCACAGAGCTGCTTCCTGCTGAGTGTAAGCCGTGTTCAGCTGGCTCACAGTGGTTCGGCCAAATGCTACTCTGAGGAATGCCAGGAAGCTGCCTTGGAGGGAGGGAGGAAGGAGTGGTGTAAACACTAAAACTGTGGCTTGTGGTCACTGAGAGAACTCAGATGTGTGAGTTTGGGATGGGAGATAATGACTTTCTTCACTTCTTCCAGTGGAAAATGCCATAACCAGATTGTGCTGACTCCGATGATAGAAAAACACTCCACTGAGTCTCTGCGTGAGCAGCTGCCTTATACACTGACCCTCATCTCCATGCCAGCAGCCACGGATGGCAAGAGGGGGTTCTCTGTGTCTGTTGAAGGTGGCTGCTCCAGCTATGCCACTGGTGTCCAGGTGAAAGAGTGAGTATCACCAGATTTTGTACATGTCTGTGCAGAGGGAGCTGGTAAAAATCCTGCAGCACTGTTGTCCTGAGGGAATCTTGGCATTACAGGGGGATGTAGGTTGGCTAATAGTCGTTTGTGTTTGGTCTTCATTTCAGTCTTGTGACAACTGATAATTGTATCTCTCAGTGCTGTCTCCTTCAGTGAATGCAAAACGTTTGGACTAAAATTTTACCACTGGTGATGTGAAGAGCTCTCTCCAAACCAGCTCAGACCTAAGCACTTGATCTAATGGTAGCTCCCTGTGTTGGTAGATTAGCAGTGGTTTATTTCAAAATACCGAAATGAAGGGGAGCATATTTTTGATAATTTTGGTTAAACTGACTTCACACACCGACTGTAATTTCCATATTTAGAGTTAACAGGATGCACATCAGCCCAGATGTCCGAAACGCCATCCACCCTGCAGATCGGATCCTGGAGATCAATGGAGCTCCTATTCGTACGTTACAGGTGGAAGAGGTGGGTAGAGCTCTATTCTGAAGCCTCCTTCTCCTCTGCCTTCCTACATCTTTTCTCTTTCCTGACACTGTTCTCCCACCCTACATACAGTGTGTGTACACCACTAGTACTCGTGCTGACAGGAGGAATAAACATGAAGGCAAGCTTTGCCTTCCAGCTGGAGAGGAAAATGTAACAGATGGAAATGCAGTTAGGATTCAGTCCTGACTTTCTGGCATTCAAATGTGAAGGGAGGTAATAGGAAAAGTCTAGGGCTGTGACAGAGGACAGAAAGGCTGTGAAGACTTTCCCATGTCCTCCTGGTAAAGTGCACAGTTCTGATCCTTTTAGAGGCACTGCTAATAGACAAGGGCCCAGCTAATCCTAGGGACATTTTCCATTGCAAAAAACCCTATTTGCTGTCTTTATTTATGAGTAGCTGCTTTCTATCGATATCAGGTGATGCTGCAAGAGTGTAAGGGGGGCACCATTACCTTCATTTCCCAAGGGTTTTATTTACTGTTGGCACTAACGAGAACATGAGGAGCACAAGGCATCTCTCAGATAAATCTCCATGTAGCTTTTGCAAAGCTGTTTTTTGCAGCACTGTTCAAGGTGGAAATTTGTGTAGTTTTTGAACACTTCTCAGAGGAAAAAAAAAAGTATTTAATAGACTCATAAAATACCAGACTGGAAAGTACCTCAAGGATCATCTGGTGCAATCTTTCTTGACAAAAGCACTATCTAGAGCACTACGTCCAGCTAAAACATAAATGTGTCCAGTGTTGGGGAATCCACCACTTTGCTGGGGAGATTATTTCGAAGTCTGATTGTTTTTTGTTAAAAAATGTCTTTGTGTCTACTTGGAATCTTTCCAGGATTATTTTGTAGCTGGTACCCCTTGTATCTTCCATGTAACTCCTTGTGAAAAGGGAGTCTTCATCTTCTTTGTAGCCACTCTTTAAATACTGGAACATGGTGATAAGGTCTCCCCTAAACCTTCTCAAGGCTGAACACACCCAGTTCTCTCAGCCTTTCCTCACGTGGCAGCTTCACAGCACTTCAGTCATCTTTGTGGCCCCTCTCTGAACCCTCTCCAGCCTGTCCACATCTTTTTTATACAGGTTACTTGTAGCTGACCAGAAAGAATTATCGGGTAGCATAAGGAACTTCTGTGTTGCCAGCCTGATTTGTCTGGTAGGCAGTTGTGGTGCACACAACTAAACCACAACTATGGAGTGATCTCACTGAACTCTCTCCTCTGATTCCTGAGGGGCATTCCCTGTGTCTCCTCTGTCTCCTGCAGTTTGCATTCCTCCTGCCTGCTGCTATCCTGCCCTTTGGTTTGATTTCAGGTGGAGGAATTGATTCGCAAGACAAGCCAGACCCTTCAGCTGCTGATAGAGCACGACCCTGTGTCGCAGCGCTTGGACAGGCTTCGCCTGGACTCCCGTCTTCCCACCCACATAAAGACACCCATGTCCCCACGCTCCCTCTCTCCACTGGACATCAAGGAGAACCTGGAAGGGACGCTGCGACGGCGCTCCCTCAGGTAAACACTTGGAAGCACTGCCTCTGACCTGCCTTGCCTTTGCCCTGTGCTCCCTGGCTGGGCAGCTTAGGCCTTGTGATTGCAATGAGGCTGCGCACAGGGCTTACCTCTGATGTGAGCCGTGGTACAAACCAGTGGAGAAATCGTGGAGAGCTTTGGATTCTGCTACTGATGTACACTCTCTCTTCCATTCCCTTTCAGGATGACAAATGTTCCTTAATAAAAATAAGGAACTCTCCTGTTAACAGAGAAAAGCTTCTAAGTGTCAGAGTCAGTAAATGTAGAGGTCAGGTTTTTAACAGCCTTAGATGACTGGGAAAGAATGTGGGGAAGGGGAGTCTGGCTCAGACCTGGGGCTTGGGTTAAAGTCTTTCTAAGAGTGGAGCACTTAGTTGCTCATTTAGTCTTTTACCAGTACTTTGTTTAGAGATAGTAAGTGATGTGTCTTCACAGCTTACTCGCCCTGCTCTCAGAACTCCACCTCAGACTGCCAGTGCAGGAGAGCTTCTTCTTGTTGTTGTTAGGCAGCTCTGACCTGGAAGCTGCTCTGGATTCATAAGGAGCTTCCACAGTGCTGGGAGAGCATCTGGTTTTGGAGATAGTAAAAGCATTGGAGCACATTAGAAACTGGTCCCTTAGCAGTGCATGATGGGATATGCTGGACCAAAGGTTAATCAGCTGCTTCCCTGATCTTCCTGTCATGTTTTCCAGGAGAAGTAACAGCATTTCTAAGTCTCCTGGCCCCAGCTCTCCAAAGGAACCGCTCCTGCTGAGCCGTGACATCAGTCGTTCTGAATCCCTGCGCTCCTCTTCCAGCTGCTCCCAGCAAATCTTCCGGCCCTGTGACCTGATTCATGGTGAAGTTCTAGGAAAAGGATTTTTTGGACAAGCGATCAAGGTGAGGGAGGTCCTCAAACATTCATCAATTACTTTGAGTACAGCAATGTCTGCCTGTCCTTCATCCTTCACCACAGTCTCGGTGGTTTTGCTTTGCTGATAGTGATCAGTCTTGGATCTTTCCTGGTTTGCTCTGAGATCCATTTCTGTTTCCTTCCCTGACCATGAGTGTGTCTGACTGCAGATGGCTTTGACTTTGTCCCCAAGGTTTGAATGTCAACCTTGGCCATACATGTTCATCTCGTGAGTCAGATTTAGCACTCCAGAGTGCCTGTCACAGCAGGCTCCTGGGTGAGGTGGGGAGAACAGGGAACAGGCCACACTTCCTTTTATGAGCATCTTTCCTATGATGTGCATTCAGCTCCCCAGCATTTCCTACGCACCCTTAGTGTGGCATGTTCAGGGGTTTGCTAGGCTGATATAGTGACCATGTCTGAACCCCTGGCACAGCCTAAATGGCTTGTCAGCATGGGGGTAGTGGTCATGTCTTGCATGACTCTCACAGTTCTAATCTCAATCAACGGCATTCTCTTGCGTTTAAGCTCTCGGATCTTGACTGAGGGTACTCCAGCAGTTCCTTTCCCAACATTCCTGACAGCATCAGGGGCAACTTCCTCTGCCTTGTTAAGGTTCTGTGAGTTCCTCAGTACTCAGACTGCACTCACCATGGGATGGGACTTTTCCCCTTACACTGGTATAAACTTGAGGTGTCCAGCCACCATGTTCATCTCATGCTTCCATGGGAGGTGCTGAGCCAGCTCTACAAACCCAATGCTTGATCCATACTAATGAGCATATTTCTCTTCTTCTCTGCTCATAGAGAAATAACAGGTGCAGGTAAGTGAAACCTTTGCTCTGTTGCATGCTTTTGTCATCTGTGTCCCAGCAGTTACTGGCACAAAGGCATTTCTTTTCTGCTCAAATTGCCCCATGGCTATCCTGTTCTGGTGCATGCTCTGGGAGTTAAATTTGCCCCCATGGAGTTTCATGTGACACTTGTTTTAGTTTTGCTGGTATGTCAGCTTAAGAATTCCACTTAGCCTTGCCTTTGTCTCTTCACTTCTCTTTATCATTGGATATTAGATGTCCCTGGCTTTCATATCCCTGGCTGAAACATGCAGCGTTCCCTGGCTCATTACCTGTGTATGGATGCTTGGTTTCAGACGGGAGCAGAAGAATATTGTACTCTTGCTTCTGTTGTGTTATTCCATGCACTCACATTCCACCTGTGTCAGCTGTGTTATGTCCATGGCTCCAAACAGAACTGGTGTGTCACAGTGTTTGCAAGAACTCATAAGCTTCCACAATACTATAACTTGGCCATGTGTTCTGGATTTTAATTCTAGAGGTTTTGTAAAGGCCTTTTTTGCCTCCTACCTTTAAAACAAAAAAGTGACATTTTTCTTAGGCTTCAGATTGACTGGGTGTGATGCAACAAGTACTGTATCTGGTCACATAATTCTCTTCTGATCAGAGAGGCAAGGTGGTTGTTTAGTTTGCTGCAGATTTTAGGGAGCCAGAGCTGTCCAAGTTAAGCAAACGAAGAGGAGAGGATTTCCAGGAAAATGTGCTCATAGGAATTTGGACCCTTTCTACTCACTCCTGCACCCCGTGCAAGCAAGCCTGAGCTGCTTACAAAAAACCTCCATAGTACAGCCAAATGCCAGGAACAAGATGGAGACAGGCAAACAGTTCTTGAGGAACTGGAAATGCTTTCCATGTCAAGAGCCAGGAAATTTATTACCTTATTATTATGATGGATTTCTTTGTGTTTTCCACTGTTCTAGGACATTCCTTGCATGTTGAGACACACTGCTCCAAAGGAGCAAGGTAAAATTAACTGCTTCCTGCCTTAACTGAACAGCCTGTGTGCACTCCAGTTCCACTTGCATGTGGATGAGATTCAGATTCCCCATAAAGCCAAAGCATTTATAATGCAGTTTTGGGTTGTTTGGTTTGGTTTCTGATGCAAGTGAACATTGATTCTTTTGCTGATACAGAATGCAGTTAGTAAAGCCTGTGTACAAAATATGAGCATCCTGCTGGACAAATGTGTTCCATAAGGGAACTTGGAGGCATGCACCAGTGTGGAGGCTTTGGCAGCCTGTGTGCACACTCAGCCCTGTGCTACCCAAACTGGAGCCTTCAGCTCTGGGCCTTGGCATGATCCTCTGTCAGCTGTACGTAGTTTCTGTTTCACATAAGGCATCTTCGGTGAATTCTGAAAGGAGAAGTTTCACATGATTTTTGGCAGCTCTCTGAATTTCCTCCCATCTCTCTTCAATGTTACACTTCTTCAGAAGTTGCAGGAGCATTGGAGGTGTGTATTCTTGAACCTTGCCTGTAGTTGTGGGTTTTGTTTCCACCAGGTGACTCACAAAGCAACAGGAAAGGTGATGGTGATGAAGGAGCTGATTCGCTGTGATGAGGAAACACAGAAGACTTTCTTGACAGAGGTAGGAGCAGGATTTCAAACAGCTTCTGAGCCAGTAGTGTGGTAGAACTCTCCCATCTTCTCCAGAAAGAGATCCTGTCAGCAACCTGGCGGGAATTAAGGTGCTGAGGAGGGAGACATTGCATGGGGAAGAGCTGACATGAGCTGAATGATTGCTGCAGTGAAGTGTGACTCACACTGGGCAATAGAGATTGCTTCAGCTCCAGTTCATTAATTTTTCAGTGATAAGAGCAGCTTCAGTCAGAGGCAAATTGAGCTGTGCAGTACATAAAGGATTTATCCCTTGAGCCTTGTGCATAAGTACAAAGGATGAGGGCCAATATCTGTAAGATATTTAAGACTCGTGCTGTATTTAAGCAAAACTATTTTCTTGGTGGCTGCCTACTGTGTTTTTCAAAGTCATATTTAGCTTAAAGGCAGCTCCCTAAACACTGACACTGCTGTTGTGGCCCTAACACACACAAGACCCAATAGCAGCCCTGGAGAGTTATGCCCTCTGAAATGTTAGCCAAACTCAAGAGTGGTTCCCTTAAATACTAAAATCAGGTTAATTGCACAGCATAAAAATGAAGAGGCAACAGTTAATTGACTGCCTTAAGGTTGGGGTTTGAGTGTTCTCTGTGATCCCTGAACAGGACTTTGAGCACTGGAGTGCTTCTCACCTCAGAACAGATCTGTCAAGACTTGTTCCATTCACTTTTTGGGGTGGGATGTCTCTGCTTGCAGGTGAAGGTGATGCGCAGCCTGGACCACCCCAATGTGCTGAAGTTCATTGGTGTGCTGTACAAGGACAAGAAGCTGAATCTCCTCACTGAGTACATTGAGGGGGGCACGCTGAAGGACTTCCTCCGCAATGCAGTGAGTATGGACACCTGGGAGATGTGTACTCAGTGAGCCTGGCTGTGCTGATGGTTGTACCAGCCCCATGTACTCGTTATTAGTCTTCTTTGGAGCTGTGTAGTAAAGCTGCTTCGTAGCTGTGGGTGAGCTTGAGGCAGGGAGCCTCTTCTTTCTGGGGCTGTATCATGTGTCTCTGACTGCTGTACGAGTCCCTCTTGTGAAGGAACTGCTGTCACCAGCTGGCTGGTGAGATGGTCCCTGATCATTGAGGATTTGTCTTTCAGGACCCATTCCCCTGGCAGCAGAAGGTCAGCTTTGCCAAAGGGATTGCCTCTGGAATGGTGAGTTGGACTCTTGATAACGGAGCAGACGCTGGGGTCAGGGTTAGTGGCTTCAGGAGGGTGTTGTATGAGGGGCTGTGGATGCTGCCTGACTACTGGAATTGGGTTGTTGAGTCTGTAAATGCTCAACTGGGAACCCCTAACGCCAGCTTTCCTCCTTCTGCTCCAGGCTTACTTGCACTCCATGTGCATCATTCACAGAGATCTGAATTCACACAATTGCCTCATCAAGCTGGTGAGTTACACCTCAGTTCCCACAGCATGCTGCTCCTCTCTTTGGCATCTTCCTCCCTTGGTTTTCTCCACATGATGTTCCCTCTTTTGTCAGGGTGGAACTGATTTCAGAGAGGCTTTGTGCCCTAAGCAAAGGAGCTTTATTCTCACACAGGACTTTCCAGACTGATCTATCTTTCACTGTTTCTGTCTTCTGTTCTCTTACCACCCTTCCTCTGGTAGCAGCTCCTGTAAGAGTCACCTTCTGAGAGTTAGTACAGCTCTGCTCTTTATCTCAACTATGAGATGTTCTCTGCAGCTGTTTCTGTTCTTTTAACCACTCAATGACTTCTTATTGGCACTCAGGATTCAGACAAGTGCGTAGCTGTGTCCACGTGTGTGTTCTCTCATTTTTTAAACAGCTGGGTCACAAGATTTTTGTGTAGCTTCATTCCCTCAAGCTGGCCCTTTTTCACTTGGCTTCAGACAATCCAGGATGAAAGTCCAAGTTAATTCCTGACCAGGTAAAAGAGGAAGATCTAAAAGGAGAGGTCCAGGTTTCCCCTGGCAAGTGTAGCCAAGTCGATGGGATAAGTGCTAGTAACCACACAGGAAATAAGATCATGAAGGGAGCAAGTGCTAAGTTGGGATCATGAATTGGGTATCTTACACTGGACATCTTGCTGTGCTCGTGTGGCTGCAGGAAACCCGGATAGTTGTCCTTAGACTGTAGTTGGTAGTGAACAGGAATTGCAGCCTCTCTGCTCCTGAAAGGAGCTGAGAGTAATCAGTGGCTTGTACTAAATCCCCTGTGCAGGATAAGACAGTGGTGGTGGCTGACTTCGGTCTGTCCCGGCTGATTGTGGAGGAAAGGAAAAAGCCCACTTTGGAGAAGCCATCTGCCAAGAAACGCACGCTGCGCAAGAGCGACAGGAAGAAGCGCTACACGGTGGTTGGGAACCCGTACTGGATGGCCCCAGAGATGCTGAATGGTAAGAGTCCAGCAGCAGGGAGCAGGCAAGGAGACAGCCTGTGACAAGGTACAGACATGACAAGATTACTGAAAGTTTCTGTGCCCCAGTAACAACTAAACCTTTTAGAGCCTGTGGTTTTAGACCTGCTAATGTGGAGGCTTTCGTATACACACAGAGGCCATAGCTGCAGTCCTGCAGGGCCTGCCCTGGTAAGCCTTTGTACCAGCCCAGGTAATGTTTCTGGCTTGACAACAGGATTCTTCAGGAGGGCAACAGAAGTAAACTTGCTACAATCCAAATAAAAGGAAAGACAAAAGAAGCCTGAGATAAAACTGAACCCAAGACCAATTTCTGTTACAGCCTCATGCTTTGGAACTGCCCCTTGAAACAGGGAATCATTACATTCTGGGATGAGGTTTATGTGTGCTGTTGCATAGATCTGTGGGGAGCCATGTGCTGCCAGGTTTGCTGAAGCCTCAGGATTCAGGTGGAAGTTGTCCAAGTGCAGGGAAATCTGGGTTTTGACATGCAGCCCTCAGTTCATTCATTAAGGTTGAGCTGTGACCCTCAGAGGAAAAGCTGCCCCTGCAGGAGTTGAGATGAGAATGAAATACAGTGGACACAATAATTGCCTTCTAACGAGCAGGTCTCTGTGACCAGGTTGGGCAGTTTGGCTGGCGGGGATATCAACACTGTCCAGCACAGTCTACTGGGGAAGGGAGGACTGGGCTCCTCTCCCCCAGCTCAGTTCTCTATGTTGCTTTCTTGTGTGCTGTTCTGTTTGCCTTTCCTCAAGGCCTCCAGCCATAGAGAAGTCTGAGGCTGCTTCTCAGAGTTTGTCTCAGTCCTGGCATTTGTCAAGAGAACAGCAAAAGCATAGCCTGACATCAGCTCTGAAAGCAAGGCTGCTTACCAGCTACTGGTTTGGGAGGGGTGTGTCTGGAAGCAGAGTATGGCATGCTGGAGCCTGCCAGCTTTCCCAGGATCAAAGTGCTGCCGGTGTGTAATTTATTATCTCTGCAGTCACTGCAGCAGGGACTCGCTGGCTGCTGGGGAAGCTGAGCACTGGCTCCACACTCTGTGGAGATGCACAAGAGCAGCAATCAATGGAAACGGGCAGAAGCTTTCCATAGTTATCCTTAGCATTTGCTCAGATCTGATACAGTGTTGTCCTGTAATTCCCCAGTACAAGAGAGAAGCATGCTTAAAATCTGTAATGGCAGTGTAATGCAGTTGGTATACACAGATGCTGGGGTGACTGACCCTGCTCAGGTTTAAGCCTTGCTTTGTCTCCTGTTTTAGGGCTCTCCAGGGAATAGCCTTAGTTAAGCTTGGTACTGGCAGTTCCTGAAATAGCTGGATGGGTAGCTCTCTCTTCACAGACCTGAATGTCTCATGTTTCCTACAGGACAGAGCTACGATGAGATGGTGGACATTTTTTCATTTGGGATTGTTCTCTGTGAGGTAAGACAAGGACATTACATGGCATCTTTAATGTCCCTAACTCTGTGTACACATGGTATCACCCAGATCTCTGCATCTGAGTGTGCAGCCTGTGACCTAACAGCACATTATTAGTGGATTAGACTGGGAGAACAAGCTTACCCCGCCTCTGTTTCCTCAAGGAAGATAACTGTCTTGTAGTTTTCTGGTCCCAGTTTCTTCCTGGACTGAGAGAAGCTGTAAAAAAGTCATCAAGTTCTGACTGAGCCTGCTATCTGTTTGAAAGTAGATGTATTCCTTAGAATTGTGATGTTTTTTTCTTTTTCTACCTCATTAAAAGAACAATCAGCTGCATAATCTCAGCAAATTCAGGGCCTCCACTGGGGATGGCACTTCACTTCAAAGAAGTGGAAACAAAAACCTCTTTGCAGGTCGATTAATGAAGCTTGCACCCTGAAGTCTGTTGGCTTAGTTTATTTCTGAGCCAATGCAGAGTCTGACTGTTATATCAGGCTTTTCTATCTGCAGAACAAAAAGCAGCACTTGAAAGCTGCAAGGTATTTTCAGTTTAAAAGGTGTGTATGACAGTGGAAATACAGATGAAAGGCAGGGTGTTATGTGTAACACAGCAGTTGCAGGAACACCAGGGGATGCCAGCACAGTTTCATTTTCAGTGTTTGGATGAAGGGGACAAAGAAAATGTCTGTGCATAAATCTTTGTGGCCTCATCTGGAACTCTGTTTACACTGGGCCCTCCTCTCAGAGAATGTTGTGGCTGTGAGTGATAGAGTTAGGAACTTGAAAAATCTGTATGTGGGAATAAAACAATTGCTACATCTAGAAAAAAAGACAAATAATAGGGTAGTAACATATGAACATTCTCCTTGCCACCAAAATTCTGCTGCTAAAAATCCCTAAAATTAAACACTCAAACAGATAAGGAAATAAACCTGCCAAAATTCATAATGGGCATTTCTGTCTAGTTACAGGATGTAGCTGTCACGCTGAGTTACTGGCATAGAAAAGCCTGGGTGGTTATAAATAACACCCCTTCTGTGATACCCAGTGAGGCTTTAAACCTTATACTCTGTCCACATGAAAGTTTTATTGACTTTGAGTCCAGATCACCCCACAGCTCTCTGCTGTGGGCTCCTTCCCTCCTACACTTGTGCTGGAGGTGGTGAGCACTGGGGCAATGCTGGGGCAAGGCTTCCCTGTCCACCCAGCTCTTTTCTGGCTCTCCTTTACCTGCAGCCTCCTGGGTGCCACTTGTGGTTGTTCTTGTCTGTCCCAGCCCTCTGGCTGTGGTGGGGGTTGAATCTGTCAGTGGCAGAACAATTCAGAATTAGAGGTGCTGTTGACTTCCCAGCATTGTTTAGGACAGACTGTACTGAGGGGCTTTGCTGATGGTGTGGTAAGATGGTTAGAAAGGGGAGGGATGGGATGGTGATGCAGGTTGCCTTGATTACCTGCAGTCAGGAGGGGCTGCATCATCCCCCGCTGCAAGACACCCGTGGAGCTCCCTGAGAGGGGCACATTATGCTGTGTCTTCTGGCAGAGAGGCCCTGGGCAGAAGGAGAAGGCATCTAGGACTTCCTCCACAGCCGTGGACACATCACCAGATCTTGAAAAAGTTTCCAGTCAAGTTTGCTGTACATAGTGCCATGAGCTAGTGGCTTCATTGGAAAGGAAGAACAGTGTTTCTGTTGTTTCATTTCCACCATAATACTTTGAAGGAGCACCTGCCTGATGCAGGGAGTTTGTTAACACTCTGGAACTGTTGCAGTACTTAAGTGCTTCTCTCACTTTCCCTAGATCATAGGCCAGGTTTATGCTGACCCAGACTGTCTCCCACGCACACTGGATTTTGGCCTTAATGTCAAGCTGTTCTGGGAGAAGTTTGTTCCTGCTGATTGTCCTCCAGCCTTTTTCCCTCTGGCTGCTATTTGCTGCAGACTGGAACCAGAGAGCAGGTAGGTTTGGGGTCTGGAGGACTCCTCTTTGGGAGCCTGCAGGATGTGTCTGTATTCCGATAGTGGAAGGACTGCTCTGCACAGAGGGCAGCTCCAGCCGTCTATGGGAATGCTCAAAGGCTTCCATGAGTGAGAGGCTTCAGACTCAACAGTCTGGGAGAGAGACTGCTGTATGGTGGAGATGTCTGAAACAATTCCAAGACAGAGTAAAGAAGGAATGATTGTTCCAAGATTTCTGAGGTACAAACAGTAGGGGCAGACTTTGACAGCAAGGTAAATACTTAATTTCATTTCAGTTATGAAACTTGTAGCTTCAGATCAGTGTTGCTGCCGGGTAGGTTCCAAAGAGCCAGACCTCCCTGGTCACTCACTGGCTATAAAGATGGGTAGCCCAGACAGATGAGTGCTTGAGTGCTTTGTGGTCTTGGAAGCTGAATGGGGAGGAAATCATGGCCCTGTTCACCACTCTGTACATGGTACAGGGACCTGGATGGACAACTAGTTCAGCTTTTCCAGATGCTGTTCTGATTCCTCTTTCCTAATAATGTTTCCTCACTGCTGCTTCTAGGCCCCCTTTTTCCAAGCTGGAAGATTCATTTGAAGCTCTCTCTCTGTACCTGGGAGAACTTGCCATCCCCCTTCCATCCGAGCTGGAGGAGCTGGACCACAATGTGAGTGTGCAGTATGGACTGAACCGTGACAAGCTACCTGAAAACACAACCTAGTCCGCTCGTCCTGCTGCCTGCACCACTTCCATTGGAGCTGGGATGAGTGTCAGGGAGGGAGATGCACTTCAGCCACTTCCAGGGCATTAACGGGGCACCACGCTGTGCATCTGCTGCACTGCCTCTCTCTCCCCACCCAGCTTCCCTGCTCTTGGATATCCTGATTCACTGTGGATTCCTGGCATGTTTCAGAAGCAAAAAGGATCGTTTCCTGCCAGCTGCACCTAGGAAAGCCGCTGAACACTATTTTTCTGGCTTGAGAAATATTTCTCTGGCCTTTTCAGGCTTCTTTACTGTGGTGCCTTAGAACTTGGCTGCAAGCTGTGAAGCCACCCTGGCCTGTCTGCCAGGGAGGGAATTGCTATAGGAGACTCTCCTGGGTAAGGACCAGTACTTCTGGAACAGCTTCTCCCACTGACTGCCCTGCCCAGAAAGCTGGGGAAATTGGACATCCAGCAACATGTCTCACCAGGACAGCACATGTATGTATTTGCATGTGTTTCCCAGAACAACCCACTGAGATTGTGGCCTCTGACATGCATCAGAGGAAGGAGTAAAAAGCCCCAGGAATTGGGCAGCTCTCCTGAAATACCGTGTCTCTGGGGAAGCACATATGAATTGTTGTTTTGGTTTTGTGGGCTTTTATTCCTTCTGTGTCTCTGAATACCTCCAAAAGCCTGCCTAGAAACACTAAGACTGAGCTCTGCTTGCCCCTCTTGATGGCAAATGAGGCAGGCAGCAAATGAGCCACTGGAGCATTTTCAGACCCTGCGCCTGCAGTGAGTTTGCCTGCCCAAAACCTTAACCTAGTGAAACTATTTGAACCTGAATGTGTAGCTCTGCACTAGGCACTGGGTGTGGACATTCCTGAGTGCTTGAGCTTTTGGCCTGTGGATGTGAGGTGACAGAAATGGCGGCAGAAGGTGCTTGTCAGAAAGCCAAAGGTTTGAAGTAGCTCAGACCTTGGGCCTGGACAATGGCAAAAGGGGACTTGCCCGAGGTTAATTAAAGGATGGACTTGTCATGAATAGAAAAGTGCTGGAGAATGTCCCATCCTCTCTGGAGTGGCAGCTGGAGAACTAATAATTCAGTTGCCACTACCTCATCCTTTCCTGCAGATTGTGCAAGTTGCTGCCTTTGAAGGTCCTTCTTGCAGCTGCTGCTGCGGCACCTGAGCTGATTCTCCACACAGAAATTTTCCTCAGGGTCATTCCCTGCTCTGGGGGGAGAAAAAAAAAAAAGGGCTTGGAGCCATTGGGAGGTGGGTAGGGCTGTATTTTCTTCCTGTACTTCTCTTCTTCCTCCCTTGGTGGGAGAAGGAAGGAAGGAAGCTACTGCTGCAGCAGCTCACGTGGTAGGCAGAACTGAACAAAAAGCTGAATCAAGTTCTGCTCTAAGTCTCACAAACATCATGGTTTAACTGGATTTTTAGTGTGCTCCTTTTTCCCTCCTCCTCCTTTCAGCATGGGGTGGGGAATGGGTGTTAGCCTTTGCTGTTACTTGGTTTCCTCCCCTGCCCATGAGTTTAAAGTATTACGTAAAATAACATGGGACCAGCCATCACCTGACATCAGGTATGCAAGAGGGGTGTTTTTAGTCTCTGTAGTGGTGTTTTAGAAACACTGGGGACTCCTTGTGCTGTAAGTCAGGCAGGAGCCTCTCTAAACTGGGTCCAGTGGATCCAGGATTGTTAATAGGAATTGCCCTTTCATTCCCCCTCCCAGGCTGGTTTGTGAGGGGATCCCTGAGGGGAGAGTCCTGGGTGATGTGTGGGTGGGGTTTATGAACTGTGATTTGCACAGCTCCACGTTCTAACTAAATTAAAAAGCAGTAACCGTATGCTATTGAGAACAAGATTTTGTGGTCTCTGTGTTAAATAAAGCCGGAAGCCGTAACTTTCTCAGGTTTCTATTGCAGTCACAAAATGGCAACACCAAAACTGCCCAGATGAGGTACCATCTAGAACACCCTTTTTTGAGTCAGTGAACTTTGCCACATTCACAGAACTGCAGAATCACAGTGCAGTGCTCTGTAGGACTATATACCTGGAGTGAGGGAAAGGGAACAAGTTAAGTTCTGTTCATTCGTTGGTTGGTTTTAAGGGTGGACAGGAGTCAGCAGATCATGGAGCCTCTCCATTTTCCTTTTCTAATCCAGGGTTAAAAATACAACCTGTTCTTGGAAACGTCTTATTCTGAAATATGTAGTTCAGGGGACTTCTGTTAAGACAAGAACTGAACAAAAGTGCTGGTTCTGTTAGTACCTCCTGTAACCTGCTGTGCTCAGTCTCCATTGTACTCCTCAGGGGATGGAGCTGCTGTTTAGCAGCACCAAAGCAGAACTGACCCAGATCAGTGCAGGAAGGGGCTGTACCCAAGAGTCTGTTCCCAAGAGTCTTTTCCCAAGGGCCAGCCTGCTGAGTCACCCACAGCTCACACCCCAACAGCTGCTTTTCAGGAACAGTGTCCCAGTCCAAGAGCAGCTGCTGGCAGCAGGGAGACAAGCTCCATGCCCCTTGTCAGTGCTGGTGCATGTAGGCACTGCTTGTAGGGATTTACTTTTGGGCCTGGCAAACTGAAGTGGCATCTTCCCTTCTCCTCAGTTCAAAGTCTGAAAGAAGGCAAAGGATGCTGCTCTGGCAGGAGGAATGCACAGATGAGCCACAGTCCACATAGTTATAGAGAGCATTCTTCTTTTAAGCTTTAATACAAGGTAGCACAGTCTGCACCTTCTCATAATGAGGTATTTAAAACATTTTACAAAGAAATGGTATTCAAAGGCATTTAAAAATAAAATATTTCCCTTTCCTGAACCAAACGTTAACACTAAAACCCCTGCTGCCAAGTGCTGCTCCCTGTTAGGCCCACAGCTATAAAACAGATGGCTAGAAAACTTACTTGAATGGCTTGAATCCCCTGAAGCGGGGACAGATGTTTCCCTGAACTGGCCTTGCCTTGGTGCCATTAGGGAGACACTGCAGCAACCATCCCTTCTAAACCCCCTGAAATGCTAATAAAAGTTGTTACAAAACCTCTCTAATAGGACCAGGCTCTGTAAGTAAGTAGTCTTGCTGCATAAGCTGAGTGTGTGACAAGAGGCTGGGCCAGGAGCCACACCAGAACTTTAGTATCCTACAAAACAGCTGCCCTGTTCTGCCCTTAGAGCCAGAACTGCTGCACTGTGATCAGGGTGACCTCCACAGCTTGGCCACTCCATCCAGCACTGGCTCTGTAGGAAGCCTAGGGAGTTCAAAAGAGGATGTTATCTATCCTCAGTGTTTAAACTGCTGTAAGCAACTGAAGGGCGGTTTTTCTTCACTCCACAGCTATCTACCACTCACCCTTGCTTTCCTGACCTGTGTAAGTGAAAAGGAGGCACAGACAGACCCCCCTGGACACATACAACTGTGGCTGTGCATGTAGCACCACAGGAGAATGGAGAAGTGGCCTCAGCCCTGGAAGACCTGGATTTGTCAAGAGCTTGAGGAGAGCACTGGGGCTAAACATTCTGCTTGTGGCCAAAGACATCCCTCAAATAAGCTCTTCCTTGGAAAAAAACCTGATCCAGTAGCAGGATTCTGGACAGTGATTCCAGCTCTCAGCCACTAAAGCAAAAAGGCAGGAACTATAATCAGAGTGTAATTGTCTAGCTAAGTCTGACATGAAGCTCCCCTCAGTCCCTGCAGTACTGTTCTCTCCTGAGGTTCCAGGCTGAAACTTAAGTAACAGTGCACACCGTTAAATAGGAAAAGAACATAGAAAGAGGAAGCCACGACCACTCTCCAGGCTACAGGATCTGTGGCCAGTTGTAAGCCTGGCCCATCATCCCCCCCAGCTCCTTGGCACACCATGGAGATAGGTGGGAGGAAGCAACAGGGTCCACCACACCAGTCCCCAGCTGGTCATGCACTGAACACTGCCCCTCAAACAGATGATGAATAGCCCATCGCTCTGTTCCTCTGCATCACCTTCATCCAGCGTTCATCAAAAAGAAAACAAAATAGAAATGAACACACACAACCCCTGCACTCACAGTGGGAAGCTGGAGGCTTTGCTCAGCCTGTAGCGCTCCTGCCTGAGCTGCTCAGGCACCAGGAGTCCCTGCCTGCCCCATGAGGGGGCCGCTGCCATCCTGCGTGTCCTCCACGGGCGTCTGGTTGGTGTGCACCACAATGGTGTTCTCATCCACGAGCTCGCACGCGGGGTTGCTGAACGCTGACAGGGGCAGCGTGATGCGCTGCATTTCACGCTCATAAACCTTCTGTTCGTGCTTCTCCTTCAGGTCTTTCCCCCTGCATTACAACAAAAACCAAAACATATACATGGGGTGAGTGCTGCTGCTTGGGTGGAGAGTCTCAGTAAAGCGGATGGAGTAGAGAAGAAGGGACTCTGCTCTTCAAGATAAATAGTGGTTTCAGCTGCATACAAAGGGCCAGAAATATTCCTTACTGTGAGCAGAGGACCACAGCTGAGCATCTTTGAAAAACAAGCAGCCAAGTGAAGTCTGTCCTTCCCTCAAACTGGCTTATTCACTGACATTGCTGCTGATAAATGACTGTACAGCCAGGCCCCTCCTTCATACCACAGAGCTGCCATGTGTTTCCTTATCCTTTACAGTCCCACAGCACAGCCTGGTGCAGGCCCAGGGGAGAAGTGAGACAGTGCAGAGGCCACTGCTGTGGAAAAGAGCTGCTGTAACCTGCTTCATCTGAAACTAATACTGGAGGTGGTGACAGCTTCTGCCTTTTGTTGCAGCAAATTAAGTTGTCCAGAAAGTATTAAAGCTGACTTCAGAGCTGGCCCTGCCTTCTGCCACTGCAGCTGTAACAGCTTAATGCCACAACCAGCTCCTCAAACCTACCTCAGTCTCCAGCCTGTTGCTAAGTGAAGGAAGACCTCTGTGATTTGTGCTGTGAAAGAACTGCCTTGCTTTAAAAATGGATTTGGCATTAATAGCATGTTGTCTCCAGAAGAGCTATGTATACCAAAAACTACTAAACCCATTAAAGGTTTCTCACCACACCTACTACCCAAACCTCTCAGTTTGCACATGCAATTTTGAGATCAAGGCAAGGAAGGAGACAGTACACCTGCAGTACATCCCTGCTGTGAGCTCTCTGCGACTGGAGAAGCAAAGCTCTTTGGACAAAGCCCAGCGCTGGTCTACTGCTTCCTCCCACCGAGGACAGGAGAGAGGTGGGACAGGCACCACTCGCTCCTCCTGAGGCTCGTGATCTCAAGCAGGCAGAGCTGCTGGGGTTTCCTGTTAGCATTTTGGCTGCTTTTCAAAGCTGCCTACAAGCGTGCAGCAGTGGCTGCCGTTCCTGCCAGCACACAAGACAGCATTCTCTGAAGTGACACCTCAAATCAGATTCCTCGACAAGCAGCGCTCTGTGTTTTGCCCCTTATATAACACTCCTCCCTCTGCTTTTTTTCTGTCAGCATTTATTATAAACACTTACGTAAGGACATGTCCCAGCTTGGGAAAGGGCTCCTTCTGCTTGCTTGTGTCAGACTGTTGTCAAACAGCCAAAACATAGAACAAACCCTCCCAGAGGAGGGAGCCTGGGCCTTTGCTTGCTGCAGTGACAATCACTGATATTTGTTAATCTTGCCCTCTCTCTTACAATTAAGCAGCTTGCTACTGCCACTACCCTCAAACACTGCTGAGCTACAGAGACATTTCTGTCCAACACAATGAAGTGGCTGAAAAAAGAGTAACTTAAGTCAAAATCAAATAATAATGAACTTGGACAAAAAAAAAAAAAAAAGTGCTACCTGATAGTCAGCTTCATAGGATAAAATGCATGAGTAGCAAAAAAAAATTGCCAATTGTTTTTCTTCTAAAGATAGACTAAAGAAATCAGGGGAACAGGTGGCCTGTTCTTTTTCTGAATAAAAGAAACTTCCTGTGAGGGCACCTGGGATCTGCTCTTTCCAGTTCTGATAAAATCCTGCTCCCCTGGATACATCTGGAAAAACCACCTCAAGGTGCACATGCACACACAGACCCCAAATATCAAAGAGGGCAATTTGAAACTTTAAGTGAGATGGAACATCACAATAATGGGGGAATGGAGAAAAACAGAGTTAACTCTTCAGTAGTTCTTTCCTCAGTGTGACAAACAAACTTGCTCAATGTGCCATAATCAAACATACGCTTCTGTCCTGTTTCCTTGGGATCTGGTTGGGTCTGCAGGTGCTCAGACATTCCTGCTCTATATGCACCAGCTTTTGAACAAAGAACAAGCCACTCACCTCTTATAGATGTATCCCAGGACAATGCCAGCCCCAATGGCAATGATTATCACCATCATGATCAGCCCCAGCACATAACCTGTGAAAAAAGAAAAAAAAGAGCCAAAATTAAGAGGCGGCAGATCCGGCTATAATGTGGCTTTCAGAGCCTCAAAACAGGTGTGTCCTGCCAGAATTACAGGAATGGATCTATCACGCCATCCTGGGTTTGTACCTAGCGTCCCTAAGTCCTTCTTTTCTCTGGAGTTCATCTGTACTCTCTGACTGATCCCAATGACGGGCTGCACCGCGGCTGCCTCGCTCCGGGAGGGCAAGGTATCAGCTGGTTCAAACACTTGCTCATCCTCCTGGGAAGTACCAACTTCTGCTGTAGGGTCTGGGGCTGTGGTAGCTGTAGCATCTGTTGAGAGGAGAAAAAAATACAAATATACAACATACCAAGCACTTATGAGTACTTCAGAACAACATGTGTCTTGAGAGTGGGACAGCTCTAGACTGGTATCACTGAACTGCCTTCAAAGCACACTGAAAAACACTTGTTCCCCCTTTAGTTGTTACCAGAAATCCTACCAAAGTAGACAAGAAATGTATTCCTCCCCCCACTTTCCTTTGACATGAACCTATTTAACTAAGAGTCCAAGGCAGCACCACAGATGAAAGAAGTCAGACAGCAGAATGAAACCTGGGTTCAGGGCATGAGTCCAGAGGATGCACAATGACTTCATTTAGTGTATAGATCAATATACAGGCTGCAGCTTCAATCATGCTGAACAAGATTATGAGAATCTCCATCCCAAATCTCCCAGGAGCCTATTTATCTCTCTTCTGCCTCAATCTTCCTGACACAGTAAAGTTTGATAGGAGACTCCAGCTGGTATGAAAACAACCTGGGGATATTCTTCCCTGGTCCCTCTTTGCAGTGGGTACCAAACTGATAGTCTGGGACACCACTGGACAAGCTAAGTCACAGCAGCTCTCAGGCAGCACAGCCACTGACTAAGGACAAGTTCCTTCCTCAGCCAAGGCCCAGAAATGGCACCCAAGGATACAGGTTCCTTCCCAGCCCTGTTTTTTATCAATGCTATTTTTCATCAACAGCATTGAAAGATTTTCAGGGTAGCTCCTTCTTTCATGACATAGTTTAAAACGGAAGCTGTAGCACTGTAAAAGCTGTGACAGTGTAAAGTAGGTATCTATTACCTTTTCTACACAAACCCCCTCCTTTTTGGAAATGCTATTCACAGTATGCATCTACATCTGAAAACTCACTCCACCTGCATCTCCCCCCACAGCAGGCAATGACTTCATGTGGATTTTCTATCTGCAGCCATTTTGAGTCCTCAGTGGAATGTGAAATGGAAGTACAGAAGGGAGTCAGAGACAGGAAATCAGGGGTCCTGCACAGTAACTTCACGTAGGGTCAGCCAGGGCAACTGAACTAAAGTGAACTGTTGGACCGTGAAAAGGTGCCCCCTCTGAGATGCAAAAATATGAAACCTATTAAACATGAAAATGGCTGAAAGGTCAGGTAACTCTTCTAATCCTAGAGCTGCAAGAGTGTTTTGAGTAAGGATCTTGGCAGCAGAACATTTTTTTTTCTTCATCTTTAGGGAAAAGCAGGCAAAAAAAAGAGCAAAGTGAAAAAAAGGGGAGGGTGTATGTGCGTGGGAAATGTATTTACATGCAAGGAGAACAGTCTCAAGGGACAGTGGTGCGAGTAAATCTTGCAAGGCTCAGAAAGTAGTAAACAGTTCAAAAAACCCCAAGTGGTTACTCTGATGTCAGTCAACACTGACACCTCCTCTCCCTGAGACAGGCTTCCGTTAGTGCTTTTGGCAAACTGTTTCTCACTGTGACTATCCAGGAGGAATCCAGTGTTTCCATTTCTTACTGTCCTCCCTTCTAGTTCTCATTTTTTCCACATTCTTCCCCTGCACCCCATACTCAAATTCCCACTAGCAATCCTTTAACAGCAGGAAGCTTCTTTAGTCAGCCATAACATGCCCCACAGCAACAGTCTACCCACACCTCAGCAGTTCCTAGATGTCCAGACCTCAGCCTTTTGCAACACAGCTAGAGAGCGCTATCGTGACCAGCGAATTATGGGCGAGCGGGGGCTTTTCACAGGCCTTTTCTGGCACTAATGGAAAAGCTCTAGGGGCGGAGCACGGCATAGCTGGGAGGCAGATGTGCACGCACAGGCTGGGGCTGGAGGGGAGCTCTGGATACGCGGTGTTTCCGAGGGAAGTGCTGGCGTACGCCGGGGTTGTTTGTGCGCCGGGGGGACCCACCCTGGTGACAAACCCAGACCCCAGCCGTAGGGGCCGGGCCAGGGAGGGCAGGAAGAGAGGGGAGCCGGCGGCGGCCGCTCTTACCTGAGCACTGGGCGATGTCGCATGATCGCCGCTCGGGGATCCCGGTAGCGCCTTGGATGTAGCACCAGGGCGCGGCGTCGCCGTCCGGGTTCCTGCAGCTGTTGTGGTCCTCATCGACTGCTAGGGAGCAGCGGGCCGTCAGCGCGGCCGCGGCACCCTCCGCTCCCCCGAGAGCCCCCCCTGCCTTCCCCCGGTCCCGGACCCACCTGCCGGGAGCGCGGCGCCGGGGCCGCTCCGCACCGTCAGCCAGTTGAGGCACGGGGCGCCGCCGGAGGCCACTTGCCGGCTGCCGCGGTAGGACGCGCCGTTGCCGCGGAGGCATTCTGCGGAGAGACGAGCCGAGCCTTGCGGGCGGCCCTGGCAGCCCCCGCCGCTCCGAGCAGCTCCCCAGCACGGCCCCCGCCTTCCCCACGGGGGTGTTCCCCCTCCCGAGAGCGGCCTTTGTCCCCGACAAAGCCGGGCACTCACCCTCGGCGCCGCGGGCGGCCCCCAGCAGCAGCGAGCCCAGCAGCAGCACAGCGCGCAGCGCCCGCCGCGAGCCCCCGGGCAGCATCCTCGGCGCGGAGGGCGAGGAGCCGCCGCCAGCCCGGCCGCGCAGCTCGGCTCCGCTCGGCGCCGCGGCGAGACCTGCCCCGCCGCTCCCCTCCCCGGTAAACAACCGCCGGGCTGCGCTTCCCCCCCCGCCCCGCAGCCGCCGCCGGGTCCTAACGCTGCCGCTGCCGCCGCCCGCCCCCAGGAGGGGAAGGGGCGGCTGCCGCGGGGCAGGGCTCGGGGCAGCCGGGAACCTGCTGCCGCACAGGGTCCTTCGCCCCGGGACCGAGCACGGCGATGGGTGCTCGGTGCCGTGGGGCTGTTTGGCTCGAGAGCTCCGCGTCCCTGGGCTTGTCTCCTACAGTCGCAGGGAAAGTCTTAGACCAGAAGAGACTTTCCACACGGAACTACGCTTGAACAAGTGCCTGTGGCAGGAAAAGTGTTTATCTTCATAGACCTAAAACTGTTCTCTGCCCTAGAGAATTATCGTGAAGGACCAAATCCTGCCGCCTTTATTCTCCCTTTGGGTTCCCTTCACTCTAAAGATGCGTTTTAGGGGCTACACACTGCCACGGAGGCTGTGCAACTCCACCTTAAAGGGGTTTACATTCTCGCCTCTGCTAATCCATTACTTTTCATAGATTCCATGGATTTACTCTAAGACCTGTGCCTGCTTATAGAGAAAAACAAGGTAAACAGCATGAAGATGGTTTAGAGTAGTTCTACTGCAGGCATCCATCCACTGTGACAGAAACTCTGCAGACATTTCACACGGCTTACACAATAGATACTTCTGTTTCTGAACATGCCAAGGGATTCAGACAGTGCAGTGCAAGTGCCTGTACACAGCATCTGGAGTCCTCGGCACTGTTTCTGTTTTACACCAGTGAAAAACAAGCCACTGAATAGCCGATCCTGTTCAACAATGAGCTTGCAAAGGCAGCCTGGGCCAACTGATGGGTTTGTAGCCAAGGCACAGGCCTGCAGCACAAGGTGCTATTTCTGGCTTTCCCACAGAGTTCTTCCTGACCTTGGCCAACCTGCATGCCTCACTTCTTTGCGCTTTCCCTTCCTTTCTGTTACGTGAGGTACAATCAAACCTTCCATCTTAGAATAGGACAGGGAAGTTCCCTTCTTTTAAAGTTCTTTGAAATCACATGGAAACCACTGAACACATAAGAAGTATTTCTGTGCCAGGAAGCTGCTCCAGTGTTTGATGAATCACTTTTCAAGGCAGTGCTGGCTGGAGCAGTGGTCTTTCCCTTCTACTCCCAGATGTTTCCATCCTGGCAGTGCTCTCTGTCAGGCTGCTACAGGTAATTGTGTAACAAACCTGCTCAAGGTTCTGATCCAACCCAACTCTTGCCCCTTTTTCACCAGGTCATGAACGCTTTAAGCCCTTTAACAGCCACCTCACCTGCTGCATCCAGTCCACAGTGAAGCACAAAAACACAGATGTACCAGCATGATAGAGGGGTAATGAGGAAACAGGTCAATTAAGCAGCACTACTGCCAATTAGGAGACCACAGGTCTTAGTACACATTTGTGTGACTCACACTTTAACAACATGATTTACCACTACAGAAAATTTAGTTTAGTAATGTCAGATTTAAAAAAATATATGGTTGCAAAAAATCTAAACAGGAAACCAAAAACCAACTGCATGTGCCAGTCCTGACTGACATCACCAGCTAAGATGCAGCCTTTGTGCAATTATGCTCATTTTCTGCACAGACACCCTGCTACTGCATTCCTGATGTTCTCCAGTTACTCTCTGTAAAGGCAAGGCTAACTGGAGTCAGCAAGAATTTTTAATAAGGGCTATTCAATCAAGCCGCCTGTTTGTAAGAGCTCTTCATCAGATTTTATGAGACAAATTCCATTCAGCAGAAACTGCAGGGCCACACATGCATCCAGAGGCACTGCCTGTCCAAAACCTTGCAGATGGACTGCCAACCTGCACAATTAATGTCTTTTTGTTCATTTCATGAGACTAACTAATGCTTCCATGCCACCTAGCACAGAAAGCACCTCCTTCTGTACATACTGATCCAAGAACTGCAGTAATCTCTGTGGAAACAAATTTCAGACCTTCCTAGCTCTCTCTCCTACAGTGTAACAAGATAAATTTGCTCTTCTCATTACACCCAGCCAAGTTCCAGCAAACAATTTGAGTTTCTAGTCCACAGAAGGACAATGGGGAATCTGGAAGAAATGCAAAAACCTTCACATTAATGGTAAAGATCAAAGTCTTTTCCACAACTGACTTCTAAGCATATTTTTTTCTTTCATCTCTAGCTTTCTCCAGGATGAGGGAAGATTTATGCCTGGCAGTTTCACAGAGTTAAGTTTAATAGGATGCCAGGTGGCAGCTGTCAGAGGCAGACTCAATTGCTCTTTCCACTGCTTAGGAATGGGTTTGCTCTTCTTGCTACACTTTTAGAGATTAAACATGACATTATTTCCTAGGACTTGATTCTAAACTACCCAAACTATAAGTAAGTTAATAGCTTTGCAGCTACATCCTCACATAGTTTACATTTAAATGCCTGTTGGTATATACACATACATGTATCACAACACATTCCCACATTTTACAGGAGAATATGCACACTATTTTTAGGAATGAGGGACATTAAACATCTTCCCTAAAATCAGTGTGGACCAGTTTCAGCTGTGAGCTGGTACCTTTCTTTATACAAGTTCCAGAATGAACAATGTCTGCTTCCTCTCTCTCCTGTCAGCTGCTCCCTCTTGTTTATTTGTTCTACGTTTTCACCTGTGGAAAAATTCAAAGTGTTGTGAGATTAAAAAAAAAAAAAAAACTAAACAAACAAAAAAAGAAATCTAACAGCACAACACTCTGTGCCAAAGGAGGCAGCCCCAGCTCTATAGCTCTGGAATGACTCTGCAAGGAGCCATCAAACCCACCCTCCTTCTCTGGCCACAACCAAGTGTGTTCAGATCTTGCCAGGCAGAAGTTCATCTAACGTCCTATGCAAGAGCTAACATGCTTTATTACTTAATCTTACTAAATAAGACTGAGGGGAGTAAACAAAATGAGTTTTCTAATCTGAGTAATCTTTCCTAGCCAAATTAACATGGATTGCTTAAAATGGAAAAAGTTGACCATTGACCTCCTTGTAACAGGACATACGTCATGTTCCCATAGCCTCCTTTCTTCTTCCCAGGTAATCAAAATAATTGCTCCAGTTTTCCCCAAAACTCCTTTTTCTCAATTTTCTGCTTCTGTCATAAATGACAATGTTTGAAAAGACCGATAGTACAATTCTGAGACCTCACCATGAAAAGAATATTAGAGCAGTTTGTGCTTAAGCTTAAAAAGATAACCCAGTTTGTTCTTGTTAGAAAATACCTATCTAAAAATAATTGTTTATTATTTGCACATGAGAAATGTGAAAAGCCAGCATCAAAACATCTGGAGATTTCAGTCAAAAAAAAGCTGCAAGCATCGAATGTTACTAAACACTATTAAGTACTTGAGTACTTGCAACTCCAACAAAAGCAGGGGTTTTATTTCTTTGCTGCCTCTCTCTTCATCATGAAAACAACTCTGGGTCTCACCTGTAAAAAGCCTTCTGTAAGCAATGATGTAGGAATTGGAAACAAATGTGTTTCATTCCTAACCTAGATATAATTTTAATGTAATAAAAGAATATCAGGGCTGCAACAAAAGGATCAGATATTGACTTTATGAAACTGAGCCGAGTACAACCAAAAATCGAGACAGAGGCAGTGACTACAAAGGAGTCGCTGTGGAGCGACAGGAGTATCTGCTGGCACTGTTGCATCGCGCTGCTGACAGGCTCAAGGAGAGGCTTTCTCCTCCCCTTCAGCCTGAGAGCATGAGCTACTGCTAAGTAAATGCCAGCCACAGCCTCCAAGGACTAACAAGGAAGTCTGCAGAAGCAAAACAGCCATATGCGATACTTGAACTGGTTCAGACTGGTTCAGAGTTTGCTCCACTAACTCAGAGTGCTTTCTCAGATGAGTTTTCTGTGTGGGCTGCAATAAAAGGCCAGAGGCCTCGGGAGGGCAATCTGGGTCCTATTGTTTACTGGGGAGAAGCATTAAGAGATTAGCACTAAATACTGTCGGCAATCAATGACTTGAGAAATTTCACACATTGAGTCCTCTGAACAGCATCATTTTTTTGTCTCTTTTTGACAAGAGCTGCCCTGAACAAAGATGCCTCTGAACAGCATCATTTTTTTGTCTCTTTTTGACAAGAACTGCCCAGTGCCTTTCCAGTTTTCTCAGTTTTGAAGGGCCCAAATGCTGACAGACATCTGTGTTCACACTGGCCCACTGTAGCAGTGGCAAAGGTCCCCATGATCATCCCGCAGCTCTTTCCCTGGCTGCAGCATTTCAACTCGGTATCTGGATCACAGATTGCTTTACCTGCTGTCCAACGGGTGGGTGTATCTCATAGAAGGATACTATAAAACCATAGCAATATTGTTAGGAAGTGGGTACAGCTGTTTAAAGATGTTTCAGTCTCCAGTTGTACTGGTTTCTGTTGGGTTGTTTGTTTGTTTGTTTGCTACAGATGCAGGCTGCTACTGACAAAAGCCAGAACACACATTTCTAAGGGTGGAGGAAGGGAAGCTATTTTGAAAGATACTGTGATCTACTCCGAGAACACAGAAGTCTGAGCCAAGAACAGAAGCTTTACTCTCAATTCTTTAACTGATCTTTGCCTGACCTTAGGCAAGCTTCTGCCTTGGTTTCCCATGTTAGTATTACTTATGTCACAGAGGCAGAAATGATTATATGTCTGCAAAGTGCTTTGGAAGCTTCAGACACCCAGTACCTACCTTATGAAATGGTTCAGTAGGGAAAGGAATCCTGGAGACAGATATGCAGGACATGTTCTCAAGTTCTACATGTGTAGTGCTGACTTAGATGAAAGTACAAATAAGCATTTATGCAGGAATTCATTAGAATAGGAGAATGTGTTGTTTGGTTGTTTTTTAAGGTATAAACGGACTTTTGTAACTTTCTTGTTTCTCAAACCACAGTTGTGACCAGCAGCACCTGGCAAGGCTAAGTAGTCTGATAACCCAATTTGTTCTTGTTAGAAAGTACCTATCTAAAAATAATTGTTTATTATTTGCACATGAGAAATGTGAAAAGGCAGCATCAAAACATCTGGAGATTTCAGTCAAAAGGAATAAAGATTTCTATTCTGATATCTGTTCAAATTAACCTCCAGTGAATTGGATGGGATTACTAAATATCCTTCTACCAATCTTTTACTCACCATGGAAGCCAATTCCACAGTGAAAGCCCAAAGCTCTGCTTTCTAAACCTCAATAATAATGGAATAATAATTACCACAGTAATAGTTATATTTCATTGTGGAAAACATGAGGTTAAAGTTGCACTTAAATATGCAAAACTCCTACTCTAAATAGCACTACCACTCATGTGACCTCTATCCAAAGCCATCAGAAAGGCTGTAAGGTTATAAACTTGAACACATAAAAAAACCAAACATGTATTTTCTTCTCTCTCTAGGGCGTTGGGACTAGGACTGGGGTCATCAGCGTAAGAGCACAAGCAGAGATTCATTTTTTAAGGGGTCTCTGTAATTCAGTGTGAGCAGAGAAGCAGAGACCAAACCTTGCAGTGGAGCTATTGCTGTTTCCTCATAAAGTGCAGGATCCAGGGACATTTGCAATGCAGAGCTCACAACTCTGGATTTGCTTTCTTAGCTGACCTGAAAGCAGATAAAACCACTGGCACACAGGTACTGCGAAAGACTCCACAGGTGTTTATCTGAAGGCTGTGGGAGGAGTTGTTTCTTTTGGGAAGTTGCCCTTTATTTCCTGTTGAAGAAAGGCAAATCTGTGTTTTCTCTGAGCTGCACATATGCCATAAGCATGCAGAGATAGCCATTTTCATGACTGACATAAGCACGTGGACTTTTCAGCATCTATTTACAAAAGCAAAGACATTATTCCTGTAAGTATGTTTACAGAACAGGGCAAACCTCTTGTTATTTTGGTCTTGAGTTTGCCATTCTTTTAGAACGTTAAGGCTTCAACTGGTAACACCATGAGGAGGTTAAAAAAAAAAGTGAGGAAGAAACAAAGGCTTAATAAAGTTCTACTTAATACTTGCACTTATTTCTTTAGTATATAAGGGTGTGGAGTTAAAACACTCTGCATTTGACCAACACTCCAGCACCTGAGGTAGGCAGGCCAGAAGCAAAACTCTATATATATGACCTCAGTTTTATTTCACTGCCATTCAGCGAGGACAATACCAAATTTCACAGATACTTGTTACTCCATCCACTTATGCTAAAACAAGAAATCTCACCACACAGTGCCAGAGAAAGGATTTCCTAGTCGAATAAGGCAATCCTGATACACAGTTTTGCAACCTGCCCACCACACTATGAATTCTCACATAGAGCTGTGGAAATATGCAAAGGCAGAACTGTCTCTGAAAAGGGGAAGATTTTGAGATACGAGAAGCCCAGGCCACCTCTGTGCACTCATGGTCTCTACTCTCCATCTCCAGGAAATGAATGCATGCAGCCTGCAGAGTTTAATTCTCTTTTGGTTTATTTCTATTTAAAAATCAGGTTTTGTATCCCCTTCTACAGAGGCTTCACCTTCCAACAGAACATACAAAAAATACACACAATAGAAAAAAAAAGATAGGTAGGTAAGTTGCTTTATACAGACAGGTCCCTAAGAACCCAAAAAGGCTAAAACAGGCTCGGTTTCAATAGAAGCAGGCCCATAAATAGGCAAGAGACTTCATTCAAGTAGGGAAAGAGTCATCCATCCTCACCTAAGATCCTTTCTTGCTCCACTGAAGACAATGGGAGGATTCCCAGCAACTTCAGTAGAAGCAGGATTGGGATTCATCAGAGCCAATGGCAAACTTTTCTGCTCCTTCCCTTCCAAGGCACTGTCTCTTCCATATGGCATGCAGCCAGGGAAAAATACCAGTTTTCCTGGCTCATCCCACACTCATCTTTCAGTTGTTCACTCTACATGACATCTAAGAACAGCCTTTTATTTTCTCTCTTACTCTGGTATTTGCACTAATTGCAGCAAACTTTCAGATTACAACAGTACCGAAGAAAAATTCTGAGCCCAAGAGCAAGGCTTAGTTTGATTCCTTAAGAGCCAGCAGTCAGTCTGACAACTTTGCAGAGGGCATGTAAAATTTGCCTGGAGAAGGCACCAGTTTGTAGACACAGCAGCCAAAAAGGTATTAGCAAGCATGAGATTGATTTATTATAAAACCACTTAGCCAAGGTCACTATGTAACTGCAGGATGCTCAAGAGCATTTATGGCTACCATTTATGACTTCACCATGAAGTGACTCCATGGTCCACATGGAACACAGGAGCTGGGAGGGAGTCACTGGAACATCAGTGAGACTCCAGTTACCTCCCTCCTTCAGCATATCTCAGCTCAGAGCACTTCCAGGTCTCCAAAACTGCAGTACAAGTATGGAGGCCACCCAGGAAAAGCTTTGTTCACATAAACCCTGAGAGCAGATCAGTAGTGCCAGGCAGTCTTTAAATAAATTTAAATATCACACCTTTCAGGAAAAATGTGGCCAAATGTTTGTTTAACTTTGCATTACATCTGAAGTCAGTGAGGCCAAAGATTTGCGACAAGAGCTCAGCAGCACAATTTGGCACATCAATTAAATATTGGCACGTTCTTACCCAAAGGTTATCATCATCTCATCTTAAAGACAGGAACACAACACAGGAAGAGGCTGGAGATGACACAGGGTGTTAATTCTTGGCAAACAGGCCATCACTGCCTGCCACCACAGAGTGCACAGCTGTGGTTTTTCACTGACATGCCATAACCATTCCAACCATCACCACAACTCTTCCTGCTCCTGGGCTGCATCACTCTGCAGTCATGTCATAGCACTCTTTTAAAGCGGTGCGTTCTCTTTTTTCTTCGCCAAACAGCTCCTGCTTTGTTTTACAGCCAACAGCTATTTGCAGAGCTGCACACATCCGAATAGGCACCACACTGCACAGGAGGTGTGGAGGGTGAGGATCGAAGCAGCAGGCACACAACACTTTGCCAGTGCTGGTGCTGACTCTCTAGCAGTACCTGTGGCTGCAGCCCAGGAGCACTGCCTGCCCCCTCCCTCTGCATCCCAGGCTCAGTCCTCTGGAACATGCTGCCTTCTCACAGGGACAGGGAGCTGCAGCAGATTGGGCCGGAAGCCAAATCTGTTCCCAAGGGTTCATTCACAACAGCTGAAGGATCTTGTTTTGAAAAGGATGTTCAGGATGAAAAAATGTGGCTCTTTCAAGAGACACTGGAGCCTTCCAGAACTTGTTTTCCTAGTGGGTTTATTTTTCCCCCCTCTTTGCTCATTTGTTTTGTCTCTCAGGGTAGAACTGAGAGCCTAAGCTCAGAGATTCACTGTGAGCTTCTGCTCTGTTCAAATAAAACTCAGGTATTGTGCCCAAGAAAAAGGTGAGCAGTACTAAGCTGGCTTAATTTACATTTGGGTATTGACAATGCTGTTAAGGTATAATCATAATGCTGAAAAAGCCAGCACATTGTGTTGTTTGGCACTTGCTCTCAGATTTTATGCCATGGTGACGATTGAAAATATTTTATTGTTTTTGTGGGTGGTAAAGAAAAACCTTTCCTGTTTCATTACTTAGAATTTGGGTGGCTGTTTTTTACTTTGTCCATTTATCTCTCATGAAACCCAAGGAGAGCTCTTGCTCTCCATTCATTCTTCCAACACTGAAGTCTGGAGTTCCTTTGAAGTTTACTTTGGCATCTACTTCCTCAAGCAAGCACCTTAAAAAAAATTAAAGCTGAAAGTGGTACCCCACTCCCGACTCAAGACGTAAGTTTAGATATTGAATTCTAGGAACAAAGATTTAGTGAAAAAACAAGACACTAAAGTTACAACAGAGCCTACAAAATCTAGGTTAGCTTTCATACTAGCAATTCAATTAGTTGAGTTATAGACATTCAGTTACACAGCTCTTCTATTCAAGTCATTCCTTACTGCTGACAGCAGTTGAGGGAGGAACAATAATTTCAGGGAATACATGGGAAATAACAAATATTCCCTAAGTCACTGGCACTCAAACAGGTCTCAATTTGTGACTGGGCATTTACAATTATTCAAAAGATTGGTAGGAAGACCAACTCCACACCATCTTAATAGTTCTAGGCTTTAAAAACCAAAAAAAAAACCCCATCCCCCCAACATATAATACTTTGCCCTACTATAATTAAGGCACTGGATTGAGAGAAGGAAAAATCTGTGTTCAATTTCTGGTTCTGCTATTGATTTCCCATATCATCATGGGCAAATTACTTAGGATTGAGAGCTCACATGCACATTGCCATGTGTCAGGTGAGCCACACTGTTTGAACACATTGATGACATGACAAATTCAAGGTCATGTCACCTAATTTAACTCAGTATGGAAAAAAATCACATTAAATTGCTTTACCTTGCATTTTTTCTGGATTCACATTTATAAATTCAGGCAACAAAAGAAGCCTGAGAAGTTTGTGCCCCCACATTTAAGACAACACTTAAGCATGCATGTAAGTGGTTTTTAGTCTTTTACCTTTCACTCATTCTCTTATAAGCATCTATTAATTTCTAGTCTGTCTTTAATATTTCAATTATGAATGACTAAAAATGTTTTCATCATACCTAATACACAAGGCTTGAGCCTCAGATGAGAGGTTATGAGACTCCAATAATACAAACAAGCACTACAAGTCTGATTACATAAATTTGCATGAACTGAAGTTTCCTTCTTGACATGTGCATCAACTAAACATTTGCTTGCAGTCCCTCCAAAGGGGAAGGCAAGGAAGGGAGGGTGGCCCAAATCAGAACTATCATCTACACACCAATTAAAAATAAAATGTAATAGCAACAAGCTGCAGCTCAAGGCATGTTACATACTTCCCTTTGAACTGTGAACTTGTGAGGCTGAGTTTTCTGTTTGGATCTGTCTCATGTTCTATAAGAAACAGGCATTTCCCAAAGTACAGAACAGAAAGAATTTGCATATAGATTAAATTACTGTCCAGAATAGAACAGTATGCCCCTAAAGAAGCAAAAAGCACTGAAAAAACACCACAGCTAAAGATCTGCCCGACTTCCTACTAGCACTAGCCTGCACCAGCCTCTTGTGTTGGTACAAATCTCTCCCATTTATACTAGGATGATCTAGAACTGTCATTTCAGGATTGTTAACCTCCTGCCTAATTGTTTCCCTGTCCACTAGACTGAGAAGTAAGTAGTTTTCATTCAATGTATTCATGACAACTTAGTAAGCATTTTCTTTGACAAGCAGAATACACAGCGTTTTCAAAGGCTTCGTTTTCAGATAAAGGCTTTTGTTTCACCAGGTCAAATTCTGTAGCATTCAAAATTAAATTCTGATAGATACAGCCAAAATTCAACCCACTTGCAACACTAAAATCAGGGGAGGTAAATGTAGGATGAAAGCATTCTATACTCTGGACTTAGCTTCTGGAGGTGAAATTTATGATTAATGCACCTTCTTTGAGTGCATATAGGAACACTGGGGACAAAAACTTCTGTCTTTCAGCATACAGCCTCAGTTCAACAGAAATTTCCCTTGTGGATTAATTATGAGCTATTACTAAATCAGTGACTGCAGCTGCATTTGCTAATTCCAACAAATTGTTGTGCTGACTGAAGGCCTGCTCTCTCCTGATTTGCTTGGCAGCTTACAAGGTTGTCTCAGCACTAGATTTGTAAGGTATTTTAAAATGTTTTCTCACTTTTCTATGTTCTGTTTTTACCTGTCTACTAATCTTACCAGTACAAGAGCAATTCCATGAAGCTTTAGTGGTTTGTTTCTTTCACTGGTTTTTCCTTTTAAATGAGGCTCATACCTATTCCAGGATTCTGGGAGGAGATGACTGGAGAAGAACATGTCCTTCAGTCTCCCAACATAGATTAATAGCAAAACATCAAGTCCACTGCAACATGTCTCAATTTAGAAAGTGATGGTGCTATAAAGAGAAAGCCATTGATTATTCATCCTTGATTTATAATAGTCGAGAGCAAGTACAAAAAGTAGCTTCTTACAAGAGGGAATCTGAGTCTTCTAACTCTGTAGAATTTAGAATGTGATTCCAAAATCCATATACTTACAAAGGCCTCTCTAAACAATTTGGGAATATCAGTTAAGCATCAGCTGCAGGGTTTGGATTAGAAGCACCTGGGCAATGCAGGCTGTGGTACAACACCACTTTGTGTCTCTGTGCATTACACAGACAGATCTCCTGCAGCAAATGAGAACCTGGTCCAAGAGGGTCTGTCCTGCTCCTGCACTGTATTAATGATGGAGATAGATGTTGTTTCATGGGATGCAAGTTTGGGGCAGGACATGGGCTCTTCAGAATGGCCTTTTTAGAAATAAAGCAGTTTACCAAATCACTGCTTAAACCTTTGCTCAATAACTCTCCCAAGAATTGTGATGTAGAAAAGATTCTTCACAGATATGAAAATAAGGAATAAATTCAGGAAACTGTTCTATGTGACTTTAAGCATCAACAGCAGAACCATAATTAAAACTCAGAGTATTCCTAACTCCTAACCCTGTGTTAAACAACATTTATACCTGGGTTTGGTACATAAAACCATGACTAGTTACATGGAAGGAAAGGGAGAGTCAAGAAAGGACATTATTTCTGCACAAGTAGTATTTTCAGATTAAATGGAATGTCCAACAGCCTGAAGTGCAGCTCCTCTGCATTTTGTAATCAATTCTTTTTCAAAGATATGCTGTTTGCAATTCCCACCTATTTGGAAAAGAAAGGAGTAACAGTGGCTTTTGTAAACCTGACTAGAGACAGATCAGGAGAGCATGACTGGCCAAAAAGCCCTGCTCACTGAGGATGCAGCACAGTGCAGTGTGGGATTCACATATTATTTACTGGCTTTCATTTGCACACCTTTTGGACAGGTGGCTAAACTGCTCAAAAACCAGACAAAACGAGGGGATGCAAAGTAACATACTAACTTCTTTAATAGAGTCCAATCCAATTAAACCAAAATCACTCTGTGAACCCCTGGGTTTATTCACACTAAACAAGTCAGTGGTACATAGTGTTAACCCGATAGCTGATTGTGTTCATCCCCTAGGTCCCCACATGAAAAATGAGCACCAGTCAACCAGACTGTAATGGTATTTTTCCTTCCTTTTTTTTTTTTCTCTTTTTTTTATTTTCATAAAAACTATTTCTTTCATAGACTTAAAACAACCAACTAGCCAAGTTATTAATTATGGTACATCTAAAAAAAAAAATATCATACTAACCCTAATGTGACTGCTGCTTTACGAGTGCTCTGTGTACCGCCTTAGACTGGCTTTTCAGTAGCAATTCACTACAACAGGTCCTAAAATAATAATAATAAAGAATTAAAAACCTGACAGGAAGTTTAATGGTCAAAAGTAATAAAAACAACCTGTTCTGAAAGGTGATTTTTCTCAGCAGTTCAGTCCTGCTGCAGCACTCACAGCCTCACAAAGGCAGAAGGGGATCAAATTCTCTCACCTTCTTTAAATGTTTCTGGTTTTAAAAGGACAACTGCATCGTAACCTGCTAGGAACCATGGGGCGTTTTACTTAACGTCATATTCAATAATGGGTCTGTTTTTTAAACTTACTGTTTTTCTGGGGGAGTTTAGAGAGGAGAGGGGAATAGAGAGAGAACAAAATCACAGCTCCTGTAGCTGCAGCTCCCCAGGTGCCTTGGTCACTAGGACTGTCTCATTCTCAGACCAGTGCTGGTAACTTTTGATTACTCTCAAAGAGCACAAAGAAAACACCACCAGCAGCCTCTAAAGCTCCATTTGTTTTGGGTCATGTCTCCTATTCAAGGCCACCATCTTCTGCAATTTATCAGCTAAAGAAGCATTTTCTCCATCTCCCCAGTGAAGGTTTAAAA
Source organism: Anomalospiza imberbis (assembly GCF_031753505.1). NCBI lineage: Eukaryota > Metazoa > Chordata > Aves > Passeriformes > Viduidae > Anomalospiza > Anomalospiza imberbis. Next base: position 10,989,965 of record NC_089698.1, read on the forward strand.
GTGGGGTAGGGCATGAGACAAAGAAGGAAGCTAAAATGAATAAAAAATTCTCAGCTATAGAACCAAATTTCATTATTTCCTCTTTCATTCACAGCATCTTATCATTAGAGCCAGACTGCTGCTTTGCTTTGTTAAGATCCAACTGATCTCATTTCCCCTCTGGCCCCATTGGTTGCTGGTCGACCTCTGGATCCACTAGGGATGATGCAAATGCTGACTGGACGATCTGAAACCCAAACGACTCCAGAAGAGACATGTTCTGTTGGGGTGAGAAGGGGGATCCCAGAGCAGGACCCAGGTCCCCCAGTGGGCCACCAAGGGCCCTGACGTGCACTTTCTGTATGTGTTTGTTCAGATAAGACTTGGATCTGAAAAAGCTGCCACATTCGGGGCACGGGTACTTCTTCTCTCCTTCCATCTCCACTTTGTTTTTGCTGACTGCCAGGTCACACGAGAAGGACCCATTGGTGCTCTGTTTCTCAGGAGTCTTGAGGTCACTGGTGTCAGAGAGGTCTCCATATGAATCAGAACTCTCAATCGGGTCCGAATGTGAACATTTCTGGCCTTCTACGGGAAAAAGAAAAGAGAGACGTTTTCAGAATCTTGGCTTCCAAAGGAAGATATTTTACATGTATTAAAATAAATTAGAATGGTTACCACCTGATCACATTAATGCCTGTCACAACAGAATGATACACACTTAACATCCAATCCCTCATATCCTAAAGCCCTTGAGCATAGGTCCCCTTTCCAAACCACCAGGCTGCTATCACAGGAACAGCTGGGGTTTCATTAGGGATTTGTCATGGTTCTGACTGCAACCATAATGGGTCTCTGGTTCATATAACACTTCTTGAATCCCAAGGATGTCTCACAATATTTACACCTCAGACACTACGAAAGGATGGACCTAATGATGAGTTTTCAACTGTGCAATTCACTTGCACACTTCTGAAATGGTGTTGACACTTTGGGGGAGAACCTAGAAATTTCATGAAGTACAACAGGCTGCAGCAAGATGTGAAGAAACCTGGAAACACTCAGCAAAACAGTGAGCTACTGCAATTTAAGAAGTGCAATTCCATTTAGTCTCAAGGAACTCTTTTTCACAAGTGCAACACTGTTAGAAGTTAACTTCACAACCTAAAATTGTTGTATCTTTAAATACTGCAGTGTGAAACAGCAGAGGGGTTAGGGATGTTATTGACATTATTTGGATATATTTCCTGGCAAAGCCACTGGTATGCTTGGAGTCTTCCCCATTCTCCCCTGGCAGTATGCCAAGGAAGTTTGTCCACACTTTTTTGCTCAGTGCATGTGAATGAGCGTGAGAAACCCAGACGTGCTCACTAAAGGAGTCTCTGAATACAAACAGGCTGTACCTACTATGAACTCTTAAGAGACCAAAGAACCACTTGGCACAACCCAAAAGACAGATTTGCTCTGGACTCAGCATTACAAACCTAACAGGATATGCATGAAATCAATACACCACTGAGCTGGAATAAATCTCTTGTTAAGTCAGCACACCACCCAAAACTAAAGGGCTTCTATAGTAACTCTATCAAGACTTCAACAGAAAAAATTACACAACTCAAGCTTTCTGCTGGCACAGTGTTTGTTTAACCCAGCCCGCTGTGTTCTCCTGGGCAAGAAAAAAACCAGAACAACCACGGCTTTGAAGAATTTTCTGATGTTTCACTTTCACCAGGAATACTGACAGCTCAAACCAAGAAGCAAAAAACTATTCTACACAGGTAAACACACTGCTTTACTTATTCAGAAGTTAAATACTCCTCAGCTATGCTTACAATAGCATCTTTTTCTCCCCGCCACCAAGTTAAATGAATGTCAAAACAAGAAAGCACCGGTACTATTATCACCCTTCACCTCTCCCCAACAACTGCATTTAGAAGTGTAAGTTTAGCTACAGACAGCTACCTGCATGTACAGTATGGCTCCTATCAAAACCAGAAATGGGGTTTGACTGACGCAAGATTCAAGTGGAGTGGGACTAACAAATTGCCCTCAGGAAAAATTCAGATGCTGACTGCTCCAAGGAAGAGGGTCAAGATGAACTAACATGGCTTTTTCAATCTTCCAAACTGAAGAAGCTGTCAAAGCTTCACATACTCTTCTGTGTCCATTTCCTTCCCCTAGCCTTGTTAAATTATCCATCCAGTGACAGGTACTACATCCTACGTGACGCTATGGAATTTCTCTGCATCTCCCTAAGCTTCTCTCCAGTATTTTCCCTGTCCTTTCTCCCTCCCCTTTCTCGTGCCCAGCCCAACACCCCACAACACAAAGCTCTGCACAGAGCAGCAAGGTGCAGAGCAGCGAGTCTCTTGCCTTTGATGCCATAGGTCCTGACGCAGTGGAACGCTGCTCCCCCATTCGGGATGGACTCCTGGTGCCTGGAGACCTGGGGAAGGGGAACACCGTGGTGGGTTTTAACATGGACCTTTAAGTAGGAGGCAGAGGAGAAACCTAAACAAGATAAAAGGAGATGAGATCCTGCCACCAGCAAAGACACACATCTGCCTTCCCTGTTCCTTTAATCTTTCTCTTGCTCCTGCTCCCTGTTTTAAAGCTGCTGTTCCACCAGTTCCCTCTGACATGCTCACGTAGGAGTCCTGTCATCCTCAGGCATAATGCAATGCACACTTTTCATCAGACTGAGTTTGCTTTTTGTTAGTCACAAAGAGAGAACAGCCTCCTTAAAAACAAATTCTGTGTATGCAAACCTAGCAGGTGACATGAAACTTTCTGGAAAAAAAGGCAGAAGAGACATCATACAAAAAGGCACCCATGTCTCTTCACCATTTCTCTGCTGCTTTATTTATTTTAATTAAAAATGTTTTTGTCATCTGAAAATACACTGGAAGACAGTTCCAATTAGTTGATTTTGTGCTGTTAAGATCTGAAGGAATGCTACATAGTAACAACCCTTGTTGGTTTAGTGTGCTTTCCCCTTAGACTTCTATAGAACTTACAGTGACTTCTAGAAGGCAGAAAGCTGAAACTATTGACTTTTTAAGGTATACACTTTTGCTCAATAGTAATTTTTGAAAAACATTTCCTGCAGTCAGCTCACCCTGAGTTTTAGAAAATATACTAGAACTCATATTTTGTCTACAGTTAACAAAAAGTACTAAAAATAAATTTCAGTATTTTTATTAGCTCTGATCTGTAAGTGCCAAACACTGAAAATAAAAACATATATATCAAACAATTGATTTCTGAACAAACCACTTTTTTACAATTGTGCATGTGCTTTTTAAATTTTTTTTTAAATCTCACAAATATGTAGTTTTTCTTTAATGTGATGAATTATCTCACCTCAATTCAACCTCAGTAAGATTTGCAGTTACTATTAGTACATTTGGACCATCGATGAGGCACAAGGAGGACAAAGTTTTAAAGACTTCCTACAGAGGTAAAGCTGCCACCACCAACCAGCTTAATCTTCTGTTATACTTTGAACAGAGTATTATGGCCCTTTCATGTTAAGAAACGTTTTCCACTAACAGCTATGAATACAACACAAGGTTCACCATCACAGACCCAGAGCTGCAGGTTCCCTTTCTGGAGAGAGAAAACCCAAGCCCTAGATTTTTTTAAAGCCAATATAACATTTACAGCACAAGTCCTTGCAAGAGAACTTTCATAACAATAATTTCCTTAAAATATGAGCAGACATTCTACCATAAAGCCATTTTTATAGTGATATAACTGCATTTACATTTGATGAAATATAACAATATATTAGGAACGCTGCAAACCAAATACTACACACCTCTCTGGGGTGGATTTTCTGACTGCAGCTGTTAGTTTCAGGTGCTGAATTTGATAATGAATGTGGTTTTACACTAGATTTCCCTGTGCCTGGCACACAGAATATCCCTCTACCTCGACTTTTATCCAGAGGTTATTAAGAATTATATATACAGGACCTGCAAAGCAAGAACTCCACAGCAACCTGCTGAAGGGAAAAGGGGCAGGCTGCTGAGAATGAATAAGAGGTAGTTACTGTGGACCCCTGAGTTGAAGATAAAAGTACAGAAAAGTAGATACATCACAACTGAAGAAACCAAGAACATACAACTCTCAAAATACAATGGAGCAGAATCACCAAGGCCAAGTCATCTGGGGAATTAATGTAAGGATATTATCCCCCGAAATAATGCAAGACCTACCCTCAGACACAAAATGCTGCATTGAAAATCTCACTGGGCAGCAAGAGAATATATTCTTACAAATGCCAAAAATTCACTGTAGACCTGAAAGAACCAGTCTTTGACTGGTAGAGAAAAGGGCACAGTGTACAGATATAATGGTGACACTTCCACCTATGAGGTACTTTCCTTATTTCACACATGTGGCCAATAACCACATGCATGCTGAGATCAACGTCTTTGATGCAGCAATGCATTAAAACCTCACTGCCAACCATTAAAAAAGGACTACATGCAGGTATTCAGTGTTTTTCTGCACCACAACTGACACAGGAAAGTCTGAACTTGTAATCTCCTCACACAGTATTTTTTCTGAACTCTGCAGTTCTATTTGTAGAGTACATTGTTTTATATAATGAAAACTGCTGCAAAGTGTGTTAGCTCCCCTTTATGCACTTGGCAGATGAACATGTGAGTCATCAACTTCCATCAAAACCATAAGAATGCCAACAGCTTCATGGGAAACTGTTTAAAGGGAGACTTTTTTGGGATTGTTTTCATCCTAATTTTTTCCTGAAGCACTTAGCACTGGCCTTTTTATCTCCACCAGACTTTAATTATGAATGCCTGTCCTAGGAAGATGGGGGTTTATAGACCATAATCCTTCACTCTTAAAAGTCTCTTTCAGAGCAAAGTCAGACTAATCCAGAGGATAAAGTGGCAGTATTTTTCAGAGCAGGAATGTATTTACTGCTTTACTCATACACATCTCTCCACTTTGCAAGACAGATTATTTCTTCATACCAGAAGAACCAAAATTAAAAACATGCATAGAGAGGAAATTATCTCCTTAATATAAATGGGACATGTCCCTTGATGTCTTAGATAATATCTATAAGGAGAGAAACTATAGAAATAATTGCAGGATGCTTCTTGTTCAAAAATTGTAAATTTGGATTTAGCTGGAACATGAGGAGAATGTGTCTTTATTTACTGGACTCTGTCCCCCATGAAATGTATAAGAACTCAGTGTGAAAAATAAATTCTCATTTGTGATTGGAATATTTACCCTTTTCCCAACTAATCTGATTCTGTTAAACAAACAATGTGTATGTGTTTGAAACACAAATCCAGAGTTCTGAGTTGCAGGTGTTATTGCTAATTACCAGCTCTAGACCTGCCAAAGTCATTAATCTCTTGAATACTTTGGAAAAGCCCACACAAGCAAATAAAGTTCCTAAGGATGGTAATAGAAGATTGTGTAACAATGCAACAGGAGCATGTCTTCTTTATTTAAACCGATTAAAGAGAATTTGTCTAAAAATGTGAGGCTTGAGGATTTGTTTCTTAAGCACATTTTAGACAAATTGTTTAAGAAAATAAAAACAACAATGACAACGAAATACCAAACCAAAAAAGAAAAACAAACCAAAACAAACCCCAAAATCCCAAGGGAAAAAAAAAACCCCAACCCAAATATCCCCAGAATCACTTCACTGTTTCCCTGATTTAACAAGATTTAATTGCTTCCATGATTACTCTAAGCATAATGACCTCGAGTAAGAAAACAACCTGGAAAAAAACACCAAATCACAGCTGGTAGTTTTTTAAAATTATACTGCCACACTGTAAAAGAAATAAGCATGATAAACAAATGAACCATATGAGATGGCAAACTATTGGCTACTGCTTTCTGCCAGGTACTGAGTTGCACCTCCATCTCCTAAAGCCATTAAACAACACGAGACACTTCATTAAGTTCCACAGAAAAGCCTTCAGTCCAGTGGGATATGAGTCTAAGTCTGTCATTAACACTGGCAATGTCACCCTTTCATCCACTTTTTTTTTTTTTTGTGGCCAACATCCAAAATTCTCTCCACAAGCAACTTGAGCTTGTAGAGCATTCTTGCTTGACAATTACTATATCCAGAGGCTGACAATTACTATATCCAGAACCAGCTAAATTTCAATTAAAAAAATACATCAGCACATTAGCCAAGGGAAGAATAAACAAAATCTCTCTGCACAAGCACCTCAGCCATGGCACAGCTGTGATCAGGTTACTGTGTGTGGCTTCTGACTGCACCAGTGCCTATCAAATAGGTAGTTCTAGTCCAGAAATTTTCCATTAGACTTCATATTTCCAGGCTCTACAGTTTAAAAAATAACTACTTAAAACCATTAACTTTGATTCTAGAGCACCTGGGATTAAAAATTCTGCTGTCATTGATCATTAAATCTATAATCAAAATTTACACCATAAAACAATTAGTTTACAACACAATCGTTTGACAAATCCAGTCTGTAGCTTCCCCTTCTTATGAATTTTAACACTTCCTATGACATTTAACATTATTCATTATTACATTTTTAAAATCCTGATGTAAACTGAAATTCACAGCAGACAATTCTGACAACTTCCATGAAATACACAGACTGTAAGAAGAAAGTAGTTACTTAAAGTTTGCTGTACAACCGATTCCCTGTCCTTCTACAGAGAAACAGATATTTTGTTTAAATTCTCACTGTACATTTAGACTTGTAAAATGTGAATAAACCACTTAGTCATTTTATTGTTTGAATGCCGGGTCTGTCTTTGCCACACTGGCTCCATTTCCAAAGAGCTGCAGTGACATCCAGTGGTAGTTAAGTTGAAATTCAAGCTTACAACTCTTGGAAACAAGACAATTCCTCCCAACCCATCTAGCTTCTGTTTGGCACTATGTTCAACGGAAGGAGAGCAGGATAGCACCTGGATCTCCAACAATACCTTCCATGTTGTTGCCACAAAAAGAACTGGGATAAGCTTAAGCTGTTTTTCAGAAGCCAGGCCTTCAGCTGAAAAGGAGGGCAAGCTTCATTTCACACCATCTACCTGGAGCTTCAAAACCTGAAGATTTTCAACCCAGATGCCTTTTCCATTCACGCCGATACCATCACTTTCAAGATTTATAGACTGTTCAACTAGGAAAGACTCCCTTGCAATTTAATGTCTCATTACTCATCAACTCTGTAAGCTCCCTGAACAGTCTGCACATTAAACACAGATGAGCTTTATTTTCTCAAAAGATTTCACCTCTTCTAAACTAGAAAAAAGAACACATGTCAGGAAAAAAGACTCATTGGAAAAAAACAAGATCCCAAAACACAGCAGCGATCTCTTCTAACACCTACTAGCTATGTATACCTGTGTGAGCCAAAAAGGCATTTTGGAGTTGTGAATTAATCCCTTAAAAAAAAGACACCAAGAAGTCAAAATAATTTTTCCAGCTTGCCTTACATCCCACAAAGCCTAAATTTCCAACTCTCTGCAACTGAAGAGTACCACAAACAGATGGAAAAGCTTCACAAGTTTAGTCATATGGTTTACTTTTACATAGTGCTGCATGGAGCAGGGAGTTGGACTTGGTGATCTTTATGGGTCCCTTCCAACTGTGAAAAGCTGTATTTGTACAAATAAAGGTAAACCACATTTCTAGTGCTCTTTACAAAGTATGTTTTATAAATGTACATTAGTACAAAGCAATTTCTTGTGTTAAGAGGGAGAAGCAGCTTGACTCTATTGCACCAGGAGGTTAAATAATACTTAGTAATACAATGTAGATTTATGTTCAGTGTATGATTCTCAACTTGATGTGTATTTCAAAGACACAAAAACATTCTTACTGACTGCAAGGGCTCAAATCTAATCAGGTATAGGAAAAAAAAAAAAAAGAAGCTGTATGTTGAACAACAGCAGCAAGGCAACTTATCATGGTTATTGTATAGGGATCTGGCTATTTAGCAAATAAAATTTGCTTCAGATTTAAACTGCATTTCTTTGGGAACTATCTGCCATGTGAAAAGGCCAGACCTACACTCCATCAGTTTCAGGGTTAAGTATTCAGTAGGAAAAGCAGAGTATGTACACAAATGGGGTACAACCTCCTCCTGTTGCAGGGAGTCATGCAGCCTTACAGCTCCCCTTGAGTGCTCTCCCATCCCAGTGGAATAAAAAAATAGTTTCTTCATTACCTCGGTTACAGATAGTGCAGAAATTGCTTGGTCCTTCACTATGCTTCTTCAAATGATCTGCCATATATGCTGCTCTCAAGTACTTCCCACACACCTGGCATGGAACCTTGTCTTCATGACATGCCAGGTGTGAGCGCAGCCGGTCACGAGTGGCAAAGGAAGCATTACAAGTCTGCAGGTATAACGAGAACCGTGTGATTCATCAGCTCTGCTAACAGCACTGATATTGTTGAATGTATTTAGTATTCTTTAGAGTAAATACCTTAGATACTGTGCAAACACAAAAAATGACATGATGCACAAGCCATTTTCCCCCAGACAAAAAATTCAGAACACCAACACCTTGCACATGATGTAATGTTACTACTCAAAAGAATTAAAGCAGCAAGAAAACAGCTCTGACACACTACAGACAGTAAAACTTACACCAAGATAGACTTGTAAGGTTTCAGCTCCTTTCTGAGGATGAAGAAACTAAAATTTTAAGTAATATTTAACAGAAGAAATAGCAGAAACCACTTTGCTCTGTTTACAATAAGTTCTGCAATTTCACTGAACCATTACAATCACTTTAAAGTGCTCAAATGCCCTCTCTGTCATTTTCCTAAATTCTACTCTTTGATGAGATAAATCTAACTTCAGTACACAGAATTCTTTTGAAGTGTGAAGACATACAAACAAAGGATCACAGAATTATCTGGGATGACAATATGATGAGAGACAGTAGAAGAGTCATCCTGGTATTATCCACAGCAGCAGTGCAGACAAATGGTAGAAGTGAAGCCTCGAAACTGAGCAGGTATCAAAATAACTGCATGACATTGTACTCTGTTTTAACTTACCCCTGGTCAAGGTATCATATTCCACTTACTGCCACAAAGCAAGCTTGATTTGGCATAAGATAATATTGATTCTATTTGCCCACTTTCCGGCTGAAATATGTTTAATAAGTGAAGGCTCCCTCCCATTTTATAACCCCAGCAATGGGCAGGCAGGCAGGCTGTGCCCACAGCCTGTTCTAGTGGCCTGCCAGTTCTGAAAGGCTTGCTCTGTCTCTAATGTGTGAAGGGAAATAAATCACCAGCAAAATGCTGCACAAGGGATTAGGGTTATAGTCTAAACCATTTCACAAGTGCAAGAGGAGAAACAAAAGCAAACACACATCAGAATGACCAGACTAAGCCAGAGCAGTGACACTGAAGAGTGTACAGTGTTTTGTTTTATACCAACTTCATATAAAATAAAACAGTTTTAAGAGATATAACCAGAACCCCCAAAGAAATAATTTGAGGCTGCTCACTGTCTTGGGAACTGGGTATAAGTTGTATTTTTAAATATCAGTGTGTAATTAAACCACTGTTTCAATAGAGATAAGACTTGTTAAAGTAACAATCTTAGTAAAATTCCAAAATTATAATTCAAGTAAGTGGAATTGATAATACAGAAGAGGATAATGTAATTACATAAAATTCAGTTAATCAAGAGCTTAATCCAAAAACCATTGAAGGCAGCTGAAAAGCACCTATCAATTTCAACAGGCTTTACACTCATTCGATCCTGTGAGATGCTTAAGTGTGGAGAATTCCTATGGAGCTGAGGCTGCTCTGCAGCAAGTACAAGACTTAACACCCCAGAGGATCAGGACTAAATGAAATTGAAAAGGCAACAGTAAAATTATCTGTATTTCTGCAACATACACAGTTTAACTAAGCCCACCAGACAAAGATTTATAAATTACAAGTATTGAGGTTTAAGAGGCAAATTCTTGAACATGAAAGATGTCTCTTCATTTATAATCTCAGTACACAGCGCTGAGCAAAACAGGTGCAGCTTTCACTTACTAAAGCTTTCTTAGAGGTAAGCATTCTCTTCAGGCAGGATTGCAGCACTGATACTAATCAATCTGCTGGCTATCAACTAAAGATCTATGACTAGACTATCAACAATGACAGCCAAGAGATCCATTATCAATAACTCTAAAGCTATGGAGCCACAGGAAGGTCCATACCCGAGCATTGGGAGTGCATCAGCCGATGAGAAGCAGACCAGAGACAAATCACATAAATACAGTGATGCCAGAAGGAAAACCAAATCTATCCCACAGTGAACATAGCAAGTTGAAAGCTTAGGTAAAAGCAATATAATAATTCATGTGTTTGATTTCTCACTGTTGCTGCTGAGTTGTGTAAAGCTCACCTTTGGATAAGCTATATAATAAATATATCTGCAACAAAGCTTAAAAACAATAATTAAGTCCAGTGGAGAAAGCAAGAACCAGTTTAGCTGAATCATAACAATGGGAGACAGGACTAGGGTTAAAGAAAATCCCAAAGTTAATATTCAAATAGTTAATATTTATAAAAGGTATAGAGAAAAAAAAGTTTTATTTTATGAAAGATGTGAAGGGCTAAATGAGTGCTAAGTATTTGTCATTAATTGTTAATCATAGAAGAAAACTCTCCAGTGCTTTCCTATCAAACATTGCACAGGTATATAAATAGATCAAAAAGAATATATAAAGTTTAAAAAACATTGTTTAAGAAATACCTCTTGAAGTTTCAACTTTTCTATGGATGTGGATGTCTCTGAGCTTATTCCATGGTGGCTGCCATTTTCCTGCTAATAGGCAGGAAGTAAGAGAAATTAGGACAGGAAGAAACTCATTCTGCATTGAAATCAATGGGATACGCACTGGACTTGGGATGCCAATTAAGTTGTGCTTTAATTTAACCAGCATTTTTACTTTTTTATTTAATTTGCCTGATGAACAAACTGTCTTGTCTCTGAGAGGCGCAAACTTCCGTTTGCTCCCCTTGTTCTTTCATGTCCACAGATTTTCAGATCACCGTTTGCTCCCAAACTGCAGCCTGACTTTCACAGATCACACGCCAAGGCCGACAGCTTCACCCCATCCTGTGGAGTCAGGAACTGAGCTGCCCCATTCTGGCCATAAAACTGACTCACTCCTTCTCCTATAGCCAGAACTCAACTGTCAGACTCGGGAAAAAAAAAGTATAAATTCACCAGTGCAACAATCCAAGGGAAAAGATCCAGAGTGCCTTTTGCCTGGACACCAAAGCAACTTCTTGGATCTGACTTCTCAGCTGCTTTGGCTCTGTGGAGATCTTCCCTAACCTGAGTTTGTCTTAACAGTAATGAAAAAGCTGGAGTCAAGACTTTGGCATCAGGTGCTAGAGGTGCTGGAAGCTAGGATACTTGTGAAAGATCTGTGAAGCACAGCTACTATTTCAGGGGGATGAGTACAGGATTACAGACTGAGCACTAAAAACTACTGCTGTTGCAGGGATGTCAGGCTTAAAATTGTCCTGTTTCTCATGCTTTCATTTATTCCGAAGTTGAGTTGACACCTTCCCACTTTTGTTTTGGTACTCCAAAGTGTACTGTGATGCCACACCAACAAAACATTATATATCACCAGTTTGCAAAGATACCTAAGAGCTCAGGGTAAATGGCCAGTTTGTTTAAATCATAACCGAGCACAAATTCCAAAAATGCCATTACAGTGGAGGATTCTGGAGTGCTCTGCTGTTTACTGACAGAGTAATTCTCTTTCCCAGTAAACATAAACAAAGCACGACAATAACAGGAATTTTCAACAGGAACTGAACAGATTCAAAAAGGATGCTCAATGCTGTTCAGGCTGCTCTCAGGGGTAGCTAATTTGCCAAACACAATCAATGGAAAAAGAGAATGGAAAATGGGCAAACAACATGCCAATATTAAGCTATTTTCCTTCTTGGTGGCCAGATCCTGTGTTAGATGCATATAATGGAACAGACGTGTAACTGATTATGAGATAATTACAGGGAGAACGTCATCCATTTATTAATCAGTTTTCATATTTGAAACAAGTTTTCACTGACTGCATCCCTTCTGTAGTTTCTACACCGTATAGCAGATCTGTGCATATTCAAGAAGACTTTCTAAATCTGATAGGATATTGCAAAGCATTTTCTGCAAAGACACAACAGGTCATTAACAAATTTTCTGCGCTTTAAGATTCATGAAAAATTAACTTTGCAGGGCTAAGCAATCAAAAATCAAGAACAACCCAAGCCTGAAGGACAAATCTCAGCTCAGTCTTGATGGTTGTAACCTATAGCCTGTACCTTTTAACTGAAATGAACAGTGTATACAGTATTATGGCACTTTAGGTAACACACAGTAAGAAAGACTGTTCTTGGAAACTGCAATCACAACACACGTGTGTGCAAGGAAATGGAGTTGAGCTTGGCTGTGCCATCTTAGCTTCCAAGTTTCTTTACTTCTGAGCTCTTAGCGTATCCTCTGATTCACACAGAGTTGGTATTTAATATTCTTAAATCAATGTTAAACTATAAAATAATTATCAGTCATCAGCTGGCAAAGGACAATTTATAGCTGTTGTGTTATTTGTAAACAGTGTTCATCCAGTAATCTTGGTATCAACTAGCAAAAGACTGATGAGTGTCTGTTCATGTTGAGATGTAAACATTCATCACCAGTTCATCCACAGACCTCTCGCTGTCCCCACACTGTGAATTCTTTTATGAGTGGAATTTTCCTGTTTGTATAAATCTGTAACCCATAAATCATCTCAAGGCGCTTGAGCCAATCTAAAGCTTTATACAGGACAGGCAGTTAAATCAATGTGACAGCTCTATGGCCTGACTTTCAAATGTGCTGGGCTTTCACCGATCATATGGATGTCAACAGAAACCTTTAGATGGCTCCAGCGGTCTGGAAAACTTCTCAGGATTCTTAAAATTTCAAAATGTTTCAAAACTCTTACAATTTTAAGGAAATACAGGTGTGTCAAAACATGCAACAATGCAGATCAGGAGGCAGCAATCATGTAGGACTGTCTAGGTTCATAAAATGTGGTTAAATATTTTAGAAGAAAAAAAATCCTCTAACCTTCACTGTCCTCAAAAGAAAAAAAAAAGAATAGAATCTTGCTTCAGCTTCTTTAAATAAATAGCAAATATTTTTTCAGAAGCCAAGCATGGAGATTGTTAGCCCAACAACTGTTTTAAAAGTTTGCCCAACATCTCTCTGATGGCAATGTGTGATGGTGGAAGCTGATTCTCAACTTTGTTTTAATTGATACTTCCAGGCACCTTTTAAATCTTTCTATAAATGGATTACAAAATATCTTCCTTTATTTGATCTTTCAAACTTTATTAACTGTAAAAAACTATATAGAATATTATGACATTGTACAACAAAGGATATTGTGATGTCATTACTTATATTCTCCCTGAGATAAAAATAGCTTCCAATTTTGCTCAGTGCAATGTTCTGAAGGCTATACAATTTTAAAAAATAGTATCTCGACACATTATGATAATTACAATTTACTAATTTTTTACTGAAGTTATTACAAAAAAATGAAGTCAGCATTGGAGCCTCCTGATGGCAACAACTGCAATCAAAAAAAAAAAAAGGAGGGAATCATCAGTGACATCGACTCCAAGCCCAGGTGGCTGGGTAAGAGATCCAGGGTGAGACTGGGACAGCACAGCAGGGAAGAACACGTGGTAGAAGGGGGAGAGGCAGGAGGACCAAAGCTGTAGATGAGGTGAGGGGGGACGGGAGGGATGTAAAGCAGATGTCACTGTGGAACACTGTTCTTTACAAACATTCATCCCACATCACATATACATGGCATTTCTACTGGTACTTCAAAATTGTCTGCACACATAAATGCAATGCCAAAGATTACCCACATCATCAGTCTAAACCCCTCTGGCTCCTACCTGACACTTGTGAGGTCTCTCTGAGGTATGCACCTGTTTGATGTGTCCATTCAAGTGGTCTGGCCTTAAAGGAAAATACACATAAGCACACTTAAAACAAATATTAAAAAAAAAGTTACAATTTTAACAGGGAAAAAAAGGAAAAACTAAAGAAAAAAAAAGATCCCAGTGCTTTATCTATGACAATTGTAATGATATTTAACTTTCCAAGAACCAGACTGCCAACAGTTGGGGCTCTACCTTGTTATGTACCCTCTGCAACTTGCTAAAAAGGCAACACTTTATCAGGAAGAAATCATGACTGAATGATCAGAGGAAACAGGAAATACAAGTTATGATTTTCAAGCCTGCATTTCCCCATTAAAAATCCTACTTAGACCTTAACAATCAGGGCAATTTGATTTACAGTTGCTGAATATTTGAAAATCACACCTTTTGGTTTAGGACCTAAACACAGATGTAAAAAGCCAACTTTAAGCACCTCTTGCAAAAAGACTATCTGAACTCTGTTGCTGTGACACATTGTCCACATGCAAGATGAAAAACTACTCCTCACTTAAAACTTGGTAGGGAGACTGCATTAATACAAATAAAATGCTCTGAACGTTCCAACTAGAAGGTGCATCGGAAGAGCAAATTTTTACTGCAGAAAGTTAGACCATTCTTCACAGCCAGCAAAGCCTACTTGGAAGAAGAAAGGACTGAAGAGCTGCAGATTGTCCTGTTGGGAGTTTCTCCTAATGGGAAGAAAGCTTTTCATTGTATGAGACCAAAACTGCTTGGAAACAAGTTCTCCACCCTCTCCTCCCCCAACTTCCCAGCCGCACCAATGAGAGGGCTCGGGATGGAATTCACGCACTGCAGACAGAAAATAGGCTGGACTTTGCAGGGAGGCTCGTAAACCCGATGCTCCAGCGCTGGGCTGGAGCGGTGTAACCGGACAGACTGGTTGGGGTCCCTCTGGGTACCTCAAGCCCAGCGACCTCATGTGTTGCGCTACTGAATACAGGAAAGGACATCACGCTTCCAACTTCCTCTGGCTGCTCCTAAGAGGGAATACTGGTTTAGAGTCTCTAGTTTTCATTCATACTTCGGTTTTACAGATACGCAAAGAGTTTTGTTGCTAACTTTTGTAACAGCATTCCCGCCTGTTCACATGAACTTACTGGAGAAAATAAGAACTACACGTGTATGTCTCACTTCCCCTTACTGACAAAAACCTTTCATACAGCAACAGCAGAAGTCTTTAAGTGTCAGTAAAAACAATAAAACTTGGCACACGGTCCCGGGTAGCGCTATAGTAAGAAAAGTACTTTCACTTCCAGCCACAGATGAAATTTTCATTTTGTGACCTTCCATCACTCAATCTGCAGTCCTTATGAAGATGCATCCCTCACTACTGTCGATTTAAAAGAAAAAGGGGTGGGGGGGGTGGGGCTATATTTTCATAATTTATTTCAGTAACAGAAGATCCTTCTATCAAAAAGACAGCAGGGGCAAAATTCCACAATTTACCCAGCCTGGTGGCCTTTTGATTTGTTTTCAGATCTCGAGTCCTTCCCTCACGTTAGAGCAAATCAACTGCTGTAGAAAACCGACTGCTGGTACAGAAATAGCAGAGTACATCCCCCTCCCCCCCACTACTTCTACACTCAAAGCGAGGAGCAAACTTCCAAAAAAGTTTCGAATTCATTAACTCAGGACTATAAGATACCACTAACACAACTACGTGTACCAAACTACTTATTAAATTAGCTCCCACAAACAGCGACAACAAAAAATCAGCAACATTAAATGCAGAGATCTTACGTATGTTGCAGGGCAGAAACAGGATCCCCTTCAGAAGGATGTAAACCCAAAGGACACAAAGATCATGTATTAAAAGATACTTGATGCTGCAGCCTTTGAAATCTCACCTCTTCCTTCACATTTGGGTGATAAAAAACATTACGAACTAAGAGAAATGAAGGGAAGTTAAGAAAAAGAAAATTTAAAATGGATACGAGAAAAATAATAATCTTGAGATGTATTATTTTGGACTTCAACAGCACCTTCAAGCTACCTACAGATCAGCGATCTCAAGACACTTCTGTGAGGCAGGTAATTATTTCAATACCCATTTCACGGAAGAGTCATTTGAGGGAGAGACTAGCTGATTTGCCCAAGGACACGCATACAGCAACTCCGGGACAAAGCGGGAACGTTAGCCAGAAGCCAGCTGACTCCCAGTTCAATGTCTTAATTACTTTTAAACCCTTCCAAGAGACTGCAGAATAACATCTCAGAAGAAATGATGGAAGCCTCATTCCTTTAAACATTCTAAAGTGGGACAGTCAAACTATCCTAAGTACATTTCCAAGGGATAGGAAAGTCAACTTCCTAGGTCTCCGTTTGTGTCCATGGTCCATACAAGCACTCTCTTACCTGGAAAAGCCTTTTCCACAGCTCTGGCAGATGTAGGGCTTTCCCACAGAGCCATCATGCGATCGAACATGATAGGACATCCTGTCTTTTCGCTTGAACCTCAAGCCACACACCGGACAAGAGTAAGGCTTTTCGCCAGAGTGTGACAGCTTATGGCGATTCAGGTGGTACACGTCCCGAAAAATCTTGCCACAGATCTCACAGGCCACCTGTTTCCTCGTCCTGCTTCTTTTTCGAGGTGCGTCGGGGTCATCCTGACCAGGAACGCCATTTTCACCCAGTCGTGGGGGTGGGATGTCTATGTAGCCCAGTTGCAAGCTTGTCACCCCGTGTTGAGCCTCGTGCTGCCGAAGACGATTAGCATCCGTGAATACTTTCCCACAGAGACCACAAGGCAGGATACCAGCCTCTCGAAGGCCCCCTGGAGTACCAAACATCATGGAGTCCAAGAGATTGGCTTTACGGGGACGCCCTCTGCCCCTCTTGGTGCTTAAAGTGGGGGCACTAGCAGCAACATTCTGGAAGGGTGAGGCCAGCAGTGGTGGGGACAGAGGCCCTGCCACCATGGGCAGGCGGTCCACACCCTGCAGGACAGGTAGGGAGGACTGCGCAGCAGTGAGCGCAGCCCGCGTGGCCTCGTCTTCAGGCATGCCAGCAATGCCATTGCCATTGGGCGCCAAAGCGGTACCGTTGGTCATGTCCAGAGGGAAGCCGAGGTCAGCAGCACCTGGACGGAATAGCATAATGTCAGGGCGTGCGGGGGGCACGAGGAGCTGCACGTTGGACTGCTTGATGACCTCCTGGCAGATGTCGATCACAGAGCGCATCAGCAGGAACTTGGCGGCCGTCATGAGCTCCGGGAAGCTCTCCAGCCGCACCACGATGCGCGACGTGTAGGCGAAGTCCAGGATGTCTCCGAACACCTTGGAGCTGATGGTGTGCATCTCCAGCTCCCGCCCGCCCCCGGGGGCGCCGCCGGCCGCTGCCGCGGCCCCGCCGGCCGCCGCCTCCGCCGGGCTCCCCTCCGCTCCGCCGCCGCCGCCGCCACCTGCCCCGTCGCCGAGCTGCGCGCTGAACACCGACTCGAAGTACTCGCTGCAAGCGGCCAGCACGGCGCGGTGCGCCGGGAAGCTCTCGTCGCCCACGCGCAGGAGCACGTCGCAGAAGCGGCCGCCGTTCTTGCGCTGCTGGTTGAGGCTGTGCAGCACGTCGGCGCTGTGCCGGCTCACCTGGTAGGTGTAGCAGCCCGACGAGGGGCCGCAGGCGGCGGCCTCGCTCACCCGCTCCATGGGGGCCGCGCCGCCCCGCCGGCGCCCGCAGGGGGCGCGCGCGCTCTCGGGCCGCCCGGCGGCGCGCGCCGCCTCCTGCTGCTCGTTCCCCGCCCCTGCCCGGCCGGCGGCGCGCGCGCGGCGCTCCCTGCACAGCGCGAGGGGCTCGCGCGGCGCGGGGGGGGGCGAGACAAAAGGCTCGGGCGGCCGAGGCGCGCGCGCGGCCGCGCGAGCCCCGCCCGGGCCCGGCCGCCACGAGGCGCTGCGGCCGCGGAGCCGCCGCGGGAACGGGCGTGCGCGGCGCGGCGGCAGCGGCCGGGAGGGACGGGGGTCCGGCGGCGGCGGCGGCTCCGGGCTGCCGGCTCCGTCCGTCCCTGTGTGTTTGGAGCGGAGGAAAGATGGCAGCGGCTGCACTTCCTCTTGCACTTTCACCCCTGGGGGGAGGAGAAGGAGGGGGCGATACCACCCCCCCTACAAAAATCCAGCGGGGGCCCCCCGGCTGCTGCTCCCCGACCGAGCGCCGCCGCCGCCGGCCCCGGTCCGGGCCCCGCCCGCTTCGACGCACCCTCACCACCGGCGCCGCAAACTTTCCTCTCTTCTTTGGACGAGAAGACCCCCACCCTATTCACGGAGACCCCCCCTCCAGCCACTCGGGCTCCCCCCCTGCCCCCCCGCTTCCTGCCCCCCTCCCTCCCCGCATCCGCCAATGCAAGAGCAGCCAGAGCCAGCAGGCCGGCCCCCACCCCGCCCGCCCGCGGGGGCTGGGGGCTGCGGTCTCCCCCTTCCCCAGCACCGATCCTCCAATGCCGAGCCGGCAGCGAGGCCCCCCCTCCGCGGCTCCTGGGGGGTGGTGGGGCTGCGCTCGCCCCCTCCCCCAAATATCCGGGCTGCAGCTCGCCCCCGAGACCCCCCTCCCGCTGGAGAGAGGAGGAGGGGCCGGCGGGGGGGCTGCAGGCAACCTTCCCCCCTCCCAAGGCGCGAATCGTCCAATGCAAACCCTCCCGGAGCTGCAGAGGCGCAGAGCGGCCCCCACCTCCTCGGCTCGCCTGAGGAGAGCCGATCCCAGAGGGGCCAGGGGCTGCGGCGCAGACCGGCCTCCCCCCGGTCTTTCATTGCATCTCTCACCCCCACCCCCCGTACACGATCAACTCTCAGCCTCGCTAGAAGAGCGAAGCGCCGGCATTGTGGGGGAGGGAAGGGGTACAGCGGGAATTCTTCCAGTGCGAAAATGCCCTCCCCTTGGGAGCCGTTGGGAGGAACGGTACCCCCGGGCCGGGGGCTGCGGGAGGCACGGGCACCTCAGAGCCCCGAGTGCGTCCATGTTGGGGAAACCGCTGCCCGCGGAGCCCCTCCCGCGCAGCCGGGGTTCCCACGGCGCCCGGAGCGCCCCACGCCCCAGCGCGGCGAGGCTCCCGCTCCCTCAAGTTAGCCTTCCCCGGGCCCAGGTTAAACGCTCCAAAGGCACTGCCGGATTCACTGCGCAGGGTTGCCTGGACTGTCCTAGTGCTGAATCTTCCCTGTGTGCTCGAGGTCTCTTCATGAAGAGCTGCTATTTCAACATCATCGTTATTCATTTGCATCTGAAATCTGCTTTCTGTCTCAGAGAGGAATTTTTCTCTACTTTTGAAAAAACATCTCCCCCCCACACATCACACACACACATTCCCCAAACAGAGTTCTTTGTTTTGTTAAAGACGACGCTTGGAAAAAAAAGTGTTCAGGGACACTTTTTTGCATTTGTAACATCAAGCCTAATTAAGAATGCTCTGACCACCTATTCACGATCTAATATTGTCACTTAAACTGTTCTGTGGAAAATAGTGAACTTGGCGCATGTGAGGGCATCACAAACTCAGCCTTCCAAAAGCTCCAACCCAGTACTTGAATTAAATAGTGGTGGAACTGAAAAAGCATTCTGGGTACTGATGTGCAAATGAGTGCACCAAGCTTCCAACTTTCAAAATATTACGTTAACACTTAAGGCCACACAGTGCCCTCAGCCTGTACACCAGATTTCTTCTGCTTTCCATAGGAACTGTTTGTCTCTACTGCAGTCAGAATATTACCAGTAACTTTATATTACTGCTCTATGTGTGCACACACCCTAATATGAACATATACTTTGAGAAATTCGACGTGGAGTGGTAGCAATGCTGACAAACCCAGCTTAAATACGCTCTATTATATAGATAACACAGTGCTTGTATTCTCTTAAGTCTGTGTGTCACAGACACACAAGTTGTACTTGTTACAGTGAGGAAAATGATTATGTTTAACTCACTAGCCAGGCTGCAAGCACAGACAGACATGGAGCAGTTAAAGAATCTGGAATTTGCTTATCTTTCCTAGTGGCTTTGGACAGTTGTGTGCCTTTCCCCCAGTGGTTTATTAATTTGCTTTCTTTTAGCCCCCAGCCTCCTGACATGGTTCCTGCTTCCTATTTCAGTTCCCTCCTCGCCTGTTCTTTGTCTCTCCTCTAGGCAGGGGGAGGGGGGTCCTGCCTCTCTCACAGCACTTTCCTCAGAACTTTCTCCAGTTGCCACGGAATGTTCTGGTTTCAGCTTCCAGCCCTCCTGTTTAAAAGGCACCATCCCACACACCCTGCCTGCTTCTCTGGGTAAAAGCTAAAAAAACCCCAAAGCATGGCTGTTTCTTGGCAAGTGACCCACTCACACTTGCCACGAGGATGCCAGATCAGCACACTGGGAGCTCACACTCCGAGTAGTGGCTGGATGCTCGTTCAACACGACCGCCAGCACCTTGCAGTCCCAGGTAATCACAAGGACACTGACACAGCCCTTTGCCTTGGCTCCTCAGCACTCTGCCATGGCAGTGGCTGCAGCTCTCCTCTTGGTACTTACAGCCTTTCTACACTGGCTTACCGCACCCTACAGCTCCACCAGCACACTTAAAGGACTGCTGCTTAGAATGTTTTCTGGTCCCAAACTTACCCTGTCTCAGAATACAAGACTATCAAAGTAGTCACTCAACTAGCATAAAGTAGTCACTCAACTAGCATAAAACATTGCCAAATTTCTTCTGAAAATGAGCAGGTACTAAACGCACTGAGCAAAAATTTGGCTCATCACTATGAACAGACTTGTAAGGTGAAGTTCCCTAAATTTAATGTGATGACTAAAAGGCATTTCTCCATACATAACTGTGTAAGCAGACGGGAGTGATTACCTTTGAACTCAATCACCGTCACATCTAGCAAGTTACTTTTTAAACACAAAGTTCCAGATAATGTGAAAGAAAGTTTTAAATTTCAGTTTTGAAATTTATGTTTTCTATCCAATATTTCCTCTCCTTTTTAGATGATTCCTAATCTATTTTCTTTGACATCTTCTGCACTGGAATGTGCTGAACTTCTTTTGAATCCATCCCTCTTTTAAATAAATACATTTTCTTCAGCTACTTTATTCAGCTTCTCACTATTTCCTGTCTCACTTCTGCTCAAGGGAATTCCTGAGGTGTCCCTAAATGTTTTGCAGCTGCCTGGTGCCTGCTGAAACACTTTGATTAGTATTTCAATAGTATTAGTAATCTCCTTTTCTCCAAACATGTGTGTACCATTTGGGACTCCACATTGTACCATTGCTCGCTTCACTGCAGATCAATTGCTACTGGCCTTACTCAGAAGACCTTAAATTGGTGTGCAAATATAGGAGGTAACAAAAGACTGTTACAGTTGAATCTGTTCAAACATATTTGGGTATATGTTAATTAGAGTTGAGTCATACCTATTTGTTCAACGCTTTCAACTGGTGAATCTGTGTAGGTCTTGAGGCTACTGAAATTTTTCAGCATAGTCCCATTATTATACTCTTTAAGAAGGTTAGTCACTATTTCACAGGGATTATAATATTAGCAGAGACATTTGTGCATAGCACTTGTGCCAGCTAATCAGTCATATGAACCGTTTCCTTTCTATGCGTGTTCCATGGAAATACACAGCACTGAACAGTTTGTGGCACACTTGCAATTTCAGTGAGTAGCTGTCAGTTTTTCTGCGCTTTCACCTATATTTTAATTAACTGCTACTGATATAACAAGCAATTAATTCAGCATTCATTACTTATTAGGTTGATTATTACTTAAATTTAGTTTTTAAAGCTTGCTCAGTTTATTATTAGGAATCATCCCATGAGAATGCCAACCCTAGCAGCAAGGATTCTCAGAGACAGCAGAGTTTCCTCTGTAACCCAGACGTGGGTTTAGTGATTTGTCAGCTTTCTCCTCTAGAAGCACATGAAAATTCTTTAAAAATACCCAGCACCCTCACAAAACTGACAGCAATAGGATGGTATATGATGCTCTAGAAAGTACACAGAAAGACTTACTTTAAAAAGAGAAAACAGCACTGTTTGGTTTTCCTCTTTTTGATCACTCTCCTCACTGCACTCATGCGCTGTGTACTCTGTGTGTTGCATGGCAGTCCACAACAAAGTGTGGGGAGCTGATAAACTATACAACTTTTAGTTGTTACACTGATTTTACACAGTCTTGGAAGCCAACCTTTGATACTTAATCTCCCTTTTGTTCCCCTCATTTCTTCAGTCTGCTCAGTTTAACTTATTCTAGACTGCCTGGAACAAAAGCAACCTGCCTGGAACCAAAGCAACCTGACCCATTCAAAACAAGATTGTCACATTTAGGGATCTGTGCAACGTGGAAATATAACCTAGGATTCCATCTCGTTGACTCCCAGTGAATTAGGCATTCCTGCCTACCTAAGCAAACCTGACAGACAACTTTTTCTCTTAAAGCATACATTACAATACAATCCTAAATATGCAATGCAAGCACAAAGGTTTGGTGTTTACAGATTAACAGCTAAACTACTGTGCTTTTCCCCAGGAAAACTCCTACCTAGATAACAAGTAACTGGCATAAAAAAAGTTAATCCTCGAAGACAACTAGGAACAGCTACATCTTTACATTTTACACCATTCAAAAGATACACAACTTTCTGTCTATTGGCTGAAGAGTTAATTAAGATGTGAATTGCATCAACCCTCAGTCACTTCACCTCAGGCAATCAGTATTATGCTTCCATTGAAGATTCAGCACTATGGATTTAAAAAAATCTTACCTTTTGATAGAGCATTTTCAAAAAATCTTTCCTCCAAACAGGCATGAAGCTGGCCCTTAGTCAACTCATTATAGCTCATTATAGTTTTGTCTCCTCTTCAGCATGAGCAGTTCTTCTCTGAAATACAATTATAGGGTTAATTAGCAGCCAGTTCTCAAATCAAAGTACAATTCATAGGGTAAATTTGCAAAACTGTAAAAATTAAATAAAACCAAACACCAAAACTGAACAAAAACCCACAGAAAAACCACCTTAAAATGAAGCAATTCTCTATATGCCTGAAGTTGCAGTTTCCCTTTTTTTCATGAGGAAACTCTGGCAGGTCAGTTACAGTCCCATACCTGTAATTCTTAAAATCATAAGTATTCAGATCACCGTTACCATTTGATACTGATTATTTTTCACTGGGCAGCTGATCGTTTCTGAGAGGATATGAAATTTCAAGATCCTTGCTTCACCTGAAATCATGATTTCATTTCCTCCCTGTCACCTTCCCCTCACTTTCTGAAATCCTGCAGAAATCCCACCACTAATCTAGAAATGCAGTCTGCAGCAAGCCCACAAACACACAGCATCAGCTGATTGCCAGCATAGCCTGCAGCTTCTGGCATGAGGTGAATTACCAAAACCACAAGGGTTGTACTACCAGAGTAGCTCTTAAGTAAAATGACCTTCTCAGTGCACTGTGAATAAACTTGATATCCACAAGTATTTGAGTTATTTATTAGAATATAAAAGAGGAGAAAAAAACCTCAAACCTGACTAGGTGAGCACGCACTGCTTATTTTTAACAAGGTACTTTATGTGATTTTAATGAAGCATACATGAGTTATCACAATTAATTTCATACTCACAGTATTTACCATGTATTGTACAATGATAAATTTTACATGGTTATCCAAAACACTTGCAAGCCTCCGCTCAATATACTTTGTTTGCATCTCACTACCTCATGTAAGTAAAACTCTTACTCAAGCTAAAATACTAGTTGTTTTAGAAAGAATTTCAGAATTTGACCCATAATGAAGTAGTTTATTTAAAATGGGTAGCTTGACATAAAACCTAAATGCATTAGCTCCTAAGCTCTCCTATGGAAGTGAGCTATAGTTACCATACTTGTAGGGCAATGCTATGGAAACATGAAAGTTTCAATCATTCTGCGGCAACTGCACATTCCTCTTGTGCAAAAATGAAACTGAGGCACAAGTAAAGGAAAAGACTTGCTCAAGATCAGTGTCAGCAAGACTGAAGTGTGCAGAAGATGAATTTCTGAAACCCATTTTTCTACAGCCCTCCATCGTTCAGATCTTGCTGGTGAGGTATGTGCCATTTCAGTCACATCCCTGTCATTGCAGCTTGGTGAAACAAACACTCCTGGTTTTTCCCAGTCATTGATTCCATACCGTTTGATGAGACAGCCTTCACGTCAGATGCAGTGTTTGTCCACCTTTTAGTATATTGCTTTCCTTATCTTCTTAAGAACATTGTAAGAGAACTGCTGAGGGGATATACTTCCAGTTTATCAGTGTCATTCATATGACTGCGCGATCATTTGTGAGTTTTATTCCAGATCTGAACCTTCATTCTGTGTCATCTGACATTACAGGCAATTGGTCCCAGGAGAGATTGACTGTTGTGCTAGTTACAGGCTTTGGAAGTATTCCCTCTGCTGCACTTTATCTAGATTTGCTAAATGGAATGATTGCAATTTAAAAAACACACATATAGGTTTTAATAAAAAAGATGGCAATTCACATACTCCATCTTCCATCAGTGCCCACTATAAAGCTCAATTAACCTTTTGAGTAGATCTCAGTCTCTTGCATCTCCTTTCATTTGCTCTCTGGTTCCACTGGGGGCTTTTATCTCTTCTGACATTATATCCAATTTTCTATTAATATTTTCCTTGATTTTTCCCTTCTCTGACTGACCTTTTTTTTCTTTAATAAGGTTTTAGCATTTGCACTCTATTTTCTAGTTTTGACTGCAGTCCTCAGGGGACATAATTTATCAATTCCCAGTCACCCACCCTTCAGTTATTTTTCCAGCTGTTGCACCTTATTTCCTACGGTCAGAACCACCCTGTTCTCTAAGCATCATATCACATAAAACATCTTTATATTAAAAAATTCACAGCAGTACTCACAATAAATAAAAGCAACGTTTCTCTGTTCACAACCTGGAAACAATCTCTGTTGAACAAGCCTTTCTGAAGCTTAAAAGATGGTGCTGTTATAAACTAATATAAACTACTTTAAATATCCTAACCAATTAGAAAGTGTTAATTTGACTACCAAAAATCAGACTAATTATCCTTATTAATTAAATTCTTTCTCCTTCAGGTAATTAAGGACAATACTCAACACTGAAAGAAGTTTTTAGGTGCCTAAATTCCTTATATCCTTTGCTTGAGTAACTTTCTGAGAAAAAAACAATTTAAGAGCTTACTGAGCAGCTGTATGTTAAGAACACTATGGAAACATAAACCAGGAACACAAAAACCAGCCAGTAACTAAATTTTCACACCATGTACTTTATTGACATCTTTGTTCATTCAGCCCCCACTTTGAAAAATAATTTTAAGTTAGACTCAGTTGATGAGATTTGAAGTGAGTTTATAAGAACAGCTAGCAGTAAGTTCTGAAGTTAACCATGACCTACTGCACAAAAGAGGGGAGGTCTTAAATCCTGATTGAGCATTCAGAATCTGTATTTTTCTGTGTTTTTCCTTTTACTAAAAAGAGCCACAAATGTGGAGTGATTGTATGGCTGAATTCAGTTGAGGCATAGACAAGTTCAACTCCATCTGAAGTAAATAGGAAAAAATTTATACCAGGGTCAAATCTCCGTCCCATGTTGGAAAAGGATTTTGTTCACAAGGAATAATTAGAAAACCATGAACAAATATACAGAGGGTAGGTGCATTTATATTTACCCTAGCTTAGCTGAACTAACATTACCAGGAACAGCAATTCCATTTTATTTGAGATTCTATTTTAGTAAGCTCTGTATAAGCTTATATTAATGACAGTTCCTACTATAGAGTTTATGCCAATAAAGGCTGCTTTCTTGATTAAAATGAGACAAAAAGGGAAATGCAGAGGCAGAGACCACAAATAGCAGTGTGGTTCCCATTGCACTAGCACTCTTTTCCCCCCTTTTCACTGTAAGTTAAAGAGGATTTAATGATTCCATAAAAATTCTATCACCAAAACTGTTCTAAGGTTAGTTTAATTTTGTCAGTTGTAACATACTCAGAATTCTGTCTGAAGATGTGGCAGGTGTGTCTCTAAGTGCTCACACTATGGGCCCAGGAGAGTGTATTTTTGTTTTTTTTTTTTTTTTCCTAAAGTTAAGTTATACATTTATATATACCCTATAGAAACAGACACTGCAATAAGTTGAGATAGAAGAGCCTTCCTGGAAAGTTTACTGAACATGGACAAAAAGATTTCTACAAATATTCGAATTTAGACAAAATATGACACGGAAACAAACTTGGAAACCAAAGTCCTGAACAAATATTAGATTTTATTTCCGTGTCATAAAAATACTTTTAATTTGAAATCCAACTGCTTGGCTTCTTGTGAAACAGCCTAACGCTGGAAATACTTGGCATTTTAAAGGTTGAAGGGGCCTTAAAAAAAATCCTTTCTCTATTTAATTAGCCTGCATTCAGTGCAGAGTTACAGATGTCCCTGGGGCAAAGTGGTACGGTCAGGGCTCAGCTGAAAGCAGCCGTGAGAAAGCTCCGGCATGAAGTCCCGCTGTGACAAAGCACCAGCTCGGGAAGGCTCCGCCGCGGGCAGTGCGGCAGCGCCGCCCGGTCCGGCCGCGCTGCGGAACGCGCAGTGCCACAGATACACACCTGGCGAGGAGCAGAGCGGGCTGCGGGAAGGACCGCGGAGAGGCCGGTCCGGTTTAACCCCAGGGAAGGGCACACGCCACCTCCCCGCGCGGGCAGCGAGACCCCCGGCTCCTCGCACACCTGCGGGGCCGCTGCCTCAGCGCACAGCTCCGCTCGCACCGTCCTCTCTCACAGCCGAGCGCCCATCGCCTCGCGCCGGCTTCTCTCGGCGCCGCAGCCCGGCTGCCCCTCACGGCCAAGCGCCTCAGCCTCGCCAGCACCGTCCCCGGGCCCCGTCAGGGCTCTCGCACACCCGGCTCATGCCGGCTCCCGCAGCCGCCTCAGCCGCGCTCTGCCTCGCACACATCACACGGACACGGGGCACAGACACACGGATCTCACACACACACAGATCACAGGTACACGGATGTCACACATACACGGATCTCTCACACACGTGGACCTCAGAGACACAGATCCCAGAGATACATGAATCTCTCTCACACACACGGGATCTCACAGGCACGCGATCTCTCACATACACACGGATCCCTCACACACATGGATGTCACACGCACACGATCTCTCACATACACACGGATCCCTCGCACACACGAGTCTCCCTCACACACACGGATCCCTCATACACACACGGATCTCTCACATACACACGGATCCCTCGCACACACGAGTCTCCCTCACACACACGGATCCCTCATACACACACACGGATCCCTCATACACACACACGGATCCCTCACACACACACACGGATCTCTCACATACACACGGATCTCTCACATACACACGGATCCCTCACACACACGGATCTCCCTCTCACACACGGATCCCTCTCACACACACGGATCCCTCTCACACACACACGGATCCCTCACACACACGGATCCCTCGCACACACACGGATATCACAGGCACACGGGTCTCTCACATACGCACGGATCTCACACTCATGCACCTCTCCCCTCACACACACACGGATCCCTCTCACACACGGATCCCTCTCACACACACGGATCCCTCTCACACACACACGGATCCCTCGCACACACACGGATCTCTCACACACACACGGATCCCTCGCACACACACGGATATCACAGGCACACGGGTCTCTCACATACGCACGGATCTCACACTCATGCACCTCTCCCCTCACACACACACGGATCCCTCTCACACACACGGATCCCTCTCACACACACGGATCCCTCTCACACACACGGATCCCTCTCACACACGGATGCCACAGGCACACGGGTCTCTCACATACGCACGGATCTCACACTCATGCACCTCTCCCCTCACAGCGCTGCCCGCTCTTTCTGAGGCGGCGCGCGCTCTGCACACGGCCCCGAGGGCGCTGCGCCGCCTCCCCTCAGGGCAGCGCGCGAAGCCGGCGGCGCGCGCCGCGCGCCCTGTCTCGCCCGCCGTCTCTCGCGAGAGGTCGCCACGCGCGTGCGCGGCGCCGGGCGGTGCGCGAGGAGCGGCGGCGCTGAGGGGCGGCCGGGCCCGGCGCCACCATGAGCGGCACCCTGGCCAAGATCGCGGAGATTGAGGCGGAGGTACCGCACCGCCGCCCTCCGCCTCCCGCGGCACGGGCCGGGCACGGAGCGCCGAACGGGGCGGACGCGGGGCTCGGGCCAGGGAGGGGGGACGGCCGCTGGGCAGCGCCGTGGAGGGGCGGCGGGGCCCTGTCCCCAGGCGTCGCGCAGGGGCCGCGGGCGGCAGAGCCCTCCCGGTGTGAGCCCTCGGTCCTGTGCCCTTGCAGATGGCCCGGACGCAGAAGAACAAGGCCACCGCCCACCACCTGGGGCTGCTGAAGGCCCGTCTGGCCAAGCTGCGCCGGGAGCTCATCACCCCCAAGGGCGGCGGCGGCGGCGGCCCCGGGGAAGGTGCGTTGTCTGTGCCGGAGCTGTCGAAGTGCGGGAGGTGTGACGGAAGTCGATCTAACTGGGGGCTCTTATCCCACAAATCCTGTCATATTATCTGCTAAACAGTCACAGAATCACAGAAGGGTTTGGGTAGGAAGGGACCTTAAAGAACATTTCGTTCTACGCCCCGTCATGGCGGGGACACCTTCCACTAGATCAGGAGCCCTATTTAACCTGGCCTTGCACACTTGCAGGGATGGGGCAGCCACAGCTTCTCCGGGCAACCTGCTCCGTCCTTGCTTTCTCTTGTCCTATCCGCTACGGGATCTCTAACCATGATGTGTGGCCCTTCCTAGGGCTGTGGGCTGGAGCACTTCCTGAAGTGTATATGAAAGTGCTTTTGTATTTTGGCTCGTACAGTCTTTGCAGAAATCTTAAGGTTTTTACACGAAGCAGCAGCCTTTTACTTTTGCAGCAGCCACCTCTTGTTATGTATAAAGGTGTGAATTTCCTAAGCTGCAGTGCTTAAAGGGAATGCTCCAGTTACATTGAACTCAAACGAAGACCACTGTGAAGTTTTGCAGCCAAGATTTTATTAGACAGGTATATGTCGTGGAATGTTACAAAGTGGTGCAAGGCAATAAAGATTGTGAACAATGTGTTTCCCAGCCTCATCCTTCTTCTAGGAAAGCTTACTTGGCTTTTGCTCAGGCAATATTAAAAATAATAGTGTGTCTGCTGTCCAGAACATTAGAAGATAGAAAATGTCAATCATTAGACAAATATTTCTAATCCTTATTTGCAGGTTTTGATGTTGCAAAGACAGGTGATGCCCGCATTGGGTTTGTGGGTTTTCCATCAGTGGGGAAATCCACTCTTCTGAGTAATCTTGCTGGTGTGTACTCTGAAGTGGCAGCCTATGAATTCACTACACTGACTACTGTGCCTGGAGTCATTAGGTACAAAGGAGCAAAGATCCAGGTGAGATCTTGTCTGTGGGGATAGGATGGGCTATACAGATGCTGTGCTGTAAGGGTTGAGTGGTCTGGCCTGACATTAGCAGGTTAGAAGTGATGTGTAAAAGTGCTTCAGAATAACTTGGAAATGTTTCCATAAGGTATGGATTTTTCCCTGCTTTTTACTTTGCTCTGGGAAGAAGTTGCTGTGGTAGTTTTAATTATTCCCTATGATCTGTTCCACTGGACCAGTAGGGCACATGGGGTAATACAAGATATAACAATCAGATGGGAAACAGTCTTGTCATACTCTGTTCAGATTTGCAGTAGAGTCAGCTGGTTTAGAAGGGTAAAAGTAGGATTGATTTAATGAAGAATACTTTTCTCATGTGATACTTTCCTTCCTGTGAACAAACAGCTGCTTGATCTGCCAGGAATTATTGAAGGGGCCAAAGATGGTAAAGGCAGAGGACGGCAGGTCATTGCAGGTGAGTATGTTAGAGCTGGAGACAGCAGCCTGTCACTGGTTCCTTTAACATAGCACAGGAGAATGAAGGGTTCACTCACTGTTCTGATGTCTTTAAAAAGCTGGATTGTTTACTGGACTTGAGCTGTCTGCTGAGAAGCAGTAGCTGCTTTCATATTGCTGTTTTCAGTTCTGGCTTTGTGCACTTGCTGGGTTTGTGCTCTGCATTGACACTTCAGTGAAAGCACATTGCCAGTTTTGCAGGCAGATGTGATCCCATCCTAAACAGGGCTGCTGGTTTTATTTCCTCACCCAGTTAATTGTCCTCAGTCTGGTGTCTGAATGGAGACAGGAAGATTTTTTCCAGCCTCTGTCATTCTTACAGCATGTAAAGATCTATCACTGATGCTTGGTCAGCACAATAAACTTCAGTCCTACACTGGTATTTAAAAATAACCAATATGCTGGCCTTCAGGGGTTTTGTAGTGTCATCAGTCCACCGAGCCACACTGTGGTTGTTTTGTCTCAGGTTGTGTGAGCATGCTTTTTGAGAGGTGACTTTCTTTTTCTGATTCTTAGTTGCTCGAACCTGTAATCTCATTCTGATTGTTCTGGACGTGCTGAAACCCCTTGGCCACAAGAAAATAATTGAGAATGAACTGGAGGGATTTGGAATTCGTCTGAATAGTAAACCCCCCAATATTGGCTTTAAAAAAAAGGATAAAGGAGGCATTAACCTTACAGCAACAGTAAGTTGGAAATTTTCTTTAACCAAAATTAAAAACCAAATTGCTTGAAGAAAGAGGCATTTGTAGTTGATGATATGTCTGGGACCATGCTGTGCTGTGACTTCTTTAGGAGCTGAACTGCTGTACAGTGCTGCAGTCAGTTACTTTCCTTAGAGGCCATCCACACCTCTCCTGGAGCCTGACCACTTCCTTGCCCTCAAAACAGAGCCTCGGTTGCTTTCCACACATAACAAGTTTGAGATCCAAAGGAGAGTGTGCAAAAACTGCCTTTTATCTGGTGGTTACAATGTTCTTCCCGTGAGGATTGCTCAGAGTTTCAGGCCTTGCAACCCATTTACCTGAATCTTTAAAAGCGTAAGAATAGCCAGAGATACCAAAAGTCAGAACTCTGCACTCTTAAGTACCTGAAGTGTAGTTGTCTGGCCTCTGAACTAGAAGATACTTGGGTTTGTGTTGCATGTGGTCCCAAACTGAAAGGAAGCACTGCTTCTGACATGTTGGATTGCAGCTCTCAGTGGGGCAGTAATATAAATGAAGCTGTTAGGATTTAGGTCTGTTTTTCCCTCTCCTCAGGCCAGCTATGGTGAAATCAGAGTCATGTCCAGTAACTTTAAATGCAGCTACTCTTTCTAGTAATGTATATGCAGTGGTTGCTAGGTGACAGCACTGTTAATTGTAAGACTTGATTTGGCTGTTAGCTCTGCCATTCCTTAACACTGTGTCTGTCTCTGTTCAGTGTCCTCAGAGTGAGCTGGATACTGAGACAGTGAAGAGCATCTTAGCAGAGTATAAAATCCACAATGCTGATGTCACTCTGCGCAGCGACGCCACTGCCGATGACCTGATTGACGTTGTGGAAGGAAACAGGTACTGTTGGCTCCCTGCGGTCTGTATTACAAAGAAAAGAATTGTCTTTTGGGTTTGCTTCCCACAGAAGCCGAGCCAGCAATGTGGCATCAACATAGAGATAAGCTTTTTAAAAATATTTTTTCTTTGCAGTGAAGGTAGCAGCGTGCTGCTGTCAGGTTGCTCTAACAATTTCTTTCTCTTTGCAGGGTTTACATTCCATGCATTTATGTCCTAAATAAAATTGACCAAATTTCCATTGAAGAACTAGATATCATTTACAAAGTACCCCACTGTGTGCCAATATCTGCTCATCATCGCTGGAACTTTGATGATCTGCTGGAGAAAATCTGGGACTACTTGAAACTAGTCCGAATGTAAGTCAAAATTGCTGCTTTTTGTGGAGTTAAGTGCGTGGCGGAGACTGAAAAAGGTCTCAGGAATGGATGAGGAGTATTTTACATTGCTTTTCTACCAACTGGTATTTGCTTTGTACCCCAGAATTTGCACTTGTCTTAGCTGTTTTGTGATAGCCACAAGTGCTGTTTTGAATTTGTAGGGGAATTAAAAGAGAACCTTGTGAAACCAAGACCAAAGCATATCTTAAAAAATTTGCTGAAAACATGGAACTCTAGACAAACTTCGTGGTAACACTGTGATTCCAGATGTAATCATCTTTTCGGTTTGTCATGGATGCAGCTCTCTTGACAGAACTTAGTTCTTCATCTAGAATTTCAGATATTTTTACTACAAGTTATTCCAGGTTTACCTCATAATTCTTAGGCATTTTTGGATGAACTTATGAATGAATTTACTAACACTCATAATACAGTAATTGTTGTCTTTTAAATTTATATCTATCGTCTTGTAAAAATATAGAATATATTGTGAAAAGGCATTTCACAATCCCTTGTATCTGTGGTCTAGGTATCTATGCTATAGACTTCATCAGGTGCCTTTTCTAATATATGTTGAGATTTTCACAGAAAAATATTGGCAAGTTGGAACCATAATATTAAAGATGTTCTTTTCCAACAACTTTTGCCATTTGGCTTTTTTTAAAGCACCTTCATAAAGCTCACAGGTGAGAAACCTTTGCAGTTACAAGGCACAACCCACTGCAGCCACTGACTGCCCAGATGCATTTTCAGCTTAGGTCCACCCAATGTTTTGCAGTGACAGTGCAAATCACTGATGAAATATCATGATGGGTTTGAAAGTTTTGGTATTGACTGATGGTTCCATCTGTGTTACAGCTACACAAAACCTAAAGGGCAGCTCCCAGACTACACCTCTCCTGTGGTACTACCTTACTGCAAGACCACGGTGGAGGATTTTTGCATGAAGATCCACAAAAATCTCATAAAAGACTTTAAATAGTAAGTATTATTGTAAAAGAATATATAGAATAGAAAATATCTTGCCTTCCGAGATTTCATCCCCTTCTAAACTAGAAGGGAATAGCAGGACTTTTTTTTTTTAATGTTAAATTGAATAAATCTGCCTGTGATAATCAAACTTAATACTTCAGTTGCTGTATTTGATGCTCTCATGCTCTTTCCTACATAAATGTCCTCTGTGGAGACAAATTTATTTTGCTATTTAAAAGCAGCACTAGACAGCATTGCAAGCCATTGTCCCATGCCCTTGGGTACTCAGGACAACTTCAGGCTTTGTTTGAGCTGCTTCTAACCCTGGTTAGAAGCAACCAGTCAGCCAGGTACTTGTAGAGAATAAAAATAGCTCTGAAGCATTGCTTTCTGTATTAGCTGTGTGACAGAAATAGCTGCTATTCTGCTTGCATATCATACTTCTAAGCCTTTTCAATTTTTCTTCTTTCAGTGCACTGGTCTGGGGTTCATCTGTTAAACACAACCCTCAAAAAGTTGGTAAAGACCATACTCTTGAAGATGAGGATGTTATTCAGATTGTGAAGAAATAAAGTTATTCTTAAATGGTTTGTTGCTGTGCCTGAAATTTTGTCATTAATTGTAATGAACACCCACCTCCAGTTTTGATTTAGAAATGGTCTTTTATTACAGCACCTTGCTGCAAGGTAAAAGTGATGCTTCTGGCCAGCTTACACTGCAGGGGCTTGTACCAGCAGAACTTGCAGATGAAAAACTCTGGTTAAATGACTTTCACAAGGACAGAATCTTACAAGAAGCTTTGATTGCAGGGATAAGGTTCTGCTGCATGTACGTGTCTTTCCAAATTAGAAGTTCACACATCAGGAATTACTTTGTTCTAAGAACAAAACATAAAAAGCAGAGGCTAGAGAATCATATCTTATAAAAAATGCTAGAGGACAGAGTTCCAGCTGCCTTTATCTCAAAGTGTTCCTGTTGGAATACATCAAGGCTATTAATAGTCCTGCAGTTGTGGAAAAGCTGGTCAGTTCTGCTCAGGAGCAGTTGCTTTTTCAGTTGTTTGGACTAGTGGAAGTGAGCTAGCTGCTTGTGTCTGTATCACTGAAAGCTTCCAGGTTTTCTTAAATGAATTTCCTGCCTAGATGAAGTAAGGTGCTCAAGAGAAGCACATTGCTCTTAAGAGTGGTTTTCTTGCTTAATAGAGATAAATAAAGCTTTTAGCTCATATCAAGAGTGCTTATTAAATGCATCAGCCTCTAGCATTTGCTCTCCTACAAAAAGGAAGCAGGGGTGTTTAATTATAGGGGTGTTTATTTAGATGCATAAAAAACACTCCCCCTCATGTTGTTATACATTCAAGAAGACAAAGTGATTAGAGACACCCACTCAAGCACTAAATCCTTGGACCAGTGTTTGCTATTCAGCCTGGTGAGGAAACATCCAAGCCTTGGTTCTACTCCAAGCATTTCCAGCTGTATTTTTCCTCAGTCCCTGTGGAAGTGAGGTGAACTGCTGCAGGGGTGCTTGGGTTATGTGCCTGAGTGCAAGGGGCAGAGGATGAGGCTGTTGCTCAGACTGAGTTTCACTGCTGTTTCCTCACATTCACACTTTGTTTAGAGCTGGTAAGTTTTACAACTTCTAATACACTGAGCCTCATTCCTCGTGCTTAGCCGTGACATTTAAATGCCGCAATTCCATCCTGGGTCATCAGTGAGGCCAGTCACTCTTACCAAGGCGGACTGATCCTCCCCACCCCTGGACTAGTTGAAGTTTTCTGCATCTCAACTCAAACCCAGTTTCCATCTTACCCACGAGAGCAGTGCTAAGAATTAATCAATATTCTCACATAATTTAGTACAAGAGCAATTGATACGGAGAGCTGGTAGAATCAACTTTATTTACAGAATGTTACTGGGAAAGTGTCAAGTTAAAAAAGTATGAAAACAATCTTACAAGGACAAGCTGGTGATTGCATGTTTTACAGGGATTGTTTTGGGAACAACCACTAGAAGTATGGGTGACCTCCAACAGCTTCCACGGAGATTGCAGCTTGCTATTTCCATACAACACTGTCTCTGCTAGACTGAAACAAACCCACCACAGCACACTGGCAAAGGTTATAAAATACAGACAAGTGATTTTTTTTTTCCTGCTGCTGGTTTTGCTTTCAGTGAGACCTAAGAAAGAGCAAGTCTGTAAGAGTTCTGGTTTTACTTTCACCTCTTAAAAGAGCACAATGGCCTAAGCTAGGTAGGACATGACAGCAGTACTAGACTCAAGACAAGTGAGGGAGTGAAGTGAGGAACCATGCACAAGAATGGAAGAGAACATTTATCTGTTCAGGGAAGTGAAACAGGCTTAAAAGGAACATAGTATTTTAAAACCAAATATACACAGTAAGATCACAAAACTACCCCATCCTCCCCCTTTCAAGCCACAGAACAAGACTCCAAAGGCAAGTTTCACAGTAATGGCATCACCAGATGCACACTAGATTGAGGACAGTTCTTGGGACTCCCTTCTATGAACAACACTGAAGGCAGTACAGAATATCCACAGCTATGACTGAGGAGTTGAAGGGTGAGGATTCCAAGGCTCCATTTTGATGACCTTTAGTAACTGGCTTGAAAGATTAAAACAAGGAAAATACTGCAGCTAAATAAGGACCAGCAGCAGCCCTCTTGAAAGAGCAACAACCAGTAGGTACCTACAGACTGAAGATCTGGCTTTATCATGACTGCACCAGGTCCCATCCTCAAGGCTTTCGAAGACTAAACAATTCTCTCATTTGGTGGCAAGAGTCACAGGGAATCAGACCTTTGTTACATAGACAGCAAGATGTGGGCTTTTACTTTGACACTTTAGCTACACTGAGTGCACAGTACGTGACAGAAAAATGTGAGAGGGAGACCTAGAGGAGATGAGCAGCAAGAAAAGGCAAAGCAACTTCATCCTGTTCACTCACACTTAGGATATGCAACTTTAATCTTAAAGAAAGTCCCACACATACAATGGAGAAAGGTCCAAACCATAGGCACAACTAAAGCTCAACTGTTATCAGCTACTCTTATGTACAGCTGTATAGATTCAAAAAGGCTATTCTAGGTGTGTATGTACAAAAGATTGTTTATACAGAAGTCTGTACAGAAGGGTCTATACATGTAGTTTTTCTGCAGAAGGAATCCATAGCTGCTACCTCTACACTAGAGAATATCAGCACTTCATTCACATATCTTACAAAAACAAACAAAAAAAAAATAGACACTTCCAGGATTAAACTGGCTTTGTCGTGCATCTAAATTTCTTCAGGCTTCACTATCCAAGCCATAATGGATTCTTTAGTCTTGATGCAGACATGAGACCAGGACAGGTGCCATGTGCTTTAGTCTCTCAAAAGGAAATTCTGCACAGGAGTGCTAAAAATAAAAGCCCCAAAAAACCAAACAGAGGTGAAGTCCTGACTATGGACATTCCCATCCAGTCTAAAGAATCGCAAGTGTTCCACCCAGTGGTCACTGTTCACTGCCGGAATTCCAGTTCATCTACACTGATGACTTTGGATGGCATGGATGGAAGAGGCTGCTGCAAGACATCTGAACCAAACCATTTTGCAAGGCCAATGGGAGAGCCACTTCTCTGGCTGGGGCGATGGTCAAGCTGTGTGTGCCCATGAGATAACCCAGTCCGAGGCAGCACATTTTGAGGGGTTGTTTGTGCACCAGCAGGTGATCCCTGTGCTCCAGAGCCTGTGAAATGTAAAGCTATTAGAGGTGGAGTAACACCCAGCACAGATTTGCCCTCGAGCTATCACCTGATAAGGCATGTGAGCCGAATGTGGCTTTTATTCATTCTATGAGCCCCAGGAAGTCCAGGTACCACGTGCTTATTTTCATTAGTACTCCCATAAATGGCCTGACACTGCCAGTTCCGGACACGGACGGGTTTGAAGGGAAGACCAGGATCAAATAGCATTTCCCTGGAGAAGGTGGGTAGCCCGTGGCCCAAGAAGGCTGAAAGCCTGCACACATGCTGCAAGAGTCAGATCTGTCAGTAGCAACACATGTTCTGAAACCAAACACTTCACTTGGACTTTGTTCTGGCATAACAGCTTGCACTGGCCCAAACCACTTGAGACCCACACAAGGTTAGTGATCATGAATAACTGAATTTATAGTAGCTTCCTGCTACCACAGTGCACTCAACACCCCAGAAAGCAGCCTTCTACAAGTCACACTCCTGCTGTCTGTTCTAGCCTACCTGATCGTTGTAGCTGCTGCTGCATCATGGCGAGCTGCAAAGGTGTCCCCGAGCGTGGATTTAAGATGTGATGGCTTGCTGTTGGTAGTGGATAAAAAGGCTGGCCAAGGATGGGAGCAGATATTCCCTGCAAGTGAGACAGGTCCACTCCAGGAGGAAGCATACCTGTTGAACATGAGCAAGAAAACATCTTACCTGATAAGCATAAGGAACTTAATGCAAAACAAAACATACCTATTTAGATGGGTTGGAATTTATTGTGTGATTGTAAAGGTAAGTTCTGATATAATAAAGACTACCAGTAGTATCAGTTTGTGCTGCTCCTAACACAGCCTCAAAGAGAACATGCACGAACAGGAAGAAAAAGTATGGATTACCTGCTTGCAGCAGAGGAAGATGCTGCGGATGGACCCCCTGTGCCATCATTCTCTGGACCAATCCTGGGTGCAGTTGATGAGCAGGTCGTACAAGTGGTACATGGGGAACAAGGGGTACTTGATGAACAGGACGAAGAAAAGGGCCTCCTGGTACTGGGGAGGCCATTGTAGGAGTCTTCCTACCAGCTGATTTGGGCCTGTAGTCTTGCTCTTTGGTGCAACGATTTGCTTGGGTAAGAGGTGTGGAACATGCAGAGCGCTGCAGTGCAGGTAGTTTGGTACCTAAGGTGGGCAAAGTTCCTTGATCTGCATTCTCCACAGAACTAGACAGTAGGTTATCTGTAGCTAGAATTGAATACAGCTATTACAGTCCACAGCTAGAGATTGCACCTAATGAAAATTAAAGCTTAATGATTGTATTTGATAGGTTCCAGAACTAGCTGAACTGTAGTCAGCTATAAATATATATTTAATAGTAAGCATCTTTTTTCTGGATGCTTATGGCCAAATTATTTCAAAGAGAATAATGAGAAGGAATATGTTCCACAGAAATCCCTGTACAGGAAATTTAAATTACTTTAGAATCAGCAGTAACTCCACTTTTAATTCTTATTTTTCCTTCTTTGCAATATTGAACTGGCAGCATGCATGAGTCAGTGCCAAATGTGATAGGAGGTACAAGAGATCCTCCCTAGACAAGATTATAAGTTGGAGTTGTGCCAGAAGTCTGGCCAAAGGTGGTTTTTCAGTTTAACTGTGTTTGGGGGTTAACAGCAGCCTTCTACATCTGACATCTGCTTAGCAGGATTTGGAACACTAAAGCACCTCCAGAAGCTACTCCCACAGACCATCCAGATGAGTTAGACAAGGCCTGAAATACCCTGGCATCAACTACCACAGTGGAGGTATTTCAGCTGGACTGCTACGTGAACTGCAAGCTGCCTCTGCAGCTACCAGTGCTGATGCACAATGCCATGGCCATTGGCCATGTCAGTCTGACTGGGTCAGGCAACTGGTGTTGAGCATTTCCTTTTAACAGCCTCTTACATCAGTTTGGGTGACAAAATGCTTCCCTGATCTGCTACACTTAAGAGCTTAATTGGTCTCAGCTTTGACTGTTCAGCTGTCTCAAGACAACTAAGTTTTCAATTGCTGGTGTAGAGAGCTGTGGAAGCATTATTGTCACTGTGCTTGTTCATCAAGAAAAGTTGCAAACAATTATGGTCCAGCCCTCTTAGTGTTGCTCAGAAATTGACAGGAAATAAGAGATTAAGCCCCAGCACTACTGGAAGAGGATCCCCTCCATAGCTCTGGCCTCTCCTCCCATCAGCTCCCTCACTTCCTCCTCATCTCCACGGATCAGGAATGTCTAAAGGTAACCTGGGTGTATTATGTGCTGAGAATCTGAGTCTATGCCAAATCCCTTTTGTCTGTGGTATTTTGAAGCCATTACAATACCTTCATTTGGTCTCTGATTTTCATCTTTAACATCACTGATTTTCATTTTCCCAGAAACTGGATCCTCTTTGCTTTTCTCTTTGCTCTCGTACATCTTGCGAATCACCGAGGTAGGTGTGAAGGAAGGAGACAGCTGCAGAGAACACAGTAAGAAGCAGAGCTTCAGCTCATTACCCAGGCCACAATATCTCAGCTGTGGGAGGACACCAATTCTAGCACATCCTTTCCATTTAAAGCTCTTTTGAATCAGCTGCTGTGTGCCCATGATTTTACTTCACCTCATTTAATAGCTTTAATCTATAATTTAAGCACTTCTGTTTAGCTTTTTTGCAAGTCCAGTATCAAAATCTGCAGCTGTTCTCAGTTAAATGTACCTTAACAGGCTTGAAACAAAACAGCTGAGCTGTAGTGCAAGTTACAGCTACTTCCTCTTTGCTATTGGTTCAGAAGAGCAACTCCATAGGAATTCCTACAGAGCTGCTTCATCTGCATTAACTCAGGGCTGATGTTCTGCAGAGAACTATTGCCTCATTTGGGTTTTCCCCCATTCAGAGTTCCATAGCACCTGTGGAAGTCACTCATTTGGAATATAAACCTGTATTACTTGTTTGATTTGGCAGGTTGACGGTCCTGAGCTGCAAGTACTTGACTGACTAATTGGAAAACTTAGATCAAAACTGCATTCTACACAGTACTGAAGGCAGAGATTTTGGCTTTGAGATTTTATTCATTTTCAAAGTGACCCTGAAGCACCTAGGCATTATTTCAACCCAGAGACACTCAGGTCAAACGCTTCATACCCAAACACCAGTGCTCTCTAAAGCATCTCATGGCTTTCAGCACTTGTCTTAAAATTTAAGCACCAAAATATGACAGCCTGAGTTTTCATAATCACCTTCATTTGGTTTCAGAACATGAGGTCAAGGTAACACTAATGGTATTTCTTCAGTTTGAGGTAAGACAGTGGTCAGAAAAGGCCCTTTTCCAAGGTGAAAACATTCAGTTAAGCATGAAGGAAAACTTATTCCTGTATCACATGGCCACAGATCCAACATGAATGTGATTAACTCAATGGCCTCCCCTTCTCCCATCGATTACCACTGCTGTAATCTGGTAACAGCAGACACTTTGGCAGTTCCCCCACAACCACTGAACATCAGGTACTGACCATGCTCGTAATGGATGCTGCAGGGGCTGGAGAAGATGCATTCCCTCTGTGTCCTGGTGCAGGGGATTTAGTCATTCGCTGCTGCCTGTGAAGGGACAGGGAGTCAGAAGCAGCTCTGCTCTTGGCACAGAATCAAAGGCAGCACTGCCAAGGACCAATGCAATCCTGAGTGACTAGTGCTAACATCCCGTGAAAGACAATACTCACATTAAAAAAATCAGTTAACGGCATACCCCTTAAATTTTGCAGTCAGGTGCTCACCTGTTTCTGTAGCCATCTCTGCTTTTGTCCATTTGTGGTTTACCAAAGCCATGCTGATAGAAATTTGCTGCATGTATGGCCAAGTCATGTGGGAGTGCCAATCCCTCTAATGCAGCTTGCTGGATCTCCAGGGGACTCATCTGAGGTAGAGGTGGATAAAAACCACACAAGTCAAAGCCTGTATTTGGCTGGGTTTTCTTTAAGATACTGAAGATTGACAGCTATAGCTACTAATGCCTTCAGCAACATCTGCCCATCAACAGTCTCTGTTTAATTAACAGGCAATAGACGTTTAAAAAAATTTTGTACTTCAGGTACTCTAAGATGGGCCAAATTGCAATGAGGTTTTGAGACTGTATTAAATTAGACTTTGCATCCTCACACGCAGAGTAAACTTAACAAAGCACAAACATCTGGGTGCAACAGCTAAATTTCCCACAAGTTAGCTCTAGACCACAGAAGACAAAGACATGCAAATATATTAAACAAAAAGCAGTTCATCTAACCTGTGCAGCAACTGGGCTCATGGGCTTCCTTACACCTGGAAATGGATCGCCAAGCAATTGCTGAGAACCTTGTCCAAAACCTAAAGAACATAAAACAGTTGTATTTAAAAGTTTTAACAGTTTCTTTCAATAGAATACATATCCCAAAGTAAAATAATGCTACATGAATTAAGGATTCATTGTGAAGGCTCTCAGCTCACCCCTTAAATCTACATAGAGCTACACCTCTGCCTTGTCACGGAGCTGGAGAGCTACAAAAGAGGCTCCTGGTAGTGTTGTGTAGTACAAATGGCCAAGTAGTCCTTGGGAGTTATCCTTACACAATAGCTGAGCACATTATTCCTCACCAGAACTCACAGTGAGGTCTGGGTAATGAATTTAACATTAGAGACTAGTAAGTGAAAGGGCACTTAGCACTCAAAAGGCAGACACTGCCCTAGTTGCCCACCAAGTGCCAGGAAGTTTTTATAGTTCTGTAAAGCAGTCTTAAAAAAACCTCAAGTAATAAGAGCCCACTTTGCAACCAGTCTCACCAATGGGTGAAGAGATTCTGTGGCGCAGGTAATCTGCAGAAGCAGCTCGTGTTGGGAACACAGGTGGGATGGGGGGAGAGGGGGCTCTCTGTGTCAGCAGAGAGGCTGCAGGCTCCAAACCACCTATCAGGCCACTTAAGACATTCGATGAAGCAGGTCTGGTAATGGGTGGACCAAGAAGTTCCTAAGAATAATTCAAGAAAGAACATTCAAAATATGGCAAATTTACACAAACTAACTCATTTTACTACACTACAGACTGCCTGCCCTATTTATAGCAACTTAGAGACAAGGGGACTTGTGCAACCAGATATACCAATCCTGGTTTGCTCAGAATTAGGCACTCAGCAAGCTTTTCATTTTCAAGCTGTAATTACAGGAAATAACACGACAAGATATATTTTTAGGTAAACTGATCTAGTCCCTAGCATTTTCTTTATAATATCTTGTCTGACTACTGATCCCATAATTGCCTTAAATGCCTTATTTTCAAATAATTTTTGTTTTCCCATTGGGGATATGCTTTAAAGTACTTTCCTCCCCCCAGTAAGAATACCTGCAGAATATTCTTTGACAAAGGCTGGCCTGACATCTCTGGAGGTGACATTAAGTGGCTTTCAAGGCTCTGCTAAGAAAATGAAAACACTGTAAATTAGACATAAATACAACCAAGCTCAGTAAGAGACTATCTACATTCGCTTCAGTGACAGAAATAATTTCATCTGTTGTGTTAGAACAGTAGTTTGTGCAACAGCCAAATAACATTTCAGCAAAGTTAAGGGCTGAACTGGCTCACAGATTTCCCCTAAGAAAAATGCCCTGTGCTAGATTGCATACAGGTATTTCACTGTGCCACATTCAAGTTTGGGTCAAATATATGAATTTATGTAATTGTGTAAAGTGGAGATGGAATATTGAGCCATTGGTTAACTGAAAACATATAACAAACTAAAAAGTGTTTATATGTTAAAAAAATTACTTTTCTTCTGAGGATCAAAATTGCACATTAATGTAAAGAGACACCCAGAAGCAAAAGTACTGATTTAAGTCTGAGATCAATCTGCAAATTCTTCACAGGGCAGATTTACATTCTTCACTATCTTTTAGTGAAGCGGGATGAGTCTAAAAGTCCTTGGGCATAGTTTGGCAGGAAAACCACATGCTTTAGACCTACTCGGTTGTTAGAAGTATCTTCTGGTGCCAGAAATATTTACTGACAGCTTCTGGGTCAAGCATACTGCTTAGGCAGTTAGTGACAGGATGAAATTTCATCCTACAATCCCTTGCAGTCTAAACCTTGCTATCATCTGTTGTTTAATATTAATCTTCCAGCTAACAAGTATTCACTTCAGTTTCATCTTCGTACAAGTGCTGTTGAAAGTCAAGTGCAAAAGAATAGATTATTCACTGACATACCTCTACTAAAAGGTCACTAAAAACATCGGGGCTTCAGGTAAGGGTTGGCTGTTACCCCCTGCAAACACAGGTCACCAGAGCCACTGGCTGCACTTACACTGACTTTGGGCTGTGAAGGCAGAGTCCCGCTTGCCTTCATGCTGCTGACGAGTTTGTTAAACGCAGTCATATCCCCATCCTTCTTCATCTGTCTGGAGCCGCTGACATTCAGGGCTTCTTCCATTTGCTCAGCCATAAAGGGAGTGGCAATTTTCCCCTCATGATCCACTTTCAGACCTTTTAGCCCAGCTTCAACTTCCTCCACTGAAAGTACAACTCCTGAATGTGCTGAGAAATACAGAAGAAATACTGGTAAGCCACAGTTCTGTTCTCAAGTGAGCTAATAATTCTTGTGCAGGAGGTGAAAAGAAGTTGTTTGAAAACTAGGAACGGCCAAAAACTTATTTTTTGATACTGATACTAGCTGTCAAACCATGATTGATCTGGGTTTAGACTGACATTCTAACATATCCAAATTCAGAGAACTGACATGCACTACTATTGCCACGTAGGATTCCATAAGAACCTGTTTAGGCTTCAGCCACTAAATTCTCACTCTCTTTCATTTATCCTGCAATAAATGCAGGATAAATAAATGCATTTTACAACTTTGCCTGCATTTAACAGAGAATATTCATGTGACAATTGAGTTGGTTTCTTTTCTCAATTAGGAAAGTTTCATTTAACTTATACTCCAGGAGAACAGATAGTTTTACAGCCACAGTGCAAGCCATGTCAAATTTCTGAAGCTATCATAAGCAGAAAGAATACATACCTGGAAAATCTAGATACTTTAGAGACTCAGTTACACACTTAAACTCAGTGTGTATAAAGTTTGAAGTAGATTTTTTGCTCAGAAAAATTAAAGCCCGTTATAGCGAGATTTCACTGGCATAACCAGCACAAGGTACAGTGAGTGCTCCTAGCAGTGCTTTTTTCTGTATATGCATATATACACATATATAAACACCTCCTAGTGCCTGACATCAAGGCTAAACATGCTTTATGGACCAGCTAACACACATGACAAGGCATGACACCTTAAAAGAAAAGGAAGAAGAGACAGAAGCATGCCATGGGTTGCAGATGTTGGCCCAAAGAAATAAGATTTACTGGAAATTTGGGCAAGGAGGTGGAAAAAAGAAACAATGATGCAGACATGCAGCATAGAACACGAGTAAATATGATGCTGGTGGAGAGGAATTGACCTGAAAACTCCACAACACTTGAAGAGCTGTACAGCATTTTGTGGGAATGCAGAGCCCCACATCAGGTACTTTTGAGTGAATGGAAGCTTCCCCACAGATTTTTTTTTTTTCCTTCATCCTTGGTTTGTGCGGATCAAAGTTGAAACAGTTTTTAGTAGGAAAGTCAGACTAAGCAGAACAGAAATAGAACTACAAGTCTTTTTAAAGTGAAATTAAGGAAGTTCTCCACATGTTAGCCAACGCTCCTACTCCCAGACTGGATGTTTAAGAATATTTGCAGTGCTTAGATGCTTTCCTTCCTAGCTGCTTCACACTAATCAGAGGGGCATCACTTTTTCTTCAGTCCAGTTTACGTGGCAATGCATGCTGCTTGCCAAAGAGAAACCAGTTTGGAATTAGA
Organism: Anomalospiza imberbis; assembly: GCF_031753505.1. Classification (NCBI taxonomy): domain Eukaryota; kingdom Metazoa; phylum Chordata; class Aves; order Passeriformes; family Viduidae; genus Anomalospiza; species Anomalospiza imberbis. The sequence continues at coordinate 11,034,452 of NC_089698.1, forward strand.
ACTCGAGAGTTCACAGAACACATGCATTTTGTACACTCCATGCATGCTATGGGCCCAGACATGCAAATCCCTAAGCTGGAGGCACCCTTGGAGAAAAAAAAAAAAAAAAAACAACCCCATTCTCAAGCCACTGTGCAACTTCTTATATACTGACACTTAATGGATCAATGTGATCCATTACAGACACTGCCAAGGATGACTGACACTGTCAGTTTTTGGTAAAGCCAGAGTTCAAACGCCACAGTTTCAGAGCTGACATTACCAGTCACCAGTATGAAAAAGCTGCAAATGTCATACACAAAGCTGGAAACTCAGATCAAGACTTGCATCATCTTATAATTGTTTCTGGCCACTAAAGCAGTCTGATAAAGTGATGTCATCCTGTGATTAGGATGAGAAGAGTCAGTGATGATATTGACACAATCGAGAGCTGTTGAATACTGAGTTTTCACTACTGTAAGTCAATCTTTAACACTGCCTATGCCTGGATTTGGGCAGTTGAGGTTTCCAGAATACCAAGCCTCTTGCTGGGAGATACTGCATCACAAGAACTTGACAATAGCTGAAGAGGCACTTACTGCTCTCTCTAAGCTTTTCCTTGTTGGCTGAAAGACTTGAGAGAAGAGGTTTTAAGTCCACTTTGGCTTTCTGTAGCATTTCTAGGATGTCCACTTTGTTTTCAGAGTGGTCTTCCAATGGAATGGGAGCAAAGTAGTTTCCAGAGTTCTGGCCAGGGGAGAGAATGGCTTGCTCTAGACCTGAAACAGCAAAACCAGGAGCACTGCGACATCAGTTTACCAACCCAATGGCTCAAGATGAACATACACCGGCAACCAACTTCAGCACGTCACTGCAACGTTATGCCTCATGCCCCTTGCCCAAGATCAGCTGGAAAGTCATCAGGAAGCACTGACAAGAACATTTATTTAAAAAGAACTTACAGCTGCTTTCTCTAAGAGCTTCCAAAAGAATGCCAAGTGCTTAAACTGTGGGTGAATTCACTGTCCTAAAGCCTTATCTGCCATCTTATTGAATGAGTAAGAAAGAATGTGGAAGGAGGCTACCTGACCCTGCATTGTCCTGCAGCCTTACCTGCTAGCCTCTCCAGTTCCTCATGAGGGGTAGATCTCAAGCTGCTTGACCGACTTCCAGAACGACTGGGATTGGAAAACCACCTGCTGAACCTGCTGGCAGACACTGAACCTTCCCCCAGCACATCTTCTATCATCTAAGGGAGGAAAAAAAGAAAAAAATCTTAACATAAGCAAGATCAGCAACATTTCTGAGAAGCTTTACTGTGCAAACAAGATTCTTCTGCTACAGACAACTAGATGCTGCTCCCAGAGTTTCAAAGCTTTGATGTGCTTTTTTCCTGCAGACAGTTAACATAACCCAGCACACATCTCTAACTGACACCAAATATTTACTCACAGTAAAACTGTAACTGTAAAAGCACAGTCAGAGCACCCAAAGACCATTAACTACACCATTTTAAAGTGGAAGTGTCAAAAGAATCCCAAGTATTTAAAAAATAGCGCATTATAAAAATATAACTTCAACTAAAGCTTCTCCTGTCCTGCAAGACAGTACCCAGTTAAAGCCTGGCTCAACAGGCACAGATGCAGTTTCAGGCAGCATGTTTTCTTTTAGACAAAAGGAAGAGCAGCTTCTTCCTCACAGAGAAACTAGTTCTTTTCTTAAACAAGGAGCACTCAACACTATTTACAACAGAGGGGAAAAAAACAGTATTGCTCCATTTGGTTTTGATTGTTTGACTCTATCATATTAGAATTCAGACAAGAAATGTACAAACCTATGGTAACACTTGTCACAGACGTATCACCAGTACAAAGAAACTCCCTCCTATGACAAATTATAACATCTGCCCATCTGTTTCATCAGCAGGTTTTTTCACGCGGGAAATCCCTGCTTTTAAAAGGAGTCACCACCTTGCCCATATGCTGAAAGCAGATTATCAAGTCTAAAGAAACCATTTACAACTTCTATAGGGAGAATGACCTCTCCTCCATTTATTTGTCAAATCACTGGCACCATATGATGACTCTTTTCTAATGCAAGCAGCTTGTCCACATTAGAGATTAAAGATTAGGTCAGAAGTCCATTTTTTTTAACCTCAACATTTCTAAACCATGTCAGGTCTGTTTGTTTGCAGTCAGAACACAATTTTTGACTTCTGACTGAATTGGTAGGCTGTGTTTATCCAATACAGGAGTAATAGTTCTAAAAACTTAATTAACCTCTTAAAGGTTTAAGTAATAAAGATTCAAACCCTTTCAGACATACATCTTTTCGGGCACTAGTGTCTCCAGGCTCACTGCCTGCCAGGGAGTCTGCACAGAAGATCTGTTTGCTGCATTTCCCAGACTTAGACAGAAAAGGTTGTCTTCAGCTAGACTAAATTTGTACAGCAAATCTTCTCTGAATATATCTTTAATAATTCCAAAAAGATCCATTCAGAACATCAATTTTGAGCCTTCAAGGAATGACCAAAAGAAAGGAAAAATAGTCAGCTAGTCTGCCTCAAACACTTTGGAGATGGAGCCAGTCCCAGGGATAACACCTTGGCAGAAACATCCCAACACTCCAAAGCTAAATCTCTGCTAAGTCATCTTAAACTTACACACTTCATAAAGGAACTTCCACAATGCAAGTTTTAGCTTTCACAAAATGCAGCTGCAGCAAAAATGCTTCTCACAAATATACCCAGTCTTAAAACCCAGAAAACTCACTGAAGCCAGGCCAGGAACACTTTTATCCAAGTTAAAGAACTCATTGAAGTCAAACTCTCCTGGAGCTGGTTCTTGTAAAACAGCTTCTCTAGGAACTTCTTGATCTGCTGGAGTTTCATTGGCAAGGACAGCTTGCACTTCATCCTCTTCTGCCACTCCACCATTGCATTCTATGCCTTGAAAAGAAAACCAAGTGACTGCTGAATCACTGAACTTGACTATTTCCTGTGGGAACAGTGCCTGACAGCCAATGCACTTGCCCAGGGATTAGAAGCACAGGCCCAAAGGAACCCGGCCCCCAACTGATACCTCCCTCATCAGTTACACTCCACTGCCTCCTGCAAGAGAAAACAGCACCCACTACAACTCCCAGCACACAGCTTCTAGTCTGGTAAGACTCTCTAGCTAAAAAAATAAGAATTGCCATTGAACTGTGCACAAACAACTGCATCCTGATCAGCCTGGGCTGTTATGCCACACCAAGCACATACAGCTGTTGCAGAAAGTCAACAGCTGCTGCTGTTTTTTTCATCAAGAATCCTTTGGCAGCTCCTGCCTTCTTGACATGGGTTCTTAATAGTCAACATATGACAAATACTGCTTCTCCTCCTTCACCAGGAGCAAGGCACTTCTCACTTTAAAGACTTCTCAGCAAGCTTGCACAGGGCACTGCAAAAAAGTTGTGACAAAGTTGGCTACAAACTCCTGTGCTTGGAGCTGCACTACTATCCACTTAAGTTGTCCATCTGCAGAATTTCTAGCATTAAAAAGTCATCTCTCTCGCCATACTGCAACTTTTTTATTTTAATCATCCAATGACTGCACACAGATTCAAGTTTCCTAATTCAGTTTAAAGCTATGTTACAGGAAGATGTACGCCCAGATCAGTGTTCCTAATGTTAGATTACCATAAGAAAAAAAATATTTCAAGTACCTCAGAGCATTAGCTTAATTTAAACAGAGCCTTCAGCACCCAGCACGATATAGACATGAACAAGACCTTTAGAATAACCTATCAACTTCTGATATCATTCAACATCCACACAAGGTTTTTGTCCCCAGCCTCTCAATCTCGCCCCTCTTTGGGAAAAAAAAAGTAATTGATCTTTCAGATTACTAATACCATTATAGGCTTTACATCTTGTGCTTCAGGATGACCAAAAGCTATGCAAGCTTAAGATAAAGGTTTTCATTTACACTTGTCTGGATCTGTCACAGTCACCTCCACACCCAGCAATCTGCCCCACGAGCAGAAGAGCAGAGCTTTTGTGAGATTTGCCCTTACTTACCTTCTTTCAGTGAGGCTGTGCGTCGCCTCGTACGTTTTCTCCCTTTGTGATCTTCCTCCAGAATTTTATCATCAAAGCCTGTGAGCTCAATGGTTTCAGACTGACTTGTAGGCCCAGCAGAGAACCACTCAGGTTCCTCTTCAGTGTAGGAATCATTCCTTCTTCGCTCCCCAAAGACACGTTTGCTGTCACCAAATTCCCTCTGAAGGGGGATATTAAAAATATTAGCCTTAATAAAATACTGCTTCCTAAGATTCTTCCCCAACTTCCACTTTCACCACTTCTGGATATTTTAAAGTATGTGTACAACCTCCCTGTATGTTCTGTAAGCTTTTACATTTAAGCTTCACAGCTGAATTTCTGCTTCATTACACCAAAAGCTATTGATCTGCAAGTGCTTCCATCAGTTTTTCACCCTGTGAGTTATCAGTTTCTTCTTTTTAATTAAAAAAAAAAAAGGTATTAAAAAAAGCCTGAAAGCATGGAAAGCTCCCATTTGCTGAGGTGAATGACAATGCTTGCTGACAACTGCCAGGTCAAGAACTACAAATGAACTATTAGACTTCTGAACCTCTTGCTAGTAAAAGTCAGCCACACACAGGGTTTGTCTGATAAACAGCATTACAATACGTCCCTGTGAGCCCTCTGAAGGAATGTAACTGAGTTTTGAAACACCAAGCGCTCACCCTTCAACCCTAAGAATAAAGGGCCTGCTTGCACAGAACACTCAGCTGCTGTATGCAGCTCACCTGCCCCGGTGCTTTTAGTGCCCAGGTGTCCAAACTCCCCATATGCAGTCAGGAAAAGAAGGAACAAACCCTGAAGCGTTTATCTTTGTAGTCCCTGTCACGATCCCGGTCCCTTGCGTCCCTGGAGTCACCACCCCGATGGTCCTTGTCGAAGTTCCTCGAGGAGATGATCCTGCCACTGCCAATCCTGCGGCCGCCGATCACGCGGACACCGTCACTGTCCTTTTCCAGGGGGCTCCCTGCCCGACGGGAGCTGACGGACGCAGTGACATGACAGCCACCCCCAAAGCTTCGCCTCTGGGGACTCAGGACTACATCCAAGTCATCTTCTTTCACTCGCTCTCTTGGATCTGCAAGTCAAAGACCACACAAAAAGCACTACATTTAATCTATTAGTGAAGACAAGTGAGTTGTCTGTATGGCAGTCTTCTCTTCCATAGCTGCTATGCTATCCCAGCACTTCTAAAGGAAAAGTGCTCATGATTTATTTCTGTGAAACTGATCTAGCTGAGACCACAGGAAATCCAAACAAAAGCTTTACAGCTGGGTATTGAGGAACTACTGTGGTCTCCTAGAAGTACCTGCTTTCCCACTATAGACCTTCTACATGCTCAGCCTCGAGCTGCAGGGAAATTGTCCCACTTGCACTTGACACATGCATTCACTATTACATGGCAAGAATAGGAGGATATAACTGACTGTTGCACAGGTTTGTTCTTCGGTAATAATTACCAGAAAACCCACTACAATCTAGTTGAAACAACCAAGATTTCTTTGACACTTATCCTGTGCAGTCAAACACTTTTCAGAGACTTTGTTTGTCTCCTTTGTGTTATCCCAACAGAAAGGTCTTGCCAACAGCCCAGGTTCAGTTTTGAGCAATGTGCTGTAGAACACTCACCAACTATCCTGCGCATAAGAGAAGTCCGATCTGAATCCAAATCTTTTTTAAAGCTTTCCACTGGTGAAGTTCTTCCTGAAGTCGGATATAAAGATGCATGCCACTTCTCTGGATCCCAGACACCATCACTAGGAAAATAAAATTGCAGGATTGTTTGCTACCTTGTAGTCTAATAAATACTTCATAACGCTGCTGCTGGAAACCTAGAATTCACTGGTTAGCGATCTATACAAGTGAATTATCCTTCATACCCAACTTTTAAATCTGCTGTACTATGGTTTATTACTTCACACATAGTATTTGGATCTCTTCTGTAACAGCAAGGAAGTATAATACCCAGTATCAGATTTTAGAAGACTAGTTATTGGTGAAGCTTGCCTGGTACACTGAAAAACAGTTCAAGTGCATCATATGGTGCTGCTCTTAATTATTTGGGTAATTTTACCTCAATCTCATACTTGTACAATAAATTCATCTGAATAGTAAAGAAACTGCTGCTTAATAAACGTACAAACACCAGCCAAGAACACTCACCTCCATTTTTTAGTGAGGTACAGTGACAACATGGGAGAGGAGAGTAATCCACTAAGCAAGGCAGCTTGCTACAGCCTGACCCAGTCTGTGCTACACACATTCTTGGTACTTTTTCCTGCAAGTCTGTAAAGACTTGTGTTGTGTGAAGTTATGAGATCCAGCAGAAAATAATCTCTGTTAAAAGACCAAAATCCTTGGCCAGAGCATTGAGCCTTTCCTAGTAGATTAGTACTTCTGAAAACTGGACTCTGTAGCAGTCTGAACTTTGTGGCATGTGTACTTCCCATCAGCATAAGAGCACTTCTTAGCTAAGTGTTTTTTACAATTTAAAGTTTTATTTTGAAATAAATGTATACAGCCTTTGTATAAGCAAGAAAATACCTGTCATATTTTTCTGAAAGACAAGAAGGTCTTTTCTTAGAGTAGGGACGCTCTTTAATATCCAGCAATTCCTCCTAGAAAAAAAAAATTAAATCAAGATGTGAGTTTCAATTCACACTGAGACAAGATTTAAGTGACTCAAACCATCTATTCCAGACTGCCTGTTCAATTTAGTGTTTTAATTTGACAGCCCAGGTTTCCCAATATGTTGTTTCCTATCCTGTGAAATACAGCACTGAAAGTTTATATTTCAGTTGTTCCACCAGTGGCCACTGACCAAACACTTATTTGAAGCACTAAGCCTTACTAGGCCAGGTTCAGTTTCTCATAAACACTCCAAAGCTGCTCACATCATAAATGTTTATGTATTCACTTCCCTGGACAGTTCAGCTTAAAAGCAACACAGGCATTATGGACACCAGAGCTGGTGAGTTTTCAAGAAGGAATCGAAATCGCTGTGGTTAATGCTATATAAAGTTCAGCAGGTAAAAAAGCATTAGCACAATTTCAGTCACTGGTGTAGATCCGGGAATTCTAGACAAGCTTGCCATTTCTGACCATCACCAACTCCAAGATATTAAGATATGTGTTATACAATTAGCCATTCCACCCAACATCAAATCAATGCTGAATGATAACTTATTTTCCCACTTTCTACCAGCTTTGAACGGCCCTTAGCTTACCACTACACACCCTGAGCAGTCAGTCACTTTACTGGCAACCAGTGCAGTCTCACTGCAGTTTGCTGCATTCAGAAAGCAATATTAATGGTGTGACCATCAGTGCTCTAAATCAGCATTAACTCTGCTGCAGTTAAGATGCACATTTCTAGTTACACTTGCTCATTCTCCCAAGATCCCCTTTCTTCAACCTGCCTCACTCCCAACTGCACTGAATTGATTCAGAACTGTGCAGGAATCAGTGGGCAGCTGGAAGGATAAAGAAATCCTAACAGCAGACCCCATACATCAGCCAAACTAAAAGAAATCTCTTCACCCTTTCCCCCCCCAAAACACAACATCCTTCAGAACTTTTATACAATTTTTCCTACGCGATTAAAATCAATTCATTAACTATGTGAGTTTGACATTTGCTCTAGATGGCAATTTGGTAGCAGGACAAAACCTTAACACCACCCTGTATTAGACCTCAGCAAAAAGAGTGCCATTAAAGGGAGCCTGGCCTCCCTGCCCACAGCTTCCCAAAATAAACCTCAGTCTGTGAGGAACATCCGTGCTGTAATACTATCAGAGCCTGATGCAGATACTACAAGCATTAACAGCCCTGTCCATCACCAGATTGGGAACGGGTTGTTTTGCTGGCCACGAGAGGGAGTCCACAGGCTCTCATTCACATCCTATCACAATTCTTCCACTAAAGTGAGGAAAATTTGAATTGTTTCTTGCCTTTCACTTATTAGCTGTGCACCCTTGGGGGAACAGCTTCCCAAGAACTAGAAAAGACACAGCTTAAACTGTAGAGCACTCCTGTAACAGAGGAGATAAATGCTGCACTTCCACGTGTGGGGCTTTATGTTTAATTCACATACATTCTAAGCAGGCTGGGGAGAAAAGTGTGCTTAGCTGTTATCATACAGTTTTAAGCAAGCAGCTTAGAACTACTCAGAGAATGAGCCAGATGTTTTCCTAGTGGTAGTAAGTGAATATAAAACATTAAAGGAAATCACCCCCCTTTCCAAATCAGCAGCACATACCCCAAAATAGTGTTCCCTCAATCCCTAATTAGTAGGAAACTGGAACACATGAAAATGCCCTACAGTGTTCCTTACCACACCACCTTAAAATATTTGAGCTGTAACAGGCAGAGAAACTACATGATGCAAAGTATTTTAACACAGACTGATTTATGGTATTTCTTGATTTAGGCTCCTTCGAAACCAACTGATAAACAAGACTAGTCCCCTTCTGGCACTAGTTCTGCAACTTTATCCCGGTCAGAAACTATAGGTACTGAATTAACAAAGCTGAAGCTACAAAGACATTGCTTTCAGTGAACAGCCACCACCAGCACGGGCTGAACATTGCCCTAAAAAGCACAGCAGAAATTGAAGCTGAATTCAGTTACTACACAAGAGGACTTAGGCAAGACTGAAAGAGAATAGAGGCCGTTTTTTTCAGCAGGGGAGCTTTAAAAACAGCTCCTCTCTTTCACTTAGCAGTTAACTGACTAACTAGGTCTGAATAGCAGTATACTTCTCATCCTCAAAAGCTAAGGGCACATCTTTTCTAGGAAGTTAGAGAGATTTAAAAAGCTTTGCCAGTTCTGAAGTACACTGTTTATTGTTGATGTCTACTTAAAATAAGCCAGAGCTCTACTATCTCAACAGAACAGAGCCACAATGATAATTTTTTTTCTTTAAAAAACAACCTACTAAAAAGCCAACAGCTCCGAATTCCTCAAGAAAGATAACACAGTCAACAACAGTAAACTATCTCAGCCTGTTCCACACTTCAGGCCACTTGCTGCGAAGTATCTTAACAGCTTTTCACAAAGCAATGACCACCTGTTCCCACAGCTTGCAGCCATGGGAAAAATCACCCACCATTTCAGACTCTTCCCAAAGGCATTTTTCAGCAGTGGTACCAAAACCCCAAACAAGATTTGAATCTTAAACCCTACAGCATATCAAACTCACATAGCACTAGAACAATCTTTCTTTATTTGAGAGTTATTTGGCTCTTCTTCTTCCACTCATACATATATTTAGGCATCACAGTTAAACAAAAGCACCTGTGTTAACGTTGGAACACTAAGCATTGATTAGAGTCACAACTGTTTAAGCTTCCAGCAATCAAATATGAGCAATTCTAAGGTTACAAAAGGCACCCAGTAAATATATGAGAGGTTTTGGTAAGATCTAGTGTGCTACACCTTCCTATGAAATGGCACCTACTACAAGAAAACAGTTTTGGTCAACTTCTCAAAATAACACTGCTGAAAACAGAACTACGAAGTGCTTGAGAAAGCTGGTAGGACAACATACTTCAGTCTCTACAATAATCCCTCAGCACATGCTGTGGGGTGCTCAGATATTAAGATAAGGTGGTGGGAATCAAAAGCATATCGAGGACAAGATTGCACAACTGCATCACATTTAACAAGCTGCTCATTTGATACCACCCCGTAAATCCTAATCCAGGCAAAGGCTTTTCAGCTTTCACCGCACCGTTTCCCTCTCACAGGAGCCTCCACCTCCCACTCTACTCCTGGGACCGAGACTTCCACACACAACTCAGAGACGAAAGGAGAGTGAGCTGACCTTTGTGTAACGATGTGGGTATTTAGTTGTAATTCTGTTCAGCTCCAGGAAAGCATCGCCATTTTCAGTTTCTGCTGCACCTCCTCTTTTATCCATGGTTACTTCAAAGCCTTTGACCGCGGAGCTAATTAAAACAAAACCAACCCGTCAGATTTCAAGACGTACCTTTCTAGAGGGTGCATTTTCTTTCCAGCCTGAGTCAGTTTAGCACTCGGGCACGGGAAAGGAGAGCCGCGCTGCCCGGCGGCGCCTGTCCCCTCCCAACGCTGCCCCTGCCCCCGGCCCGGCCGGGCGGCTGGCGCCGAAGGGTCCGAGCCGCTCCGGCCCTACCCCGCGCCCAGCGGCTCCAGCACAAGGAGAATCGCTCTGCGGGCACGGCCGGGGCGCCGGGACCCGCACCCCCACACACCCCGCGGGGCCCGGAGGGGCCGGGCGCCGCTCGCCCCACGGCGCGGGGGCAGCGCGGCCCGGCCGCCGTCCCGAGGCGCCGGAGCCGCGGAGGGGAACGGCGGCAGTGGGGCAGGTGACTCAGCGGATCCCCGCCCGGCCGCACTCACCGGCGGGTGTCCCGCGCCGCTCCGCTCCGCTCAAGGCCTCACCGCCGCCCGCGGCGTTTCCTGCTCCGGCCGCCGGCCCCACTTCTCCCCCGCCCGCCCCCACTGAGGGGGCCGCACGCGCCCCGGGCCGGCGCTGCCGCCGCCGCCGCCGCCGCCCCCCCCCAGCCCCGGCCGCCCCGCGCAGCCCCGCGCAGCCCCGCGCGCCGCCGCCGCTCCCGCTCCGCCCGGCGCCGCCTCCGCTCAGCCGCCGTAGCCGGGGCCTCGCGCCGCCCGCTCCGCACCCATTTAACGCCCCGCGCGCAGGCGCGTGGGGCGCGCGCGCCGGGGGCTCCCCCGCCCGCCGCCTGCCCGCCAGTGGGCGGCGGGACGCGCTGCCGGCGGCCGGGCTGCGCTCCCGCCCCGTGCCCCCGCCGCCGGCCGCCCGCGGCGCCGGCGTCTCACCCTGCGAGCGGTGCGGTGGGTGAGGAGAGGCGCGGGGCTCGGCGAGGGCCTGCAGGCAGTCAGGGCGGGCAGCCCTGCGGGGGAGGCGGCCGCCGGCGGGATGCGGTGCGCGCCATGTGCGGGGCGGCGGCGGCGGCACCGGCCCGTCCCCGTCCCGCGACTGTCGCCGTGTGCCCGTCCCCGGCTTGCCGCGGGGGCAGCGCGGGGTCAGAGAAGGGCGGGAAGCGGCGGGGCGATCGCGGCTGGGAGGGCGCTCGGCGGGCGCTCCCCTCGCCCCGCGCGTTCGCCGTGGTCACTGGCGGGCCCCGGGGGCTGCCCGGGAGCGCATTCGCGTCCCGCCGTGCGCGGCCCGGCTCCCGCGGGTGAGAGGGGCGGTCCGGCCGAGCCCGCGCTGCTGCCCGGCCCGGCAGTGCAGCGCAGCGTCCCGGTGTTCTCACCCCGCCCCGGGCTCCTGTCGGGTTGGAGTCCGGCATTCCCGTGGGATAGCAGGACTGGGTTGGTGCAGTGAGCGGAGCAGCCTATTGGGAGGCACCGGAAAAGTCTTTCAAAAAGTTGTTGCTAATAAGGAGCAGACGTTGTTTTCAACATCAGTTTAAGGAATTTACTGAGCGAGATCCCCTGCTCCGTTTGTCCACAGCTCTGTCCCCGGCACTTGGCATCCATTCTGCCACAGGAACCCAGCGGGGCCACAGAGTTTCCAAACACCTTGGGCCGCGAGGTCTGTGTAGGAACAACGAATTTCCCGTAGGATCTGGTGAATAAGGTATTCTCTTCCCTGATCTCTAATGAAGTTGAATACTGGAATTAAAACCTGGTTACCTATGGAATGAGAGAAATATACGAGAAGTAAATTTCTTGTTCTTTTCGTGACAAAGTGCTGCATTATTAATGAGACAGCAGTGTGACTATTGCCAAGTCTTCTGAAGCCAACATGCGCTTTCCAAACAAATACACAGGGAGACTCCATAGCAACCAGTGCGCCACCAGCCTCGAGCCGAGTGGTTATTATGAGATGCTGTAGGCTTTGAGAAGGCCTGAACTATGCTGTGTTTCACTGTCACCTTTGTGCACGTCGCTGTTTTGAGCTGAAACAGGTTTTTTGGCTCCCAAAGGCACACGTGCCACGGGTGCCTGTTACTCGATGCTCACAGCAGAAATGTCCAGTGGCACAGAAGTGGCAGAACACAGTTTTTTCCCCAAGTGCAGCAACAGCTCCCTGCCGCGGCCGTTCAGCCCCTTTCCCTGCGCGGTGCCTGTGGTCGGTAAATCCCGGTCGCACCGGGGCTCGGCCCCGCCCCGCCCCGCCGCACGGGGGCGCTGTCCCCGCCCCGCCGCACGGGGGCGCTGTCCCCGCCCCGCCGCGCGGGGGCGCTGTCCCCGCCCCGCCGCACGGGGGCGCTGTCCCCGCCCCGCCGCACGGGGGCGCTGTCCCCGCCCCGCCGCACGGGGGCGCTGTCCCCGCCCCGCCGCACGGGGGCGCTGTCCCCGCCCCGCCGCAAGGGGGCGCTGTCCATCTGCCCCGCCGCACGGGGGCGCTGTCCCCGCCCCGCCGCAAGGGGGCGCTGTCCATCTGCCCCGCCGCACGGGGGCGCTGTCCCCGCCCCGCCGCACGGGGGCGCTGTCCCCGCCCCGCCGCACGGGGGCGCTGTCCGCCCGCCCGCCGCACGGGGGCGCTCTGCTCAGGGGCTGGGCGGCGCGGGGAGCGGCCGCCCCTCATGGCGGAGCCGCCTCAGGCGCTGCTGGTCCTTCCCTCCGCTTCGCTGCCGTTTGCTGTGGACTTCCCCAGCTGCTTTCCGCCCGTCTCGTGTGCCGGTGCCGGATCCGCCGGTGCCGGATCCGCCGGTGCCGGGATCTGTGGCGCCCCTCAGCGGGGCGGGGGCGGCTGCCGCCGTCCCTCACGGCGGGGTTGTGGAGCAGCGTCGTGTGGGTCTCCAGTGTAAACACAGAAAGCGTTCAGGGTATGGATACCTGCTGCAAGGAATCTCGTGCAGCAAAACTCCAGAAAAATCTTGTAGGGTTTTGTTTTGAGGCTGCTTTTGTTTGGTTCTGCTGTTTTTTAGCTTGTTTGTTTGGTTGTTTTTTTGGGAGGGGGAGGGGTTGGGTTTTTTGGTTTTTTTGGGTGGGGGAGTTCTATCACACCGGAACTAACGCTTATAGAAAAATCCACTTTGGATCTCACACTTAAAAGGAGATGCCTGGCCGTAATTCCAGATGCTTCCACAGAATCGAGCTCTTCCCAGGACCTTTGGAAGTCACAGGGTCCCGTGCATGGAGTTCTCACTGGAGCTAGGTGGAACTCATTGTTTCCTTCATTTCTAAGTGCTTGTGAAGGAGAGGAACATACTGTTAAAAAAAAAACCAAAACAAGCCAACAGGTGAAAATGAATCAGCTGCTGATGGTGTCACCCTTGGTTATTAATTTATTTTTAAGTAGGGGCACATAACTTGGAGTAGTTTACTTTTTACAGCACCTTTCTAGCACACTTTTGTTTAGGTGGGCAGAATTGCTGCCTTAGGATTCAAGTTATAACTTTATTACCATTCCATTAAGCCAGCACAGTGTTGTTAAGTGAGACACACAGGATTTTCATGTTAAGTATATGGAACTGTATTACGCTGTTTGAGTGCAGCATAAGTCTGAGCTGAAGTCACGTCATTTTTATGATACAGACTGCATTTAGCATAGATCCATGTGATGGATTCATCACAAGCAACAGGCACCAATTTATGCTTTGTCCAAAGTTAATAAACAACGTTGCAGAGCAGAGTGCATTTGTACTGTAGGCTTGGAACCGCAGTGAAATGGAGAAATTCAGGAGCAGGTGGGCAGTAGTGAGAAGCTACTATGTTAAAGACCTCAGCTGTAGTTTATTTTACGACATCTTAAGATTTCCATGGGACAGAAAAAAAGTTGACTTGTTGTCACAGAAGGGCTTATTAGTCTCTGTGGAACTTTGTTAGGCAGAAAATGTTCTTCTTAAAAGCACAGTAAAAAACTATGAACACCTAACCCCCAAACTGATCATGAAACACAACTTTATGTGGGTTTACACTGTCATAACATTTACTTACAAAACTGATGTTCTTGAGCTTGAGATACTGGAATATAAGGTATTTGGACACAGCTGTTGGTCCAGCCACAGATTTACTCCATGTTACTTCTCTTATTCTTCCCATGCTCTCATTTTCTGACTTTAAAAGGGAGAAATGATCCTTTGACTCTTATTTTTCATGGTCACTTGCCATAAATTTTGGGTGACATGGGCTGTAATCATTAAATATATGCAGCACATAGCAGTGTTCCAAATAGAGGAATAAAAGTACATATGTTGGAAAATTATTAGATACTCTTACACCTTAGACTTTCATACAAAACTTCTGCATATTTTACCCAGATTTGATTTTTTCAATCCCTTTGTGTAAGGTCATTGCATATAGTCAGGCCAGGTTTATCTTTGGGGCAGATAAAACAGTTTCAAAGAAAGTTGGGTCTGATAGGTGTGCACAAAAACTTGTGCTGAAAACTGTTTTGCATCAGTTTTGAAGTGCCTGAAACTCCTCTTCAAATGTGCTTAGAGTTGCCTTAACTGCACATCTTGATGTGGACAGAATTCTTTTGTCTGCTGGACAAGGCCTACCTCTTTCAGAAAACATTCAGATAATATTTTATATAACAACAATTTCTCACACAAAATACAGGTCTTGTTTTCTTCCATTAACTTTTATTTTTAACTCTTTGCAGCCTGCTGGAACAAACCAAAAATACTGTATTTCCTCCCAGTGATTTGTTGTTAATAGTGGTTATTCAGCTGGACTTTTGAAACTTGCATTGTTCCAGTCACTTTGTGAAAACAGCTTTTTTTTTTTTTTTTCTGGCTGCAGCCATGTTTTCCCTAGTTCAGTTCAGGAGATCATTAGGGTGAGATTTCAGATTATCCTCTTCTGTTGTCTCTTCTGGAACTCAAGAATGTGTTTGTGTTTCTAATGTGCAAATTTTCAGGGTGGTGGCAGCATTTGTTTTGGGAAAGAAGCTTCAATGGAACCGGTGCAGCGAGTTTTATCTGCATAGGTTTTTTTTTTATCCTTGTTTTCAGAAAATTACCAAGAAAAAATATTTAGAATTCATAAAAACACACTTGTTATTTTTCAGATTAGAAGTTCGTGTGAAAGTAAACTGTGTAATAGAAAAATATGTCTAGTTTTGTTTTTTAATGATGAATATGTAAAAACAGGAAGTTTTTTTTTAAGGAGAAACAGTTAAAATATGAACAAAACTAGGAAAGGGCTTGTAACAGAGCATTTTATGTTAAAATGGAAATCTCACTTCACTAGTGCTCAAGAGAATTTATCAGCAGTAGGCAGAATACCTTGATCTGTTTGAGACTAAAAGGCAGAAAACCACAGTCAGAGCTTCTCCGTCAAGACACCCTGTGTGCACACAAATGCATTTCAGTGATTTCTCATTTCAGCTTTACAGGAGAAAAGAGTTGTCTGTGACATGATTGCACTGAAATGTATCTTCCTGGTTGTGTTGGGGAAAGTTTAAAATTCCTGATACTGAAAAACACCTGATAAAGAAACAATAAATGTTTTAGCATTCTGTAGCTGTTGTGTTCTGTGTTTTATTAGATACCTTTGTTACAGACCAAGCTATTGAAATAATGCCACTTCTTTGCAGGTAATACAGTTTTCCACAAAATATTTCTTCTTTCAAGTTCAAAATCTCCGATGATGCATGAAATCCAGCCACCACCTGAGCATCAAGTCCATGCAGCTGAACAATCTGTTGCACCCCAGGCTGCAGCACATGAATTTCAGGACAGAGGTCATGACAAGCCAGGTCAAGATGGATATACCCAGAGTCAAAGAAGAATGTTAAAAAAATTCCGAAGCAGGTGATAAGTACAAAACATATTTTTCACTAAATGGAGCAGGGGATCAGACCTGAAAATGTCTGGGTTTAGTAATACCAGTGCAGGTTACAGCAGAAGTTCTAGTTCATGGCCGTGGCAGACAGTTCTGAAGATGCCTTGTGGTAACTTGAGGATGAGGATTGACAGTCAGATTTCACATATTTTTTACTTTCAAAGGTAAATTTAAAAATGGCTATTTAACAGTATTGTTTGATGCACTGCCAGGTGTAATGCTTTCTTCTCGCCCTCCTCCAGTGTTTTTTATTTGCTACTTTTGTTTGTTGAAAGAACCTTGACAAAGGTGGGATGTAATTGTGTAGAGATTAAAAGCCCATCATTTTTTGAGCAGCTGGAGATGATGGAGCAGCTCAGACGTACTGAACGAGCGAGGCCCCCATTCCTGGCTGTGTGCTTTAACTAATTACCTTGTGAAGCCTTCGGTGCTTATTGGGGCCCTCCATGTGCCAGCTAACTCTGAAATGCATTGGGGAAAAAGAGGGAAAGGCTGTCAGTGTCACAGTAACACATCAGTGAGCTGAGCTGGTGCTGGGAGAAGCTTGTGGAGATGTGGAACTGCTGAGGGGAGGTAGGAAGAAGGAAGATTTGCTGGCTTCAGGAAGGGCCAGACAATAAATTGGCTCAAGTATTCTGGACTCAGCTGGTTGACTTTGGGGAAACAGTGATGTTACCACACTGAAACCTCAGAAAGGGCTCCCAGCCAGCCAGCACCCTGCTCATAGTATCACTGGGTGGAAGAGGGCTGCTTGGAAGGCATTTTGGCTACCCAGCATTCCTAAAGAAGTACATGCTAATTCAAGTTTTGCAATGATGCTTGGGCCTCTTTATGCTTTATGAATTGCTCTGTTGCAGGTACTAATTTCAGGGTCTAAATATTTCATATATGCATTGATCTCTGAAAGCCAGGCCCTTACTTTTATTAAACTAGAATAAAAATTCCTATTTTCACTACTGCCCGTGAGTTTGCAGAAGAGTAAAAAGGCAGCTAATCTTTCCTTGTATTCCAGATACCTAGCGAGGAAGTTTGTCTGTCTGTGGGCAAAAGTGACATTTGGACAAGTTCTCCCTTCCAAAGCCAGGTAGATAAAATGACAGAACTCAGAGGTGGAGGTGTTTTTGTTTGTTGGGGTTTTTTGTTTGTTTGTTTTGTTTTAGGGTTTTTCTTTGTTTTGGTTTGGTGTTTTTTTGGTTTTTTTTTAATGGCTTAGTGGTAAACCACTGGGCTAAGAGAGTACTGGCTGCCAAGAAAATATTTTGATGAATTTTGAGATCACTTGAACATTTTCTTTGGGTACCTTTCTTGCTCTTGCTTTTTTGTTTGTTTTTAATAATCATGGTTAAACTTTTATTAACCAAATTAATAGGAATTGTGTTTTGATGAAGTTGACCAATATGTGCATATAAATGATGGGATGTGATTGGGATGTCTGCTTTAAATTTAACTATTTCCCAAGGTTATGATGACAGAGATTTCACAGATTATTCTGAGTTGGAAAGGACCCACATGGATCATTGAGTCCAACTCTTAATATGAAATTCAGTTCATATTAGTGTTTGCACTGTTGTTCTTAATGTATATCTGTGTATGTTTGGTATCTGTCTGACTTGGAAATACCTGTGGCAGATAATTCCTTTCTGCTCTCAGTGTTCTGTGAGCTACTGAAACCCCATGCTTTGATATTCATTTCTTGTTTTGCATTAATTTGCATGTTCATTCTTGCTTGACCACACCCTTGGGAACCGAGCAGTTCCCAGTGGGAAGACTTGCATTTGGAGTAAGATCAGGTCCTTAGTCATTCAGTTTCGTTTTTCTGTATCAAATATCTTCTGTTTCTGCCTTTGTTGGTAAACGGAAGTTGTCCTGTGAACCTCGCCATTCCTCTTGTCCCATCTACTGAGCTGGCACTACTTTGGCTGTCTATCAGTTCAGCACAATGATGAATTTATTTTTTAGGGGAAATAGATTTTATAAGGATCAGCAAGGAGCACAAGCAATAATGAATTGCCTTTCTAGAATTAAAAGTCCCCAGTTCTCCATAGTTTTCATTTCTAATACCTGTTAATGCATGTGCAATACCGTTAATGCATCAAGTCCAAAAAGATAACATACAGCTCTTTTCTTTTTTCCTTTTCTGCATGAGTGCTTGGAATGACTTAGCAGCTTGGCTTGGGGTAGGTGGCTGAGAATTGCAGCTTGTGAGAGGATTGATATGTTTCACTGAGAGACCTCTAGTATTCTGTGCCTAATTCTGCTGTTATTACATGATAAAAACATCAAAGTATTATAAAATCTGTTGTAGCTTTTGTATTTATTTATATATTATAAATATTTTGTGTTAAAATAACAAAGAACAAGGTTAGAAAGGAAAGCACATGTATTGTTATCTACTGTTCTGATTGTTAGAGTAAAACACAGAACTGAGGACAAAAGATGTGAATAGGTCTCAAATCAACTGATACTCTGATGTTTGACAAGTTAACATGATCTGCCTTTTATTCCTTGTCTTTATGTGAAATATTTACAGTCAGTAGAGTGATTGCATCTTGCAGTACTTCACAGAGTCTTCTAATTAAGTGTCACAGTAGGGTAGTGGTTTTAAATGCAATTAGATGTTGTTAGGCTAATCAGGCAGGCCTAGAGAAGAGGTGGTGAAATATTAATTAAAACTGATTTGTGGTCTCTCTGGAAACCTGTATGACGTGTCTTCTGTCCAATCTTTCAACTGTTTAGATGTTTTCATGATCAGAAGATTCTTCAGAAAACTTTTGGAGAGTGGAAGGAGCAGTGGACACTTTGCAGAGAAAAGAAGCTCAGCCTCAGAGCAGATAACCATTACAGGTTAGTGAAATTACGTCCCTTTGGGGTGTGTATGAGAAATTTTCTGAAGGAGCTTTTAGTACCAGTGAGCAAGTTCCATCCATGGTACACCTAGGCCAAGAGCAATCTTTTCATTGCTTATTTTAATATTTTACTGAATGGCACTTTCATTTTTCAGGAATTTACTCCTTAATTTGATATTCAAGGCTTGGAGAGGCTATGTATGCCAACAGCAAGGAAAGAGGAGCAAATATTACGTTGCAGAGTCTCATGGTAAGTGATGTGATAGTAATTACTGGTATTTGGGGACATACTGAGATGGGAGTTTCCAGTGGGAATTTTTTACCAGAATCTGTGTCTCCTGTGCATGTTTGCACCCCGAGCTCCCCCACCCCATGGTAGTGCAGTGCTTGCAGGAGCAGACGGCAGGGGGGTTCTGTTATAGGGTGTTCCTATATACTTATTTAGGGATGCCAGTGGATAAGCTTAAGAGCCTCTCCATCTGCTCTAGTTGTTTTTGAGTGGGAAATTTGACTTTTGGTTGGTTTTTTGTTTGGTTGTTTTTTTTTTTTTTTACATAATCAGAATATGGTTTCAAGTAGATTTTTTTTAATCTGATGTTTTACTGGAATTCTCTATCAGCTGTTACTATAGACATTAGATAGTAATTCCCTGTGCTTTAAACAGCACTTATTTTATATCTACTGGCTGTTCCTTCCAGCTTGTGTCTTGCAATTCAAAGAAGCCCAAACTTTTGAAGAGCCATTTGTCTTACTGTGTAGGTTCTTTGCTCTGCAAGGGATTTGACTTGCAGCTGTCTGTACTGGTAGCAGCTTTCTTGGGTTCAGGGAATATGTTTTGCTGACGGGAGATTGACCCTTGTCTAAAGATGATACTGAGGTTTTGTTCTCTGCTGATTTGCAGAATAAGTTAACTACTCTCTTTGCACATGAACGTAGCCTCAGAATGTCCTAGAGACTGGCACCTTTGGACACAAACTGACAGGCTATCCAGACTATTTTCTTACTGAGTGAGGCCACAGTATTTACAGCAGAAGCTGTATGTTACTTGGTCAAAAATAGAAAAAGATGACCTGTTTCAAGGTAGGTTAATGCTTGATTCACAAGGAAATCCTAAATAGGAAAAGTCTGGGGTTCCTTTATGTGTGTGTATAAAGTGGCATAGAATCAATGACAGTTTTTGCTTTAGTAGTGTCAGTTCTGACAAGCCAGCCTGCTGTGAGGAGAATATGCAGTGTGCTGCACTAAGTAGTAAACTGGAATTTGTGACACCACTTCTGTTTTTAGCTGCATGACTAGCCTGCTAAATAAAGTTGACTTGTTTCTGGTTCATTTCTCTGGTTGTAGGAGAGAATAATTCTTGAAAAGCAACTGATGAACCTGATACACTTTTTTTTTTTTAACAAACCAAAGAGAATCCTCTAATTCCTACCCAGTACAGTCGTTATGCTGACTATTGTTCTACAGTTGTTTCCCCTGTAAGCGCTGAAGACAAAGCGATTATTGGCCATTGTCCGATAATTCACGCTGCTCTGAACAAGTGGCATGGACGGTGCTGTCAGCGATTCTGAGACTTCTCACTGTGACACCCTCGACCAGAGCGGGGGTCGCTGTCATTTCAGGCTTTTCCTCAAGGTGTCCCTGCAGGTTGAGGACACAGGAGTCGGGGGCGAGCAGTGATGGAGCGGTTAAGATGTGCCAGATTCCAGAACTTAAGATGCTGCCGTTCTTTGTCATGCACAGCGAGGAGGCAAACTCTGCTCAGGACCTGGCAGCACTGGTTGGCTTATGTTGATGTTCAGAGGACAAATCATGGGATGCAGTCTGTGGCACTGGCTTTCAGGAGAAGAAGCTGTTTGCGGTAAGGATGGAACACCAACAGGCAGAGAGGTGCTGACCATAAGGCCATGGCTGTTATCTATGTTATGTTATCTTTTCCTAAAAGATAAAAGATAAAAAGTCACATGTGACTTTGTTCAGTGTTTGTTTTTTCTTTTTTTTTTTTAAGAAATCTGTTGCTTTCTGGGATGTGTGAGTTCTTCTGGCACATCCACGGACTGTGAATTTAAAAGATGTTATATAGCAGCTTGCCAATGCCTAATGGGAGCCTGCAGGAAGGCTGGAGAGTGACTTTTGCAAGGGCATGCAGTGAGAGGACAAAGGGGAATGGCTTTAAGTTTAAAGAGGGTAGATTTAGATTGAATATTAGGAAGAAATCCTTTACTCTGAGGGTGGTGAGGCACTGAAACCTGGAGATTACCCAGAGACGATGTTGATGCCTCATCCCTGGAAGTGTTCAAGGTCAGTTTGCATGGGACTTGGAGCAATGTGGGAAATGGAAAATGTCTCTGCGCATGGCAGGGGATTGGAACAAGGTGATCTTTAAAGTCCCTTCCAACCCAAACCATATGATGATTCTTTGAAAAGATTGTTGTTCATACCTTTTTCCAGTCAGATGAAAGTGATTTCTTGCACCAAATTATGGCACCTGTGTTTGAACTTGTCTGTAACATTGTTTTGGCAGCATTTCATGGGCAGTGTGGAGAAGACAATACTACCAGAAATGCTCTGGACATAAAATGAATATTTTGGCTCTGCAGCATTGGGCCCAGAGCCTGCAATTTCGAGTAAGTCTCAGGAGCTTCAGCTACTGCCATTTCTAATGTTTAAGTTGCACACATGTGAAAATGTTGGAGATGAATAAAAATTAGGCCTTGTACTAATTTAGGTCTAATTGTACTAATTAGACCTTGTACTAATTAGGCCTCGTACTAATTTTGAAAATTGCAGTGCTTATGATGGAATATCTTATCAGGATATGGGGAAATGGAATGAAGCTGTGTCAGGGCAAGTTCAGACTGGACTTTAGGGAAAGGATCTTCCTGAGAGGGTGGTCAGTCCCTAGAACACACTCCCCAGGAAGTGGTTACAGCACCAAACCTCTCAGAGTTCAAGGTGCATCAAGTCCAACTTCTTTCTTCTTGCAGGACTACTTAAAACTAAATCAGATGATTGAGAGTGTTGTTCAGATGGCTGATCTTAGCTCAAGTGAAAACAGCATGGGTTTCTTTTTTCCTTTCACTGAAACTGTGGCTTTTTGTCCATTTCATTAAAACGAAGGGATGTTATTTAATTTGACCTGCACTGTAAGATGCAACAATACTGGTTTAGAGCAGTATTCTGCTAAGGAAAGAAACTTGTGACATGGGAAATCTTGTAGTATCTCAGGATGTGATTCCTTTTTATAAGAAAATAATCTGAAAGAAAGCCTGTTGGCAAAAGAAAAGTATTTTTAATGAGAAGAAGTGTGAAAGTATTTAAAAGAGTGAAAAAATATTTGATGTTTTCTATGCTGACATTGCTTTGGTGTTTGTTTGGGGGGTGTTGGGTTTTTTCCCCTTTTTTTGGGGGGAACCTCATTGCTCATGGTTTCACCTTTAGGATTTATGTGGAATTTCTTATTGTGTGTGTGTTCTTCCTCGCCTTCTCTTTGTTCTACTTCCCTAATCTTGTCTGTTTTTCCCCCTTACTGCCCTTGCCCCTTAATTGTTCCTTCAGGCTTGGTTGCAGTGGCGAGAGCTGTATTTACACACCCAGAATGAAAAGCAGAAGGACACCAGGGCAGTAACTCACCATCAGCACTGGGAATTGAGGAGATGCATGGGAGCGTGGCTGGGATACCTGAACCTCCACAGAGTAAAGAAACGCCAGAATGGTGAGTGAAAATGGTGAGTTGGGCAGAACAGGGCTCAGCCCCTTTGCTGAGGGCATGGTGATGGTTTTTTCTGTTCTAGGAGATGCTACAATGTCTCTGCCCACCCAGGTCATGAGATGCAGCTTGGGCTGTACGCTCTGACAGACCTGGCTGGCTTAGGTCATATGCTGAACTGTCAGGAAGATCACCTTCTTTCCACAGGATTTAAAAGAAAATGCTTTACAATTCCCTTGATGAAAACTTGCATATTGTCTCCTGGATTCTGACTGAGATATCTATGAGAAGGATGTATTGAAGACTTTGATCAGTCAGTGTGTGGACTTTCTTCATAATCAGTCAAATCACAACTCCTATAGGATGGTAAAGATTATTACACCAGTTCCTTTGTTTCTTCCCTTGAATGGGAATGAGTTCAGATATTTGTATGAATTGCTTTTTGATTGGTTGCAGTGGAAAAGAATCTAGCTTGGATGTGTAGGACCTAGTAATACGAGTGTGCTGAAATGTAAGCAGGTTTGAGTGTGTTGCACAAGTAATACATTGTCCTAACTTCCCTCTCTTAAGTCAGTACAGTAGGTTACTGCTTTAAAACTGCTTTTGTGATCAATAGGAAGAATATGATCTGTAGCTGAGCGTTAATGTGAATTCTTGTAACCATTTTGCAGTGTTGGAGCTCCTGTCACTTGTGAGCCAGTGGCTCAGATGCCAGGATCTCATCTGATATGAATGAGCCTAGGACAGAACAAACCATGAGTGATTTGTGTTTGTCTTCCAGAGCTGGCCCAAGAGTTTCACCGAAGCAGGACGCTCCGGAGGTGCTTCTCCGATTGGCAGCTGTCATGGGAGTGCAGGAGAAGAATGCGTGCTCACAGAAGTGACCTGGAAAAACAAGCAACAAGGATTGCCTTATGGAGAGTCTTTGCACACTGGAAGCATTGTATCCAATCTGTGTTTAGCCCCTTGCAAAGACACCTTAGAAGCATTCCCGCAGGGGGAAGATCCAGTTAATAAGCAGGAAAGTTGTGCAGTAGCACGAGTCACAACAAACATGTTGTAATTATGTGTATGTAATGCCATACTAACAATTCATTAAACTGTTGTAACTACAGTATGTTGGCAGCTGTATAAGAGTATATTAGAGCCTGCAAAAGATAATTTATGGTTGTTAAGGTAATTTATGGATTCACTTAGAGTGAATCAGAAACATATTGTGATAAGCCAACAAAATCAAAGTTTGACTGCAGTCAAAACTTCTGTAGATAACAGTGCTGGACATTGAAATGTTGAAGCAAATTTAGATGGAGATGCAGTGCCCCTCTGTGGGAGAAGGTTGTTCTGTGTAAAACATACTTTAACTCCGTGACAGATGTTGTGCTGTGTGTGGAAGAGGCTCAGCAGTGTGAGCTGGCTGAAAAGCACTACAAGTGTCACCTGTTGGTAAGAGCACTGCTAAGTGCTGGGTGGGAGGGGCTGTGGAGTCTCCCTGTAACACTGACAGTGGTGAGCGGGTGTTAAGTGGGAGATACACCAGCTTTCTAAATTTCAGCTATTCTGGAATCTGCCAGCTGAATCCAAATGGGGAAACTGTGCTGATCTCCAGATAAGCTGTTCATCCATTTGGGAAACTGGTGAAGTAGATTCATTTTGAGGGTGTTGTGTTACCTGCTTGCTGGTATTCCACCATGAGATTGCCTTTTCCCCTTAATTTTTTTTCTTATGCTGTTTGCTACAAGAATTATTTTTTCTTCTCTGCAGTAATGTGTGCATGCTACTTTTCATATGAGGCCAAAGATGATTTGCTGCATGTGCAAGTAGTTCAGTGTTTTGGGGTATTGTTTAGGTTTTGTTTTGTTTTTTTTTTTATTTTTAAAGAAAAAATAAATCCCTGAAGGCTATCTGAAAGGTGGGCACAAGCAAGCCTCCAGCTTTTTGGAAGTGAACTATTTTCGAGGTTGGATCAGTACTGGTCATTAAAAGAATACCAATAAACTGTTTTGGATCGTGGAGTGAAAACATTAGTGATTATAAGAGCAGGATGATTAGTGATTTGAAGGAGGATGCTCTCATATTGCTATTTACCATGTTCTGCCCCCACTGAAGGGATTCTAGGATTGTAGATCAGTTCTAAATTACCTGATTTGGATTACAAATGAAAGTTGTGTTTATTTCTTGCGGTTACAGGAACTTGGCCTTAAGGGTCTTCGGCAGAATGTCCTGGACACTCGTCTTCAGCGAATGAGAACAAATCTGTCATCCTGTCAGCATCGAGTTACAGTGAGTTTGACTCTGGTTCTTGTGTCAGTTTGTCTTGAGCACAGCTATTGACTTCCACTGTCACCTACAAAGTACTTTTTTATTACAGCAGTGGCTTTGTTTTTAAATACCAATAGCCACAGAAAATCTCTGTGAGTCAACTGCAACTCTTATATATGTTTAGTGATTAATTTCCCTGTGTTTATGGTGGATTTTTTCTTTTATCAGAAAAACTTGTGGGAGTTTTATAAAGTTTGGTATATGAAGCAGTGCAGGAGACAACCATTGCAGTATGCAGTTTCATTAGGACTTTAATAATTTATTTCTTTGCATTCTTCTCCTCACTGGATATCTTTGGGGGGGTTTTGTGTCTTTCTTATTTTATTTCAGGTGCTGCAGAAGTACTGGAACCGTTGGAAGTCCCATTTGGAAGAGAAGGAGGAAGAACAGCAGCAGGCCTTAACATCAGTGGCTCATGCCCATTACAGGTATGCAGAGAAATATTAATACAGACTTGTACAAATGTGGAATCTGGGGGCCTTTGGTTCTCTTCTTAAGTATGATAATACCTTTGGGGGCATGACCTGATGGCAACTGCTCTGACATTTTCTGTGAGCAATGAGCAATTTGTATCTCCTGCTTCTCTCTGGAATGTAAGAGGGAGATTGAGGTTCATTTAGTCAGCTGACATTCATAAGACCAGTATGTTTTCTGAAGGAATTGTCTCCTGTGTGCTGACATTCTCCCTTTTTGCTTGACAGGAGGGTGTTGATGAGACAGGTATTTGACACGTGGCTGCTGAAGGCCTGCAAGCTGCAAGGGTATCGAATGGGAGAGAAGAGGGTAAATGTAACTCTTGTACCTTGCTTAGGAAATAGAGGGGATGATTTCACAGTCACTGTCTGTGAGTGTGAGTTAGCATGAGGTGGACTTGGTTGTGGTAAATTCTCTTTTCCCTGGTGAGGGATCAAGTCAGGAGAAAGGGATTACAACCAGAATTTACTGATCACCTTTTTTAAATTGTTTGTTAATAATAGAAACAAGTTATTATTAGAGGATTGCCATTTACATAGTTCATTCACTTATTCCCTCACCCTGTAAATGTGTGTGTGCTCTCTCTCTCTCTCACACAGTCTCACAGTTACTTAGTCGAAATAATAATACTAAATGGCCTACCCCAGTCATTTAAGAAGTGCATGGTTGTTCTGAGAAATTAGCTGCTTCTAGGTAGGTGTCCATAAATTTCTTTACAGGGCCCTTCATTTTTTAAGGGGGGGGTGTGTGTGTGTATATGTATATAGTCCTGGAGTCTTTACATGTAGCAGCCACTGTGGCCTTTATGTGGTCTCTTACAGAACTCCAAGTTGCCAGTAGCATGTGTGGGTGTCTTTGTGCAGATATGGCTCACCCTTGGTGAAGGGAGATTATCAGTTCTTGAACATTCAACAGGACTGGTTTCTGGAACTTATCAGTTCTTGGGAGTCCTTCACGTGCTATTTATCAGCTTGTGTTTTTCCTCTCTTTGGCTTGCTGTTTTTTGGTAACAGCTCCTCCACCCACATGCACACAGCTACCTGCAGAGCAGGTTACATAGCCTCACCACAAAGGGGCTTTGGTGGTATGTCCATTGCTGTTCAACCTCAGAAGAACAAACATGGGACAGTTCTGTGCATGTCATCTTTAAGAAGATGTTTCCTGTTGTTTGTAGCTGCCTGTGCTGTGCATTCATTGCCACCTTCCCTCCACCTCAGGCTGCCCTCCATTTCGAAAGGCAGCTCTTGCGCTGCTTCTGGTCCTGCTGGCGCAGAAGAGCAGCTGCCCGTTTGGAGGAGCAGGAGGGCTTGGTTCATGCAGGAGATCACTACAGAAACCAGCTGCTGCTAAAGGCCTTCTGTCTGTGGAAACAAAAGACTCAGGAGAGAGAAACAGAGTAAGATTTATTTTGAAACAGAGAATGATGTGGATTGGCCCTGTGGCAGCCTACTTTGGACAAACAGCATTTAATTCACAATGGTGATCACTCCTTTTTAGTGCTTTGGAGTCTACTAAGTTGTCTTCAGTAAATGAATTACTGAAAATAACAAATGTGGACTCAAGTCTGTGCTAGAAGTGCCCAGTAACATGGATTGCATTGTAGGACAAATAATTATTTTTCTTATAGGAGGCTCAAGGAGACAGAAGCATTAAGATTTCACTGTTCAAAGTGTCTGCAGCAGACTTGGAACAAGTGGAGAGAGGTGAGAGAGTTAGCAAGTGGGGAAGAGCGTGAAGTCTTCCTGTTGTGTTTGAATTGCTTGTACCCATATGGCTAGAAGTTAAATTGTTTATTTTAAACACTAGTCATTCCTAAGCTCTCCTCCCTTTTCATGTGAATAAAACCAGTTTGGTGTGGGTGGAACAGGAACTGTGTAGGGAGAAGGGGGAATTCTTTTTGTTCATGTATCTAGATATGGTGAGAATAGGAATATGGTTTAGATGTACCTGAGAATGTAATCAGAGTTAGTGTGATGAAATTGTCCCTACCCACTAGTGGGTGTGTCTTTCTCAAAATTCAAGTTAGAAGTTTGCAGCCAGGCCTTTGTGTATGACCTGTATTTGTGTTACAGGTTGTCACAAACACTGTCACAGAATATTTTCATGCTGAGTCCCTATTCCTTACCATGATATGAAGTACCAGATGTGCCTTGCCTCATGTCTTAAAAATCTATGAGAATTTTATAGCTGGAGCTGCTATGTTGGTGCAGGCCTGTTAACTTGAGTGGTTTACATCAGTCTTCAAGAGAATTCCTACAAAGGGCAGGGAAAAAAAGCACCTCAACTAGGCCTTTTGGGGACATAGCAGAGTGCAGCACCAGTTTGAGTGAAAAGCTGTTACAGCAAGGTGAAGGATTGACTCTTCAGAGAATGGACATGCTCCTTTTCCCTCCTCTCTCTGCCATTACTTATTTTCCCTTCTTCATGTGTATGTATCTTTTGGGTTTTTTTCCATTTCCTCCTTCTAGTATGTGGGACATCAGCGTGAGAAATGGAGGAAGCTGGTGCAGGCAGATCTGCACTATCAACATGTGTTGCTGGGCAAGACCTTGGCAGCTTGGAAGGTAGGCTGGACCAGCCTTTTTGAGGCACTTGTCTGTATGTGCTGTAGTGTTTCAGTGAGAGCTGAAGAGCTCTCACGCTGCTTCACTGGAGGCACACACACACCACATGTGCAAGCTAGAATGGAGGCTCTTGTATGTAGGGCTGTATGAGCTCTGGCGTTGCTTTTTGGAGCAGAAGAACCAAGGTAATCTTGTAGCACTGGGGAATGGTATATCACAGCTAGCATTAACTATTGTGTAGTGACTGCTTGCTACAGCAAAGCAGCATTTTATTTCAGTGGCTGTATTTTCCCCCCCTGTACTTTACTGCCAGTGCTACTTATAAGTTAGTAAGAGTTAGTTAGATGCTAGTAATAGTTTCTAGATGTTTCCTCTCCTCACAGGTGTTAACAGTTGAGGTAAATTTACCTCTCAATACTATTTTTTTCCCAGATTTACCAACAAAATATACAGTGCATTGTGTATCAAGTAGCTGAGAAGGAGAACCAGCACACTCGACTGCTGCTGCGGTGAGCCTCTTCCTAGGCAGCATGAGAGAAGTGACTGCACTGCAGTCAAATTCATTCTTTTCTTTCACTGCCATGAACTTCTTCTGTAACTTTCTGAATGTTCGGTGCTGGGAGTGGACTCTGCCATGCACTGCTGTTTCTTTGAATGCAGATCATCTAGGTAAAAGAAATCAACCTCTTCCTGTTTCCTATCTGTTTTGCTTGAATATTTTTTAAATATCTGTTTAGTCCTGCAAGAGTCATCAGACATCAAACTGCATCATTATGGTATTAACTACATCTGTTATGATATTGAAGCAGCCTCGAAGGTGCAGAGCCTCTCCTGCATTACAGTGAGGAGAGTGATTAAAGATATTATCACATTGCATTGTTTGTAGTGATTTAATTACCTTATTTATTTTAATGCTATACAGCCTGAATCACTTGCAGAGCCTGATTGGCTCAGCTGAAGCTGCTGGATTTCAGACTGTTCTGTTTTGCACTGCTTTCTCTTCAGCAGAGATCTGAAGGGACAGAAGTTGATTTGCACGGCTGAGTTTATAGATGCAGCTGGTTTTGGTTCCCTTGTGAGTAGGAAAGTGCTAAATGAACAAGTGAGAATCGTTCTAAATGGGTTTTTTTTAACTTTTGTGTGTATTTTTGCCTTCAGACAGGTGCTGTGTACGTGGAGAGAAAATGCTCTTGCTCTTATACGTGAATCTGAGGCAACTACTCGGGCAGATGAGCACTACAGGAGAGCAATCCTGTCAAAGGTGGGATCTGTACAGCAGGTGCCAAGGACTCAGTACAGGTGCTGGTTCAGGCAGGGGTCAGATAATGCAATTAGAAGGACCAAAAACTTCAATCTAACAGCCACTACTAAGAGAGATCTACAAAGTGGGAGTCTCATCTTATTTTTACAGGTGTCTCTCAAACTTGTCTCTGTGAGCTCATGGCTTTTTCTTTTCCTTTTTCTCATTCCTTAGAAGGAGGAAAAAGCCAGTAGCATGATATAGCATAGTAGTATTGGAGAGGTGGGGCGGGGAGGGGATGGATGAAAGAGAAGAATGCCTTGAAAATGCCAAGGGGACCCTCTGAAATACTTCTGCATTTAATTTGTAGGAAATTCTGTCTGCTGAGCCTTATGTGAAAAATGAGGTGGAAATGGTTGTTACCAGCGATGGGGGAGTACATTGTGTCCCCTTGCATTGCAGAGCCAGTCTGTGTCCCATCTCCTGTTTGCATTGCATCCTTAGGTGCTGCTGCAGTGGAGAGACACTGCCTGGCTACAAGCCTGCCACCGCCATCTGAAGGTGACAGCTGTGGTGGAGGCCAGAAAACATTTGGATTTAGGTGAGCTGGTGTAGATGTTGAACTCTCAAAAGTCCTCATTGTCTGTGAATGAACCACAAGCAGTGTGCTGTGTCATCCGTACAGATCAAGTGACTGGATGGTCTCTTGGCTTACAAAGGATGTCCCCACAGAATGGAGAGTGAATTGGGACTCCACTGATCTGCTGAATGCTGCTTGCGTTACTTTTGTTTCTCTGTTTGTTCTTTTTACCATATAATGGATGGTAACACTTCCTTCCTCAAAGGAATTTTCCATTACTAATTTTGAGAACCTCAGACATCTGTTTTGAGAGCAATGCAAGTAGTGTTACCAATTACTGCTTCAGTCTTTCTCTAGTAATTCTTACTGAAAGACCCTCAAATTCTGCAAGCATTTTCATGGTACCATGGTACATTCTTGACATGAGGACTCTGAAACACAGAGGGCTTTCCTAAAGGTTGTAAAGAATGTCAGTGGCAGCAGGGAAGACTTGCAATCACAGCTCCCTGTGTGTTACATGAAGTGTTTCACAGTTCCTCCTCTACTGAATACTGTCAGTGCTGAGTGTTGTCCAAGTTGAGTATTGCTGGAACAGTCGGGAAGAGTAGCTGATCACCTGATACTCTGAGATTAACAGTTTCCCTTTTCCCCTAACAGTGCATTTACAGACCCTGTTTCTGCACTGGAAGGAATTAATGAGGGAGTCTCTGATGCTGAAGGCTCAGCACCACAGGGCAGCACAGCACCACCAGCAGCACCTGCTCCAGAAGTACCTGGTGAAATGGAAAAATTATCATCAGCAGTGCCTTGGGAAAAAGGTGAGAAGGATCACCAAACCTTCCAGCCTGTGGGAAGTTATGGGTATGGAGGAACACACTGTGCTCCTGGTGGAGGGAATGGCAGTCTGGGCTGAGAAGGAACATGACAGCTTTGTGCACTGAGGAGGAAGGAGCATGGCTGTGTCTTGCCTAAAGAAACTGACAGAAATAACAGACTTAACAGGACAACCTGAGCTTACTGCGAATGAAATCCCTGCTGGGCTCGTAGATGTCTGCACATGGGGTTACACTGGAGGGCACTTGGGTATTGAGGGTGGCCTCACCAGAGCAAAGGGAGGGTGATAAAGGCTGTTTGCTAGCTGTTCCAATAGCATTTGGCTAGATAAATGGGGTTTGTCTGTAAGTGACTCACTGTTTTGGTTGCCTTGCAGCTGCTGCAGAGAAGGGGAGATGAACTAATGACTCATAGACTTTGCTCTGCTTCCTTCTCTTGCTGGAAAACTCGGGTAAGGAATTTTTCCTTGGGTAGACACCTAGTTTCTTGCTAGTCATTCTCCCTTCTCCTTCATGTTCTGTTTACACAAGGACCAAGAAAACTTTATTTAAACATTTTCAGGATTTTTTCGTTCAGCTAGCACAAGAGACACCTTTCTATAGACTGGGTGAACTGAGGGCGTTTCTGCTCTGGCTCTACCATCACTTCCTCTTTGCTTGGTGCTTTGGCTGGTGTTCCTGGTATTGAGTATGTGAACTCCTAACCTGGTTGCTGTGCATTTTTTTTTCCCTAATAGCTGTTGCAGCAGCAATGGGAAAAGCAGAAGACAGTGCAAGCATTGTGGCACTGGTCCCTTTCAGTGCAGAGTAAGGTAAGGGGCTGTGCAGGGCAGGGGCAGGCAAGTGAGTTTGGTTTGGAGATCCTGTGCAGATTTGACTGCAGTCAGCAGAGGGCACACTGAATGTCTGTTTCCTTTCTTCTTTGGGGTGCTGTATGTTATTTTGGGATGCTGGAAAACTCCCTAAAATTCTTAGCTAATTTAAAAATATGCACATTTTTCCCCATCTGGCCTCAGCTAACTTAAATCTCTGTCCCTTTGTCATTGCGGCAGTGTCCTGCTGTTGCTGTAGCTCTGCCTATTCCTATCCAGTGGAAGGAGAGTGTTGCTGTCTGCAGGGAGAGTCCCTGGCCTGGAACCTGTCTGTGTAATACTCACAGCTCTCATTGTTCCTGTTGTAGGTATTTGGTGCTTGGCTCAGATTTGCCAAGGGGCAGCAGAAGAAAGATGGCATTGAGAAGGTCACAGGAGTTCACCACACAACTCCTTTGAGAGAAGGTGTAACCCGTGCCTTGAGAAACACTGCTGGCATCAAACAGCTGCAGGGACAGCTCCATACCCAGCCCCAGCTGGAGGTGAAAGAGAGATTGCTCAGATATATATATCCAGAACTGGGCTGCTCTGGTCTCTGCTCTGTGTGTGGGATGTGTGTTTGTGTGTCTGTGCATGTATGTATCATGGAGCTCCACATCCCAGCTATTGTTTAGATCCTACATACACTTCTATCTCTGTTCAAAGCATTTCATTCAGCTGAAACGAAAGGACTTCAGACTCATAAGGAACCTTTCTTAATGAAACTATTCTAAAACTGGCCAATTTCTGCCATAGACAATACTCCCGATTGAAACCTTTGCATATGGGTCAGGTCTCTAAATTCTGTGCTAGAATGAAGCATTATAGACTACATCTGATCTTGTCTTAGCTTTAGCACTGCTTATACCTTCATATGTGGGCTTGTGTCACCTCTGCCTTTGAGTATCAACCCAGCCCTGTGTGTGAGAAGGATGCCTGTATTGACTGCTCTCTTCCTGCTTCTGGGCAGCATTCCCAGCTCTTTTCCAGGTTTTCAGGATACCAGTTGTTCCATTTGCTAATGTGCAGCTTGCCTTAGTGCAGAAGTACCCAGTTAATTCTCCTCACTCAAATGTTAACATGGTGGGCCTCTTGATTTAGTTTAGAGAGCTGGTATGGCTTGGAGGGCATCAGACATCTTGGTTGCTTCTCCATGGTGCTTCCCGCTCTCAGCCATCAGATGCTCTGCTATTCTTTGTGTTGGCAGGCAGCCTGCAGTCTTCACCAGTCAGTGTATTGTTGTGCCATGCTGTGGAAGCAGAGGCTCTCTTCCAGAAATTAAATAATTCTTTTTCTTTTTTGCCACCTCTGCAGAAGCAAGTGACATTTAAAAAGCCTGATGTTAGTCCTGAGACAAGAGGACATTCATCAGAGGAAGAGCCATGGCTTTCAAAATGCAGACATCTACCACTTCACCCTGCTGAGGATGGCTCAGTTCTGCGTGGCCTGTGAGTATAAATTTCCAGTCTCTCCCCTGTTTTTCTGGCATGTAAGTAACTTTGCACATATGTAATCTCTCTGTCTCATTTTTGTGTTTCCAAGTTTTCTCATTGATGACTTAGTTCCGTCCTTAACTCTGACGCTGCATCATGTGGCTGGTGGTACAGAATTATACAAGAGCTGCTGTGTAATTCAAGCATCAGCCCACACATAGTGAAGGTATTTGTGACTGTACTTGCCAGTGACAGGTAGAACCAGCTCAGCTACAGACCTTCCACTTTGTGTTTCTCAAGGCAGAACTGAATTTGTGGAGCATTGGCCATTTCTCATAGGAACAGTTATACAGAGAAACACTGAAAGATAGCTTTGATGGGACTTGGGCCATTGGGAGAGCTGATCTTGCCCAAGTGACCCAGTGTCACTGGAGCTCTTGTCTTTTTTGCACTGAAGTCATGTGATGAAATGATAATTATCAAGATCCTGGTGTGCAGAAGCTGAAGTTTCTTCTTGCCCCTTTCTTTTCCTTGGGGAAGCTATTCTTAAAAAATTCCTATTTATCATGGGCCAGTTGCAAGGAAGAATTGTCTATGAATCTTCTCAGTGCAGGACAGGAACCCTAAAGGGAAATAAGATTGTAACTTCACATTGATTTAAGCAAGTATATGCTGCCAAAAGAAGAGTTTCTGCCCTGTTCAGTTGTATTAATTCCACCATTCTTTGTGTTGGCACCACCATTCACATGGTGAACTAGATTCTCACATTAATACAGGTTGACATTTAATCTTTAAGAATCAGGATTACCTGCAAGGAGAATGTTGGAGAGCAGGGATGAATGATGAAACAGGACTGTTTCTTTAGCTGCAATGCTAGCTGATGCCAGTTTACAATAATCATAAGTCTGGGGCATCCTTTGTTCTGTTTTTCTTTCCAGAAATGCCATTCAACGAGCCAGGTTACCACCATGGAAGCCTGACTTCCCTCTGGAATCTCTAGAAAGCAAGGAACTGCTGGGACCTCCTTTTACTAGGTAGAAAATCTAATTCTAGAAGTAAAGAAAAGAGGGCGACTTACAATGGGCATAGTAGAGCAGCTAATTGGAGAGCTGTATGCAAGGGAATGACAGGAGTCTCCCCTTTTTTGCACTGACCTCAAAGGACAAGGCCAACAGGTGGCAATGTATAGTGACCTTATCCTTCTTCCTGTACAGGTCAGAGGTGCCCTGTCAGCAAACATCTGTGAATAAATGTCCTGCACAGAGCGG
The DNA here is from genome assembly GCF_031753505.1 of Anomalospiza imberbis. NCBI lineage: Eukaryota > Metazoa > Chordata > Aves > Passeriformes > Viduidae > Anomalospiza > Anomalospiza imberbis. Next base: position 11,068,374 of record NC_089698.1, read on the forward strand.
GAGCTTAATGCTGACACCTCACGTGGAAGAAAGTACCTGTAAATGTCTGTCTCAGATGGACAATGCTGCTCATCCCCATCCCTGTCTCACTTGTGCTTCTCTCCCCCCGTGGACACAGGACGTGCACCGAGCTGGGCAGGGGCCAGAGCTCTGGTGTCCTGCATCTTTCATGTCCCAGATGAAAGCTGGCTCAGAAGAGGTGAGTGTATTGCTGAAGGAACAGTTAGTGTGTGTACTGGGCTGCTGCCAGCAGGCCTGTTGCTTACTGCTGTGTTTTCTTGTGGTTCTTCTGAACTGCCCTGGTTGAGCTGGTTTTCACTTGTTCTAGCTGTCATCTTTAAAGCTGACCAAGTGAGCTGCCTCTGAATGCCCAAGAACTGTTTACCCCTAGTCTGAAGCAATCCACATGTGGTGTTCTGTATTTCATGCCTTTTTCCTGGTTGTCTTCCTAGCCAGATCTTTTCCTAGCAAGTGACGTGAGGGAGCTGCCTCTTTGGAGTTCAGAGCAGTTACAGTTTGCTGTCCAGATTGCAGGGATTTAAGAGAAACTCAGCTTAGGAGCAGTGGGTGTGTGTGAGAGCTTCAAAAAGTTGAAATTCAGTTAACCTGCAAGTAGGTGCTTGCTTTTTGAGCTCCTTATTCCGCACAGAATGGGAAGTTTTAATCTTTTTTGAGCTCCTTATTCCACACAGAATGGGAAGTTTTAATCTTGGTGAAATATCTCCATGCTAGAAATCAGAGCCCATCTTTTAAGCTGTGCTTCTTCTGTGGGATTTTATGAGAGGGGCTCAGCACCTAAAGGAGTTGTCTGAGTAGGAGTAGGACTAAGTAGTTCAGGCACATCCTACTTGTAGGGCTTACTTAAGAAAACCCTTTGAAAAAACCCCAATATCATTCTGACCTTCTAGAGAGGAAGTCAGCCTATGAATGGTCACAAAGGAGCCCATTCCCAAGACTCTGAACAGAATTCTGTGGAGAAGAAGTTGCCACCAAATTTGCAGCCACATTTGCTGTCACCTGAAGACTTGGTGGGAAAAGGGAGTCACCAGACTGCAGGTACATCCTCAGATCCAAACTGCAGCAGTTGCTCATCCTCCCCTCTAATCTATATGAGACTGCAAGTCACTGCCACAAAAGGTATGGGAGACAGGGCAATCTTGTGTGCCAGCATCAGGAGGTAAAGGGTAGCAGTACTCCTTTCTGGGAAGGTAACTGCAGTTGTATGGATTCTGCTGAGTCTAGGGCAAAGCCCTGCTGTAGGCATTGAAGGATGGCAACTGCTTGAACATTCTTTTAGCAAGAATGTGCTCAGGTGCTGGGATGTTGACATGTACAACAGAACTTGCTTCAGGAGGGAAGTTCATCCAGTGGAGCTCTCTGAGATTTCCCTGTACTTACAGTATGGCTGTAAAGGGGACAGATGGTGTCTAAGCACCTGCCACTGTGCTGTTTTAAATGACATCAGAGCATGACATTTGTTCTGCAGGACTACTGTACTTAATTACTTCTAGACTAAATGTGAAAGACTAAATCCTGAACAGGCCAAAACAGTATCTGTAGTACTGAACCATCCACCAGAGCATTTTCTATCTTTCATGTGTTCAGACTGAGTCTTCAAGAGCTTGTTCTGTTGTCAGAACTCCTGCCCTCTCACTGTACCTGATCTTTGGGGTGAACAGGTACATGTCACAGGGTAACCAGACACATGAAAAGCAGTTGGGATGGTTCCTTTTTTCCTGTCATTAAAAATATTTTCTGGTTTTTTGATAAGAAGAAAGAGTGGATGTCTATTCTACCTCCATTGCTTGTGCCCTATGTCTTCCATTCAGCTGAAGGGGAAAAGAAGGAGCACAGTTCCAGAGAAGAAATGATGTTGGAGAGAAAGGTGGAAGTTGAACTCCAGCATATCCAGCAGCAGATGCAGTACTACTACAGCAGGAAGCAGGAACTCAAGTAATGCACCTTTAGCCAGCTTTTCTTCATGTTGTCCACTCTGTTGCACTTTTTCTGTGTATCTACCCTAGAAATAATCCGTCTGTTCACAGCAGAACTGTGAATGAAACAGAGAAAAGTTCCAGAGATTTTTATTTTCTCCTTTTGAGTTCACTCCAGGTGAAGGAGAGCATGTGCATAACTACTTCTGTAGTCAGCCAAGTGGTTTAATTATACCTTTGGCAGCTCTTGCAGAAGCATGTCAGAGGTATCACTGGGTGTAATCAGGAGACAGCACAAATGAATAGGGCAGAGGTTTAGTTTAGTAATTTAGCTTTTAGTTATTTTATCAAGAGGAGTGAGGACTGAGCTTTTCCAGCTTTCAATTAAAAAAATTAAATATGGCTGGTATTTGATAACTACTCTACTAGAACAGGAAAACAAAAATGCTCAAAAGAAATGGGGCTTAGGGGGGATTTAGCTGTCAGGAAAGGAAGAAGTCAGGGACTAGAAGCAGGAAGTGGAGATGACAATTTTCAGATTCCTCTGCTTTCCAGCATCTTTTGGGTTTTGAAGTTTTTTTTTACCTTTTTAAAAAGCTTTTAACCATTGACTGGTTTGAGACAAAAAAAATTGGTGTTATTTCAAGTATCAATTGCAAGTCTAAATTGGCTTAGACTGTTGAGCTCTTAATTGGGATAAGAATCCTTGTAATCCATTTTATCAGGTGCTGTCAGCAGCAGGCAGAGATTCTGCAGCAGTGGCTGGAAATGAGCACGCAACCAGGAGCCCAAGATGGTGTGCAAGGAGTTCAGGAAGAATTGGGTCAGGTGTGTACACAGCATTTAAACTGAAGCTAATGAAGTGATTATCAGTGTCATGCACTAAACCTAAAGGCTGATGGTAGCTGTGAGGAATTGTGTAGCAAGCTGGTAGTAAAATGCCAAGGGAAATCTGTAGTCAGAAGTAGGCTGAGGAGCAGAACAGGCTGTGTGGATGCCTCTTCCTGTTGTTCAGAAATGTAACTCCTGCTCCAGCAGACCTTTCTGAGGCTATTTCCAAGCTATGGATCAAGCTTTCGTGGACTCAATCTCAAAATTTTTCTGCGATTTCTCAAGACAATTCCGTGTGTGCAGACTGGAGCTGCACTGCTTTCAGGCCCCAGGTTCACACAGCCAGGTGTGCGTTCTGGTACCTCTGACTCCAGCCAGTCCTCAGCTGTTCCTGAGTGACACAATCTGCCATGTACTGGCCCTCAAGTGAGATAATACAAAAGCTGCTGGAGCAGCTCTTGCTGTCAAAAAGACTTAATATTGTCTCACTGTACAAACTTATGTCGATGCTGATGCACTCTTGTTCCCTTTCAGTTGCAGGTGAGGATCAACACTCTCACCAAAGCACAGCTGGCCGAGAGACTTCACGTGCAGGCCCTCCTTGCCCGCCTGCGAGATATCCAGCTTGCCCTGGATCTGTAGTGCACCTTCCAACTTCCCAGCTCAGGGGTAGGACTTTTTGCCCCTTTCATAGGAGGGGATGGTGGAAGAGATGTAGCCATTCACAGTTCTATGTATGTCATTTATATTTGATAAATTAAGTGAAAATAATTTTGCTTTTTTATTGTTACTCTAGCTGATCAAAACCAAACTGGAGCTAGATCTACCTCATGCTGCACTTGCAGTACCTAGTTTAGGTTACCTGTCATGCCACAAAGATAAGCAACACAGATAAGACTCTTTATTTCAAAATGTTTGCAATTAAATGAGTTCATGTCAGTAAGTCATACACTTTGACATACAAAAATACTGTGCTACTGATACAGTTGAATTAAATGGATTCTCCATGCAGGAGAAATTCACAGCATTATCAGTACCCTCGAGGAACTTTTTCACTCCTGGGGTGCATTGCTGCCCCTGCATCACAAGCAATGTTGGTTTATTAGCTCGCTCTGCACAGTATTAAAACCATCATAACAACAGCCACTTGCATGCTGAATCCTCTCTTCCTTCTGAGATTCCTAATAAAGCAAACATCAAGCAACCCATCCTCCATCACTAGGCTAATATTTACCTACAGATACTATGGATGATGCTGCTGCGTAGGAAGAAATTAAAGCTTTAACTTCCTTTGGCTTTGTCTGGAAGTCATAGACCCCAGTGGAAAAGAAGGAAAAGATTCAGTTGTCTTTTTCTCTCATCCACTGGAACAAATTTGCTTTCTCTTGTTAACGTGACATTGAAATTCAATCAAAAAGCTCACCCTAACTTTATCCTCTTGGGGCTGATATTTGCCTTACTCTTTTCTCACTCTCAAGGGTTTAAAAAGACTTGTATCTGGTACTATACTGCTGCAGGAGTAAACTTGCTAATCCCAAGAATTTTAACAAGATAGGTGGCTGAGAGCCACTTCAAGCTTTCAAACTCCTCCCTGTGTGAGGAAACACTGACTCCTGGAGCCAAATGAATGTTCTCCTGCTTGTCACCCAAACAGCCACCCTCATCTGACTCATGCCTGGGCTACATCACTTGGAGGCAGTTCATCGTCCCTTCCTTCCCGATGACAAGCTAAGCATACAGGACTTGGCAAACTGGACATTTGTACAACAAAATTATATTCTATTTTCTGCAGTGCATACAAAGAAGGGTTTCTTTAGGAGATCAGAGCTCATCAAAGCCTGTCATCTCCTTGAAGTAGCAGAAAAGTAGCTCAAGCAAGGAAGTAGTATGAGAAATCTTTCAGAAAGCACAAAGGCAGGTTTCATAAGCGTGTCCACTCCAACAAACTCTGGATAGCAAAATCAGTTCTAAATGTTTGAGTGCTGGGACTTGAAACAGTTTATTCTCAAAAACCAATTTATACATTGCTTTAAAACTCAATTCCTCTTCAATTTGTCAGTGGTTTTTGTCAGTGCCACATGCAGTAGATCCAAGGTGTTAGATTTTAACTCTTCTTGATGTGAAGTCACAAAGAGGCTTTAAAATTTTACAGTGGATTAAGCTTCAGCACAAAGATTTCAGTGCCCAGCACATTCCTAGCATTAAGTATGAGGGTACAAGTCAGAGCCAGTGTGGTTTTTTGTTTTGTATTTTGAATAAGATGAAGTTGTTGCCCAGTCAAGGGAGGGCCAGACTGGCACCTGGGAAGCAACAGGGGATTTCTTTAAAGAGCCATAAATATTTTAAACACAGTCAGTGCATAGGGCATTTCACTCTGTACAATAAAAATTGGTCCTGAAGTAGCTGAAGCTGTCCTTGAACAGAGGAACTAATTCTTCAAGAATTTAGTTACAAAGTAATAAGATACATAGCAGAAGGAAAAAGATTACTTTAGTTGCCATCAAATCACCCAGCAATAATATGCCCTGTGTCTTCTAACTCCTTAATCCAAGAGGTGAAGTTAACTGTCTTTCATAAAGATACAAGCTTTAAGGCCTGGAATAGCAAAATAAAACAATGGATTAGGAAGAGGACACAGAGCTTTGTCTATCTTTAAAAAAAAGAAAATTGCAAGATGACAAGTTCTGTTGTCTGGAATGCAGACACTATTTTCAGGTTTAAAATACAGTGCAAAGTCAATTTTTGAAGGGACAATTTCAGACAAAAGAACTAAAGTTGTCAAACAGTACAAAACTCAGGATGAGTGTCCCTCATTGTACTGACTGTTGTACATTTTGTTTTGTTTGGGCCATGAAGCCACACCAGCAAATTTCACTGTTTGGCCATCTGTGCATTCAGAGACTGCTTTTATCTAGGAATTTGGGTGCAGTTTCTTAGAATAAAATAAATATGAGAATATATTCTTCACTCAGGGTCTGAAAAGCAGATACTGTAGATACAAGGTACAATGTCTGATTCAGCCTGTCAGTGTCCCTTTAAATACAGGTAATCTCTACCTCCACCCTTTCCCACTGCACCTGCCTAGGAAGGCTTAGAAGGGACTTAGAGGCTCTAAGAACATAATTATCCTGTGGCACATTCAGGGGAGAACATGAAAGACTACAGGCACAGGGTGGGCCTGAAACCACCATGGGCAACATCTTTAAAGGCAGCTGTACCCAATACATCCATGATCATTCAATTCAGTTTCTACATTCAGCAGCAGGTAAACGTAGACCAAGTACTTTCAAGTTTAATGCAGCAGTGACATCTTTCTTCCTCCTCACCCAGGTCCTGCTGAGTGATACAAACTTGGTAAGTGAAACACTCAGTGGTGTGAAGAGTCCCTTTTTATAGAAAATCTTCTCGCTGAGACAGTTCCTAGAGAGAGCCCAGTGCTTCTCCAAAGCGGATTTTCTGTCCAGCTTTGAGGTTGAATCTGAAGTCCTTGGGTGCCTCAAAGATTAGTACGATTGTAGAGCCTAAGTTAAATTCCCCTAAATGTTCCCCTTTCCTCATGGGGATTCCCTCCTTGTTGTTGTTGGATATGAAGCTGAAGTCATTGTAGGAACCTTTAGAGTAACTTGGACTGTTCGTGTGCAAGTCCTGTACAGAGAAGGAAGAAGAGAAGGATTGACTGGAGGATTTCTCAGTGCTCTGTATTCATTCATCACCACAGCTGTGGGCTGTACACACTCAGGCATTTTCCATGCACGAACTCACAGTTCAAAGGTGCAATAGGAATATTTTAAAAATTGTCTATATTGGAGACAACACTGTTTAGATCAGTCTTAGAATATCAGTACTGTGAAACACCCTAATTTCAGGGTAATAAGATTTTTTTTAAAATTTTGTTATGCTACACCAACCTCAACCATTAACACCAGAAATGTACCTGCTATGATCCCGCTCACCTGGTCAAAGTAGATGCGGATGGAGCCCACATTTGTTGCTCCTACAGCTGTTAATGAGAAGAAGCCATGTTTCCAGTCACCTGTAAGGACAACTCGTTCATTGTGGCAGAACAGTTCCTTGATCCAGCGAGCAACTCCAGGATTGACAGACATCAGAGAGCCTGAAGGAGTGAGAAAATACTCAGGTTAGGTTGTCTGGTTTGTAGCAATATTGTAATGCCACTCAGATGATGTTTTCAGTGTAACTGGAGCTGATCCAGTAAACAACTGTGTCAGTTATTTGTAGGAAGAGAGGCAAGTGCCAGGCAGAGCAAATGAAAGAGAAGTCTGTGCTGAAAACAAAGGGGTCACAGAAGGATGTGTCTGGTCTGTCAATGTATCTCTCAGGGTGTTTGAAACCAAATCCAAATACTTAGGGTTTTGCTAGATACCAAGAAGTAAAATATCTTTATCTGCAAGAACATCCGATCCCAGCTCCAGTAGTGTAACTGTTCAGTTGCATTTTCTTTGCCAAGCACAAGCAGAGATCATACTTTAGGATACTGTTTGGTGTGATCTGCAGAACTATCTATATTTCAGGTGCAAACTGAATAAACAGTGTTTGGGAACAAATCAGGTCAGTGTGAATCAAGGGGAACTTCAAAGAAGTCAAACAGTTTGAATACGATATTACTGTTTTCACCATTTTTATGTGATTTGCTCTGGTAAACTATACAGCTGCAAAAGTCATTACCGTTTGAGACAATTCACTTTTCTACCATTGTCTATCATGTTACCGTACAACTTCTGCACTGGTGTGTCTCATTGTGCAGAGGCCCATAGCAGTGCTTCCCTCCATAGCTGCTCTGCAGTTGTCTCCTAGGAACAGAAACCAACCTGGGAAATGCCGTCGGTGTGACACTGTCCAGTCCGTGGGCGAGTGGAAGCAGTGATAATCCCCTGGTGCAAGGTAAATTACACAGTGGTAGAGCTCATTCCCCTCCTTTGTGACCAGTTGTTGCTGAAAAGAGTTACCAGGTGGGGCTGCAGAAAAAGCAGGGAAAGGAAGGGGTTAAAGATATTCCTCCTGAAGTCATGTGCCAAAGCAGAAATCCAGTATTTTAATATGTTCCTTTCCATTTAAAAGAAAATTAGATGCTGGATTGTTTCAATCACAGTGAAATTTTTTCTTTTGGAGTTTGCCCTTCCCTAAGCAAAATAGCAGGAACTGAAATCCAGTACAATAGAATTTTTATTAAAGCTACCCTATACAAACAGAATTTGTGAAGAGTCCTCCAAGTCATTAGAGAGGTAGTGCTTGAGCATGGATCTTGTTAAGGAGTAGCTTATCCAGTTTTTGCTAGCCAGTGCTTGGGCCCGTTTCAGTGTGACAGCAGGAGTGCTGCAGCCATGGTATAGCAACAGATCTTGGAGTCAAGTGTAGGAACCAAGCAACTCAGTTCAGATAATCAGAATGAGCCTTGTATAAAGCCACTGGTGAGAAAGAGAAAAACTAGAACAGCAACCTGGTTACCCAAATAAAACGAACCAAAAATCAGACCCGCTTTTGTTCCTGACAATTCAAGAAAATGTTACTTTTTTCATCTCTCTTAAGTCTTATGATTTCTGAGAACACTGAAAGGGCACAGCAGAATAAATGCAGAACTGACACAGAACTCACCCTGGCTAAAATGCATTTCCTCTGTGGAGATGCGAGGTCCCAAGAAAGATTCCAGAGAATAAGTGACCCCTTTTACTTGCTCCACTTCACAATTTTTTACCTGTCCGAAATTAAGGATCTTTCCATCAGAGGGACTAATCTACAGCAAAGAGAAAAAATGGAAACAGTCAGCAGTTCATTAATTCCTCATGAAGCAGTGCCATTCCTCTGGGGGCTGAGGGAAGCGGCAGTGCTGGGTAAAGCCCTGCCTTCCTTTCACTCACCACGCTGTGCACACAGCAGACCGGCCGTGCCTGTGGTTTCAGCTTCCTGCGGAAGAACTCACTGAGGTTCCTGTAGTGATGCAGATCCTCCACAGCTGCCTCCTTCATGTTCACCCCGAAGGTCCAGATGTACAGGCTGTACACCGGCTTCCGCAGCCACGTGGGCAGCTCCACCTGGTTCAGGCGACCCCAGGCTCGTGAGAGCAGCCGCGTTGGGACCGACTTGTACAGGGCAACCTGAAGGGAGAATTGCAGCAGGTCAGTGTTCTCCCCACTGACGGCTTCCTTGCTTCTCCCCTAGCACAGGAAGGATCGAACTGTTCCTGCAAACCCCTCCCTTGAATTCATGGGTTACAAGTAGCTTTAAGACAGCAAAAAATTTACACCGCACTTCATCCTCATTCCCTCCATTCTGGTGAGAATAGACAAGAGACAAGATGAAACTTAATATAACTTTAAAGTGAAGCCAGAATTTCCACTCCTTTGCAGGCCGAAGCTCCACACTGAAGTTACTGGAAAGTGCCCAATGCGAGGCTTACAGAAAAAAGAGACATTGCGCATATTCAAGTAGAATCAGAGAGGTTTAATACTACCAATGTATACATTTTTGTGAATAACTAAATGAAAATTGACTGGAAAATAACTCCTCAGTGTTGGATGACTTGCTTCTCAGATGCAGCTGCTACTGAGGGCGTTTCCCACACCCAGTACTGTGTGTTGTATGCTCTAATAACACACGTACTATCAAAGAAATGTACCCACTGGATGCAGCCACACAGGTATAAACTTATACCAGCCTTACTCCCTCTCTCACAACAATGGGAGCTGCTAATTGCAAGAATATAAAGTGCCTTTATTTCTGTAGAAATACACCTTTAGACTTGCACCAAAACCCAAGTTTTAGCAAGGAAAACAAATGAAACAAAGTTGGCGAGAGGTATCTGCTGTTGATGGAAGTGGAGAGATGACAGCATCTTTCTGTTGATAATTCCAGCAGACAACTCTCCTGGGGTTTGTGGTACTTGCTGTCAGCCAGGAAGCTCACATGGCTATGATGTAACCGGGGGAAGCTGGGGGATATGGACCAAGGGAACTGAACACTCTGAAACCAGTTTTGCAAAGGAAGTGGTGATCTGCTGACTGGTGCTGTGTTTTTGAACAGCTACCTTCAACTTGCAGCTAAAAACTTGGGATTTTTCTTAGAGAGAGTCATTTGTTCTCAATCATATCCTTCATGATTAAGTCTTGGAAAACACAGCCATAAACACAAACAGAAGTATGCACTGGCTCCATCATACCAACTACAGCAAATTAAGATTTCACTTACAAAACACCATCCTGTGTACATACAGGGATATTTCAGAAAGGAAGTACCAACCTAATCTCACTTCAGATAAAACCTTCTAAATGAACAGTACTTTAGGTTATATAAGCTGAAGTACTGAAGAAAAAAAATGTTGCCATTTTATTTGACATGCCCTACACTGTATTAATTTCTAAAAATTAACTTTGCTGTTTTCCACCAACACCAAAAATGTACATACAACTATAAAATCACACCAATTGTCAAAAGCAGTATTTCCTAGCAGCCCCTTCTCTTCAAAGGAGCCTGGTTTTCAAGCTGATGGGATCAAACGGAACAGATGTTCAATAAAATAGGCTTAAGAATGGCAATTTTGTTCCTGTTTGCCATCAAAATACTTACTTGGTTGTTGGATTCTGAAATGGCACGATTTGTGGGGAGATTTACTATGTGCAAGGCATCCCATACCCTGTTCTCAACAGCGTCAGAGCAGAGATTTCTGTATCATTTGGACATGCTGGACTACAAATGCTCAGAGAACTCGAGGAACAAACCCTCTTGATGCGTAAATAACAAAAAACAAGAGACCATTTCAATAGGACCAGGAAAAGAAACTTGCCAAAAGGTTTGGTCTTCCTTGTCCTAGCCCTGATACTGTGAGGTGACTGAATTCCTTCAGAAGTTTCTGTTGACTTTCCCCGACTGTTAAAGGACAAAGTAATTCTCTGCTCCTGAAAAAGTCACTTGTCTGTGAAGCAATTAATCAACACAACCACAGACAGTAAAAACTAAACAGAAGCACAAATTGCACCTCTGCTTCCACACCAGTGATCACCAGGCTGTCCTGCATGCAGCAACTCTTCCCCCCAGCTGCTGCCAGCTCCTCCAGGACACAGCTCCCAGACGCGGCGCGCGAGAGACCTGCTCACACTTACCCTGCTCATAGGCCTCCATCCCACTCTGGTCAAGGGTTTAAGAGCACCGAAAGGCAGAAGGTAATAGAGAATAGTCAGAGGCCAAGAACGGAGTTTCAGAGCAGGCCTAGACATACAGCTCAGCTGGCCCAACCTTCGCCTCAGGGCCAGCTGGGGGAATTGCAACCTGAAAGATTACATACACAACATCAGAGGGTCAGGCATCTCAGCTGCAGAGCCGCCAGCTACCGACGGCTGGGGTGCGTTATTCCCGCTAAATGTTTCTTAATCTTTGATACTACAAGTCTTTGTTCTTCCCCTTCCCTAAACAGAAGAAGAGTTTATCTAAAAAATAAAAGTCTTCCATTCAAATAATGGTGTTCACCCTCATAGGTCATGTTTTATGAATGACACCCTCAAAAATTAAAGGTAAGACCAGTTTCCAGGTCTTAAAGCCTTCACTGAGTATCCTGCTTCCGAATAGGGAACACGTGGACAAAGCCAACATTTCTACTACTGCACAATAATCTAGTCTCCATAGCCCAATAATCAACTCCCCTGCCTCATAACCAGCTGCATCTCATTTTTTGTTACATGGATGTCCTGACTGAGAGAGATCTCATTTTGCACAAATGGCCATGGGGAGAAGCTGACTTTCTAACTCTAAAGATGAAAGCAACTCAGCTTCTTAGCAGAGGACAGATATCAAGGGCCTCAGGTCAGATCCTTGCAGGAGGTCTGGATGCAAAACCCTTCAGGTCCCCATTTATTCTTTGGCTTCTACTCATGAAAAAACCACTGGCATTTCCAAGGTCACATTATCAAATGGAAATCTGTCTACCTGAGGGCAAACTATTCAAATGACTGACTGAACTCCTGGCTAAGAGACTGTTCTGCAACCAGGACAGAGCGACGTGCACACACAAACAGAAGTGGCACAGTCTGGCTGCTCCCAACAGCTCGCTCTCTCAAGGGATCCTGTGACAAGAAAGAGGAACTACAAAATACTGCCTATGTCTTTCCAAGATGGAAAAAAAGCTGAGAATTTAAAAGGAAATTTTCTTGCCAACTTGTTCTGCTCAAAACTTGGATCAGAATTAAAATATCAGGCAGACAGGTATAACTGTCACCACTTTGGGATGCAAGATGGTGCTTTTGGCTCAGAGATGTTTCTTCTGCAGTGAACACAACTTCTTTCCCCTGAAGAACTAATAAACAGTGAACTGTCTGTGCATCTTAATGCAACAGGGAAAAAGAACCCTGAGCAGAAGTGCTGTCTTAGCAGAGTTAATGCAGGCTTCTCAGCAGGAGGTAGGACTGACTCGACATGGGAATAGGAAGGGACACTTCACATTCTCCCTCCCATCCCTACCACCCAGCAGCCTGCAAGGGCTGGCAGGCCAGGAGCCGGGTTGGGTCCCGTTCTCCCCCTCCCGCTGCTCTCCCCCCCTTCACTGCAGTCGCTCCTGGACCAATCCCTGCAGAGCTGCATCGCGTTGGAGCCCTCTGGCTTCTCACTGCCTTGGCCTGGTTTCAGAGCGGCCCCTCAACTAATTTTTCCATTCTCCTAGTGATAGAGAGTAGAAGGGAAAGGAATGAAAGCTTCCCCATTCCCCTTGTCATGGAACAGCATGCCCTTCTCTGCCAATACAATGTATAAGGAGCTTTATAGTAATTAGGCCAAACAAAAGCTTCACAGATGGCTCCCGCTCCTTCTGCCCAGAAACCCTCCCAGCCTCCCTCCCGCTTCAGTCACCATTCCTGCAAAGCAGAAAATACTGAACAGTACCTGAAACGAGTTCTCCTACTTGGTGTCCCACCGGCAGAGCCAGCTGGGCCTGGACTCTCCAGCTGTGGGTGCTGGTCCCCGGCACAGCTGCTGCTGCCGCCGTTCCCTGAGCGCAGCCTCCGGACATGAATTTTAACTTTGCGGAGGTTGTAGCAAGAGGGTGGAGGGTTAGATAAAGCTTTGTAGCATCTCACCATTTCCCTGTGTGGAGCTCTGGTCCCTGCAGGGTGTTTGACTGACACATCGTCAGGGTGACGGCTGTTGCAAGGCTCAGTCTTTTTTCCTCTACCTCTCTTTCCTTTGCTTGCTCCGGCACAGGAGAGAGGACACGGCGTCACAGTTCCTAAATCCCCCGCTGGTTTGTCTCTGGATTCCCTCTCTGTTTCCCACTTGAATCTCTGCTACGAGAGTTGCAGCTATTGCAAACAAACAGGCATTGTGTCACATTTCAACATCCCACTACAAAGCCGACTCTGCACACGATAGAAATGAGCTGTCCATATGAGCAGTCCTTGCTTCTTGCTAGTCCAAGTCCGGGAGGCCATTGAAACCCAACTCCCCAAAAAACACCCTGCTGTCTGTCCCAGGCTGCTGGGCAGCAGTGCTCTAGTGAGAGGAACGGTCAGCTGGCCTTGCACAGCTCATCCCAGCGCCAGCCTGAATGCAAGGCTGGGAGGAGGAGTGGGGCGGAGAAGAGGAGGAGGAGGAGGAGGAGATAACTCCCAGCTTCAATTCTGCAGTGCAGAAGCTGCTGCTAAGAATTCTGGACTGCTGGGCACCAAAAATCCTTTCCTGCTCTTAGTGTCCAGCTTGTAAAGAACAAAACAGAACAAAAAGGCATGTCTTTATATTTTACAACTCTTGCCAGACACAAACATCCATCTGTGGAAGCCTCCTTCCATCTCAAAACACTCAGTTAAGGGAACAGGTAATGGACTTTCTTCTACACATAACCAGATACATACAAAATAAGCCAGTTTTAGGGCCAGCTTGAGAAATGGGTATAAAAAAAAGTGTTATGTGTCTATTTTGTGACTTTTAATACTGTCACATTTTTTATGTTCAGTAGAACTAAAATACAAAACAGTTGGAAAGGAAGCTGGTTTGAGTTTTAAAGACCAAAGGCTGCACTGCTTCTATCTAAGCATTCTAAATATACAGAGAAATTTCCCTCTTTAATCCTACCGAACACACCTCAAACACAGGTGACTGGGTTTGGATTGTTAAGGGAGCCCTGCTTCAAGAAGAGGAAGTCAGATGGCTACATCTCACCTCAAGATTAAACCTAATACTCAGAACAATTTCAGGGCTGACTCTCTAGTGGTTCCATTTCACTTCTGCTTTCGGCTAAATCTGGGTTGAAAATGAACAAAAAAAACCCTCCTTACTTCCAAAGGTTTCTAAGCACCATGAAAACCGAGGCTAACAGAATAGATCAAAAAGAGCACAGTTGCTCTGATTGAGGGAAAGGCTTGTATTGTAATAGGGATAAAGCAGGAGGAGTGGGAGGCCCAGCAGGAAAAGCTAGAATTAACTAGCTAATGGCATCCCAGTCAGGCCTCAAAAGGAAAATATTCAAGCAGTAATTGTGTATTTTGATTGGCCTTCAACTCCAAATATTACAGATACTCCCTAGAAACACCTGTGGAGATCCTGCATTAGAGTATTTGTCTCAGGAAGAAAATTTCTATATGGTATTCTGTATGTCAGAAAGTTCCAAGACCTGTGTGCATGTTGTTCAAGCTGAATTTTAACAACTTCAAATTTAAAAAAAAACCCAGCTAATTGAAAGAAGGGAAATTTAAGATCAGTGAAAGCATTCAAAACATACTCCTTCCTGCCTGAGCCTTGTGCCAAGTCTTTTTGTTTCCTGTTTAAAATATCAGTCTTTCTCTGGCTGGCACAAGAAACTCCTACACAACAAAAATGATGCCATCTGTATAGTAAAATGCTGAAAGCAGTTAGCCAAAATCCTATCAAAATTCAAAGAAAAGCAACAAGGAGCACAGGGAACCTACTTCTCGATTCATTGGGAACATTAGATATTACCACTAGAAAATACTTAATTTTAAACAGCAACAAGCTAAATCGACAACATTGTTTCAAAAGAAACTTCATAAGACCAAGACAAAATTATTTTTCAGGGAACTGTGGGGAGAGAGTTCATTTGGCACTGGTGCAGCTGGGCAGGAGCAGCAGAGCACCCAGCCCAGCAGCTCCTGCAGCCAGGGTGGAGCCTTGCTCCCCATCCCATCTCCTCCTGTGCAACCTCCACCCTCGCAGAGAGAGAGCAAACACGTCTTATCACATTTGCTTCAGTGCTCTTCCCTTCAGGATAAGGGAGGTAACCCACAAGCTCTTCCAGTAAAATTCAATTTTATCCCCTCAAAACACTTTTAAGGAATTATTATATTCTCAGCTGAGTAACCATGATTCTAAGGAAGCATGTACCCAGAGAAACAGCTGACCTGCTCCCTAAAAAAACCCAGACAAGGAAATGTTCTACAGCCTGATGAAGTGGGTAGTACAACCCTTCAGTTCAAAACAAAAAACGTGGGGCAAGAGAGATTCCTCTCCAGGAAGGGAAAAACATGGGTGTTACAAGTTTTTTTCCTCCACTTCTTAAAAAACTGTGCACAGCCAAGTAAGAAGTTTCTCTCAAGTTCTGTTCTACTCCCCTCATTTTATTCACCAACACCTGAGTCCTGCTGAGGTGCTAACATGCCTGGCCAGTTGCCATCCCTGCTGTAGCTGCCCCAGAAGTAACATGCAGTTCCTACAGTGTAAGGAGGCTGAAATGAAAAATCCACCCTGAATTTACCTGCTTTCCATGGGGAAAGGAACAAGAACTGCTCATCAAACAGCTCATGACAGAGGAACTTGTATAATGGCATCTCAATAGCTGGACTTCTTGGGATGCAGGTAGTGCCCACAGCCTGTGTCAGCTTAGAGATCATCAGCTTAGATAAAAATCTTCAAATTTTTTAGTTTGTAGGGGTTGCACACCATTACCAAACTCCCTCACCTGTCTGAGCTCACCAGAATCCATGCTGGGCAAATAAAGCAGCAGTTACCAGCAGGTATGAATCCATAGAGAATTATTATCTCATAGACAACTGCTAATCCGCCAGCTATGCAATAGCTTCTACTCTGTCACCTCAAATAAGCATCAAATCCAGTGACCTCTTTTAATTACTTGTCAAAAAGTGAACCACTCAAGTCCTTCTCTCAACTTTTAAAAAATGACACAGCAAGGCAGTTGCAAGAAAGACTAATATGCAATTGAACTGCAAACCGTAAGCATGAATCATTAGGCTTGGAATGTGCTGGTCAGTGCTCAAAACCCTCTGGTCAAACTTTCTACATTTGGTCACAGAAGTACTGTTTAAAAAATGCACTGCATGCATCGCAGTGCTGTACTCAAGTGCCAGCAAAACTACGGTCTTGCACTCAGGGGCGAGGTACTCGGCGAGCGCTGTTAAAGGTCCCGATCCTTTCCCAGCAGTAACTGTTTCACATCACAAACCTCATCCCTGCTCCCACCCAACCTTCTCCGCAGGCAGCCCGGCAGCACAAACACTGGATGCTGCACACCCAGGCAGGAGCTCTCCAACTCCGAGAGCACAAGAGAGTCGCCCCGATGCTGCTGGGAAAGCTGAGCGTCTGCCAAGGCCACGGGATTGCGGGGCAGCGCCTGCGGCCCGGCTCCACCGGGAGGAGTTTTCCAAGGGACCGCTCTCGCGGACTGGGCAGCGCTGGCTAATGAACCGTACCATGCTCGGCTGCATCTACCCGTACTGTCTGGAAGTCTTTGCTTCTCATTTGAAAAAGCCTCTCTATACATTTTCTCTTCGAGTATTAGGAAAAAAACCTATTTATTGCTTTCCCCTAACTTTACAATGCTGTTTCAGTTACTTTGTATAAATAGAGCAGGGAAAAAAAGTAATATCTTAGGATAACCTAAGACTGCTTTCTGAATTCTGTGCAAAAAGCCTGTTATACAGTCTCAAAGATCTTCTGTGAAGCAAGGAGATACAGCTTTATTTATTTTACAAAGTGACATGAAATTTGATGGCACCCTTTTAATACTTTGTAGTAGTAATTTCCAATTAATGGTTTAAAACAACACTCTCCGTACCACCTCCCACTACCGCCCCCATTGTTTTAGCTTAAGATACCGGTAAAGCAAACTCTCAGCACCATAAAGGATCTCTAAAGGAAGCATAAGCCGCGTTACATCCTCCCCACAGAGCAGCACCCGGCGGAAGCTGCGCAAGAGCTCCGGCGGCTCCTCGGCCCCCTGCCCTCCCCGCGGGACTCTGGACTGCGATAAGGCTGGTCCAACAGACTCATTCTGTTCAAATCTACTCAGAGATTACTCATGAGTCGACTTTGGAACATCACTGAAACTTCCAGCAAGGCAGAGTGAATCACCCCTTGACCGCCAGCCCTCGCACATCTGCCCTGCGGTCCGGTAGCCCTTACCTGATGCCCAGGAAAGTCTCCTTCGTCCCGGCTTTCCGCCTTCAATCGCCAAAATACGACACCGACCCTTCCTTTCAAAGCAGTTTTCAGACACGTGAGCGAAGTTCAGCGGACTGCGAACCCCCTCCCCATCGTGCCGCAGCCATCCCGCCCCTTCTCCGGGCAGGGGAGCGGATGGCCACCGCCGCACCCCGGCCCCGGCCGGTCCGCTCCTACCTGCCGCCGCTGGCGCCCGCTCCCCGGCCGCGCTCCGCTCGCTGCGCCGGGCGGCGCCGGCCCGTCCCAGCCTTAAGGCAGCGGCGCGGGCCGGCCGCCCTGCCCCGCCTCGCCTGCAGCCACTGGCGCTGCTCGGCGGCTCCTTCCCGCAGAGCCCCGGCCCCTTCGGAGGAGGGGCCAGGGCAGCGCGAACGCAAACGGAGAGAGCGGAGGGCCCCGGAACACGGCGGCCCGCGGGATAAGGAGCTGTCCCGGGAGGGTCGGGCACTCCTGGGGATCAGCGCTCAGCTTCCCAAAGAGACGCCGGCCCGGACAACGGGGAAAGAGACTTGTCGGGGAGCAAGGCACCGATGCGGATTCTGTGCATTGCACAGCTTCCCACCGCGTGTCCCGGTGCGGGAACACAATCGCACACAGGCACTGGCTGCCAAAGCAGCAAAGTGTGCTCCAGTCTCACAAACTACTTCCGAAACGCTCAGATAAATTGCTCCATAAGCCCAGCAAGACGCTCAGGAAGATGCACAGGAAGTTGCACGAGACAGAACAGACTCATCTAGTCAAAAGGCCTTCCCACTGTTTAGATTTTAAAAAAAACCCATAAACCCAAACTGGTTTTACTTGGTTCCATTTTCTAGGACAACCGAGAAATACATGGACACCATTTCAGCCTTTACACAATCTGATGCTGTTGAAATGTCACTGGTTTTAACATTTTCTGACCATCTTTCTTGTGTACTTTCAACCACTTTACAAGGATTTTTTTAAAATAATTGCATAGATGCGCTAATAAAACTCCAAGCATCTGAATCTGGGAGCAAGAATGAGGAATAAGAGACCAACTGGAGATTATATTTCTTCTGAAATTGAATTTTAAAAAAAATCACGTATTATTCCATTATTAGCTCTTTCCTGAACTTGAAACACACCTCTTACCATAATACTGAATGTCTCCTCTGGGCCAAGAAAAGCACCTTCTATATTGTACTGCCATATGAGCTCCAGTATCCTCTGTTAGATAAATACAAGCACTTTCTGACATCAATAGGAAAGACTCTTGTTCTTACCTCTGAGAATCCAGATCCTAAACCTATGCTCAAACACTCTCCTGGTGAATTAAGTTGTTTTTAAATATTGGCCCGTAACAATAAACTCTAGTTTGAACACTTCAGCTCACTTCCAAAGACGTTTACTGTGCTTTCCTGGCACATGTCGCTCCAGTAAACACTGCTTTTTCCTTACACAGAACAAACTACAGGAGCAAAGGATGCCTTCAAGTTCCACTCTCAAAACTCTGGTTCACCTGGTGTCTCTGTTCCTCCAAACTCCCCCTCTGGCCAAGCTTTCCCACAGTAATTCTTTGATCCTGTATCAACAGTGCCCTGGTGCCCAGGTAAGAAGCAGCAAAACGGCTCTAGTTAACATATGAATGGCATGCCATGCATGCAGATCCCAGCCAGGAAATGTTCTGTGGCAGCAAAGATTTGGAACAATAAGCTTCCATCCACCTGATAAACAGCTACCCTTCTCCCTCCAAGTCCTCTGCTTTACCTCATCTAATTAAATGAAAGCTGATCCCCACTGGTATTCACAGTAGGAGACACTAAGGCTTAATCAGCTCAAGCTATTAGCCACAGAATATCTCTAAGAAAATTACACAAAGAAAAGGTCTGTGCTAAAGAAACAGTAATTCTGTCTTTCCCTGTGGAGAAACTTAAGGGACACTTGACTTGCACCAGATTAATTTCCCACCTCCCCATTCTTTTGTGAAGCTCAAGCAAAACAAAACCACACAGAAGTGTACCGACTCTGTAATTCAGTCAAAAATGAGGAACACCTCAAGGAGGATCCCAGCATGTACCTCTGCTGCAGGGAGAGCATCCCTGCCAGCTCAGCAGGGTTAATACCATGGCTTCTTCTCAGAAGCAGGGCAATCTGCCTTACACACAGAGCTGGCAGGTGGAAGATGGTCCACATTCCCACAGGAACACGAGGCTGGTACCGTGGAATCGGCACTTCAGAGCAGCAGGCTCAGCAGTGAGGGCACATGCACCAGTTCCTTGTTCTGTATTACTCTTTCAAAGCCCATTCAATCACACTTGGTCTCTCTTTGCCTATGCAAAGGCTTATTCTGCCCTAAAAACAAGACAACACCCCCCCTTCCACACCCCTTAGCGTGAGCCCACTGATGCAAAAAACCAAAACAATGGAAAATGATAGGTCAGCAAAAAAACCCACTTCACTCTACAATAAAAAGGAACAATGCAGCTCTTATTTTTCTTGAATCCTTCATTGTTTGGAATATTTCTTGCAATGTGTGACCACAGTTTCTCTTTTTCCTCATAACTATTGAGCTTCCTTTCCCTCCCACAGAAGCATTCAACGGAACTCAAACACATCAGGAAGGACTGGGACGTCTTGTTAGCCTCTCCTACTAGGGTCTGCTGCATTTGAGGCCCTGCTTATCAGTTTGAAATTCTTTGTCTGTTTCCCCACTGTAAAATCCAAATCCTTTAAACGTGTTTCATCAAAAGCAACACTCTTAGCTTCACCAAATAATAACAAACCAGCATATCAGTATAATGAAAGAAGGCAAATGCAATAAAGAGAATTACCCAATTTCATACCAAAAAGTATGAACAATAACAAAATAATATTTGTTTTCAAGCATCAAAACTGAATTGACATTGCCTTGTGAAATAAATACTCTGTGGACACTTACCAGTTCTTTTTTTAATCAGAACCCATTTGAAACAAACTTCAGCAAGAAAAGAATATACAGAAGACAGAATTACAGACAGATTCCTCAGGAGCTATCATAGGCTAAGCTGTTAGCATCTGGACTGCCTGGATCGTATCTGGTTTTGGTCACTACTGAAATTTAGGGATTCCAGCCTAGTCTCCCACAGGCATGTAGCCAAATCACTCACACACTGGCAGTGTGCTCAGGAATGCAAAGAAATTGGAGTGCCAGAGGCCACACTAAAGCATCTCCTACACAATCTTACAATCCTAGAATTTTTAACTCCTTGCCTTCAGAAGTGGCACTGAAGCAGGCACTCAACTGCCTGTTCAGAAGAACACCACTTATATTTTCAACTGTCCAACGTGGAGTTGAACAATATGCTTAATACTTCAAAGGCAATACAGTAGTACAGGAAGTCATGAAGTATTCAATGCTGCAATGGGTGTTTGACCTATGAATACGATACACACCATCTGCAATTCCACAGTAATTTCTCAACTCCTTGGAATCCAAAAGGAAAAGGCAAAAATCCCTCAGGATCTAGAGGAATTACAGACCTAAGCGGAAAAAAAAAACTATGAAAAAAAGGTCTTGCTGTATATCCATTTAAGAAACAGGTAAATTTTTATTCACCAGGCATTCATTCCATCTCTGCTTTCTTGTAAAGCACATGTGGGTCAGCCACACTAAAAGATGGAGGTGTTGCTGGCAGTTCCTAATGTATCATGACTTCAGCCAAATGAGTTACTGAAATGACAGAAACTTCAGTTCCATGAGTTGTCAAGAACATGTTGTCAGTAGAGGCAAATTAAAGACTGCTGTGTTGAAATGGAAGCAAAGGAGCTTTGCATCAAACGTGGCAGAAGTAAAATTGCCCCAATTTTCTTACCTCCCATTCACTTGCAAGCTTCACAGGCACCTCTATGCCCCTCTTCTCCAGCTGTTCCAACTTGTAATCCTCATATTTTCTGTATCCTGCATATCCTCCACCTGTAGCTACCAGAACATGGAAGGGCCGCAGGCGGAAGACCTGTCCCACCGGAGCAGTGTGAAACTTCTTCCTGTCTGTAACAGAAAAAGTCCCAGATTTCAGGAAAGAGAACAGCTACACAGTAAAGAGAAAGCAATTCTGTGCAGTGAGGGATTCTTGTAAATGCAGGTGAACCCAGTGTGAAGAAATGCTGATGTCTGACTCCAAAAGGCTGAATGATTTCTTTATTATAACTATCCTAGAATACATTAATATACGATTTAAAGGAGATACAAAACTACATACCTACTTTTCTACCATATCTAACTCACAACTCGTGACCCTCTGAGTCCAGCCACTGGTGGATCTGATTGGCCATCAGGCTTAAACAATCCTCACCAGAATCCAACCAAGCGATCACCCCAGGTAAACAATTCTCCAAACACATTCCACATGGGAAAAACAAGGAGCAGAAATAGAAATTGTTTTCTCTCTCTTCTCTCTGTGCTACTCTGTGAAAAAATCCTGAGAGAGAGAAGAATGTGCCTGCCACAAGGGATATGAGCTTGGGTGATGAAAATGTGATTAGAAAATAAATCTGACACAGAAGGTATGTACAGATGCTCCTGAGTACTCCAGTTATTGCAGTTTACCAAGTTACTGTAACTCAACTGACCAACACTAATTGGTCATCTGTGGTTTTAACCTCATCCCTGTCCCTGCCACCCCACATGCTTCCAACATTCTTCTCCCCAAAATATGTATAAACTGTGCTCGCTGCAAGCCCCGTGGAGAAATACATAAAATTAGTGTCTGACAGCACTACCATAGTTTCCAGCTGTGAGAATGTTGGTACCATGTAGAATAATCATTTGCTGGGGAACAATCTGTACTACTGTGAAGCTTTGTGCTTCTCAGTCATTAAAGCTTGCACTACCGTTAGGGAATCCCCAGACTCTACAGCTAACTGGAAGAGGGAAGGAAATGATGACCTGTTCCAGAGCAGGTGTGGTAACAGGAAAACAGGCCCATTTCTGCTGTAATACAAGTCACCACGTGAAACAAAGAGATGTGTAGTATTACATCTGGTTTTTACTGAGTAACTACCAAGCTCCTCCTGCCTAAGTCCAGCCTTGCAGTCACTGTGAGATACAAGGACACGGCGTGGTCACTAGGCAAGAGACCAAGCATGGGGCAGGCACAGCTGTTGGAGTACTTCCCTTCCAAAATCTTCAGAGAAAACAGATCTGTCCAGGGCTAAGTCAGTATTAGACTGTGCTGCCGGTGTCTGTCTGCCAGTCAGTGAGAAGTTCTCAGCAATGAGTACAAGTCACTACCTAACAGAAAATGCCCAGAACCAATTCTCCATACTGACTGCTGTCATTTCCACAGCAATCATTAACTCCGATGCACCAGAATGAAACCCAATGAACTTTATCTTGCTCCATCAAAGTCAGGCTTCTTAGGGTTTGACTGTGAATGGATGCATTAGCAACCAAAAGAATTCACTCAACACCAACTCTATTTCTAGGCACACACAGAGACAAAGCACAATTGTTTGGAAGTCTGGAAAGCTTTGGTTCTAAGGAACCGAGTTGATTAGAAGCATTCAGCCATGATGCTGCAAAAAGATGCCAAACAAAAATAATAAAATAATACTTGTCCACATTTAGTTTTATCAAAAAAATATTTCTTAATAATTTCTTTCCTACACTTGTGATTTAAAATATTGCTATATATCCTAAATGCATCATAAAACAAAACCAACTTTGTTACTCCTTTAAAAAAAATATTTTCTTGGGGAGAAAACCAAACTCAGTAAACAAACAAGGCAGCAACTACAGTTACAGTTAAGATTCTAAAATTATTCATTCCTAAAGAACAATGCTCAGGGAAGGAAAGGGGTCGTTTAGAACAGCTGAATGTTTAAAAAGACAGACTTGCTTGAATTTACAAAGACTCAACCTTTCAACTTTGCATCACTATTTCAACAGAAATGTCTGTACACAGACCAATGATACTCTTTAGCCCTAAAGCCTTTAACTCTCTTGCACCACATCTTTGGTTCTAAGTTAGCAAAGCTGCCCAGCTATTTCAGCAATTTCACAAATTCCCAATCCAAAACCCCTCAGTGGGAACAGCTTTTTCTGGTTTGGATCCAGAGAGAGGCAGTTTCTGCTTCAAAAGCATTGATTACACCCATGTGAACATTTCTCTTCCTGTACCAGTGACCAAACCATGTGGTGTTCCACAAGCCACAGCAAACACAATTTAAGTTGTTGATAAATGAAGTGCTGACTTTTAACCGTCTCCAGCATTAATGAAACAGCACATCTGTAAATGGTCTCCAAAACATTATCATTGCAAAGGCATCCAACATGCCACTGTCAAGCTTTTTTGCCCCGACAAAACAGAATTTCACACCTTTCCCACACAAGTGGAATTCACACAAGTGTACAAATTCTAAGACAAGAACACTAGTTACTGATTCTGGCAACAGATCCAGGTTTAGGCAGCTGGCACTGCTTAGATTTCAGCTGAACATCGTGTTCTCTAGTGATGCTACTGCTGCTCCCTGGAAAGCAGCATGAGAGTCTGTGGGGAGCTCATACCTTGGCACAAGAGCCACCAGAAACAAGTGCAGGGCAAGAAGAAAAGGATGCAGGACTGTCAGTGTACTAATAAGAGTTTTAGATACTACCCTAAATCTGAAGCCCTCACAGATAAAGCCAACCTCTTCCAGAATTCGCTTAAACACTGAGTATATTCAGCAAAGGAGAATAAAAATTAGTAACAGTTTCCTTCTCTAGAACAGGTGAAAAATACACATTCCCTCAGAAATGCTGGAAAATTCAGGATGAGAAAGGAACCTGAATAATGGCAGGAGTGATCTAGTTTATGCAGTTAGATGCAGTAACATAAATGGTCATTGCTCTGAGCAAATTAAGAATTTCTTCCAGGACATGACACAAACACCTAGAGGAGGCCATTATAAGGGATAGAGACAAAATTAGAGAAGAGTTATCTTTCCTTTAAATCCAAATCAGAATCTAAAATATCAGTGAACTAGAAAATGTCAGGATAAAAAAGGTGACTTGCTCAAAACTCAAAGCTAATTTTGACTAAAATGACCTTTTCTTCCTCGTGATCAACAACTTTGCATTATGTCTCAGTTTCCAAGATTTGTTTTTTCTGTAATGACTGATTTATAGACAACAACGAGCTGCTGTTTCTATTCATCTGTGTAAGCATATTTTTCAGTGATGAAATATATATGCTATGCCAGACAAAGCACTTGGACAGGCAAGTTAACCCAAAGAAATGGTTTTGGAAAATGGGACCAACAGCTCAGCCGGCAAGGAAACAAAAATTGAAAAGTATTATTTGTGATATTAATATATGGCAATGTACATACCAGTTTACAAATATTCCATAAAAGCAAACAATAATATTTGATCTTCGAAGCATTACCCAGCTACAGAAACATCAAGTGCACATACCATTTTAACCAAGTCCTAAACATTTCATGTAAACCTACGCTGATTTCCTGATCTATTAAAATTATAAATACAGATTGAATAAAAAAGGATATTTATACCTTTTCTTTCTTATAGGGCTGTTAAACTGCTGAAATCTGAATCTCTCAGATTTTTCAAGGTGAACACCTGATAAAAGCAGCACTACAAAGCAGGTAATACAGTTGAATATTCTAAATATGCGTTAGTTTGATGTTGTCTTTCCCAGTTAGTCACTTCAGTAGGCATGGAAAGTACACAAATTATTGCTCATCAAGTTCATTTAAGTGGGTTTTTTAAAATGTAAAACCACTGTCCTAACATGAATCTTTCTGGTAAATTATACTGTGTTTTTTAAAAAGTCATTTTTGAACTCTAGACTCCTGAGAGAACTAACTAAAGTGCAGAAAATAATTAAGAAAAATAAACCTATGACTAATAGGTTTTAATTTGCTATACAGGAATCATCTTCACTAGAAAAAGTTTCAGATGCTTTGTAAAGTTTGAAAACAATAAACAACAACAGCTCATAATGAATCTTATGGACAAGATCTTATGGAATCTCATGGAAAAAAAACTTATGGAAACTTCTTTTACTATATGGAAAACGTAATTTGGAAGCTTGTGTCTAAGGATATACCATTAATTGGTCTTTGATGCTGGACTCCCACTCCTTTCATTTAAAAAAATTCACCTTCCCCAATATGAGACCACAATTTGCCTAACTTGGAGTGACCCTGAATTTAAAACCACTTGTAGCTACAACCCATCACTTACCACTGAAAAACGTCCTTGAAGGAGGCTGCTTCCACAGGACTCCAGCTCTAACACACAGGTTCTTGTGCACCAGCAAGTTACAGCTGCACAGCAAGCTGCAAATACAACAAACAAGAAGTGGCTGCTTAAGTACAAATGTTGAATAATGCAAATGTCAGCAGTTCAGTGTAGTGACCATCTAATATTTAGCAGCCGAGTAACAGAAGGAAAAGTCTACTCAAATTATCATAAAATTTCCACTGAGCCTAGTCCCTTGTGGTCTAGTCCTTTCCTAAAAACAAACTAAAAAACTTGACAATCCAACTGCTCCTCCAGCTATTTATTTAATGATGCATCTTTATTTTTTCTTAACAAATACTGACACGTTCCTCCTGGGCTGTAGTAACAGTGATAGTTTTCTGAATATAGTAAATGCTGATCTTGCCAACAGCCCTTTACAGGTAACTACTTATGCTATCAGCATGTCTTGGCCTGTTTGGAGCTCTAAAATGGAAATGGAGTGGTAAATTTTATAATTATTGTTTAGTACTTGGGATTACTCCATTTCCATTGGGTTGCTACAACTGTGTCATTTAAGAACCTCCTACAACAGCAGCTGTCTAGAGAGACACTTAGGATTTGGTTCATGTAGCTTTTACTTTACCATCCTGGTGGGAAGGAGGAGGAGTACATAGAGAAGTTTTGGACTCCATGAAGAAGTAATGGCGTTTATTAGACCAATTAGTGTAGCTGAAAAAGTAAAAAGGCTGCCAGGCACAGCAGCTCTTCTTTAGAATTTACCTTACCACTGGTGAACTGCAGTGAGAGTGGTTCTGCCCCTCTGAAAATATATAAAATAGACTTGGAACTGGCCAATATAGAGAAAGGATTCACCCAGGACTTTTCCTGTGTTTAATATATAATGTTTAATTTCATGTTCGTAATAAATCTGACAAGAAGACATCCAGTTGTACAAGAACTGTTCCAAGTCTGTAAATAAGCATGTTTAAACAAGTATTTGACTGTAGCCTGGCAACACCCTGCTATCAGACAGGATCACAGGGAGGAGAGGGACAGTGTTCTCACCCCAACAGGCTCAGACCCTTAGGAAGAACCAGATCTTTGTGCAACCTGCTCATTCTCAGGAGGCAGCACCACAGCTGGGATGTCTTCATCTGCCCTCTGGCCTTTCATCTGCTCTTGATCAGATACGTGGAAGACACAATTACTTTAGCAGCTTACAAGCTATTGCATCATTTGGGGCCATTCAATCTCAGGAAGTAATTATTAAGAATTTGAAGACATAATTTCAGGTGTCTACTGAGTTACATATGGGCATGATCTCTTTATTTCAAAGAAGAATGTACAGATTTCTTGTCTAGAAGTTACATCATTATGCCAGCACACTTGATAACTATGCTTTAACATTAGCCAAGGACCAAGAGCTAAAGTTTTCTCTTATCCCCACAGCAAGAGTGTCAGAATATCTCACTTTGCCCTTCAGCTTCATGGTCACTGTTAAAATCCCTGTATTAACCCAAACGTGATAGGACAGACCCTCCCCAAGCCCCCGATTCCTGTAACCACATGCTAAACATGCTCCACTGCTGCATCATCTCCCAGGATGTTATTTCCTTAGCAAGCCAGAAAAAGTGTTCCCACTGCTGCAGAACCTGTATGTTCTACAGAGCAACACGTTCTAATTTGTCATGAACAACGAGGTCACCTGATGCTCTTGGGTCATACCAGACCCACACTAATTTGTGGACTTACAAGGCCTGTTTTACAGCATATTAAAACACTTGGGATAAAAGGAGCACTTGCTCATCAGTAAGCTGGGAGCCTGTGGGCTTCTTCTAAGGGGCTCAAAAAATAAAGAACGAATCGAATTAGCATTAGACTTAAATTTAGCAGAAGAGTTTTCAAATCCTAAAAAGTAATGGAAAACATTATTAAAACTTAACTGCAGCCTAAAGCATTAGTATTTGAGGCATTTATTAGCCCTCCTACATAATAGTCTACATAAGATAATAGTCTGTATAAAAATGCAGTCAGAATAGAACGAGTTGTGTTGGCTTCACAGGAGCATTCCAGAGCTGTTCTCACTGCTGGGGCAGGGCAGGGCACCTGGGACTTGGTACTTCCTCAGACAGTGGAAGGACACAACACCTAACCCTAAGCTCTTACCAAAACTGGTTTTGGTGTCCAGCACTGGAAAATCAGTTTCCATCTTACTCTGAAACCTGCCTAAAAACAGGCGAAGACAATAAAACTAATCTGTCTCACCTTCCCTGCTCCCGACCGCCTGACCTTTATGGGTACAAATGCATGTTGGAGTATTGACCTCCGGCCTCTCCCATCTGACTGGAGGCTGATGGAAAAGGAACTGCCAAGGAATTCCATGTTAACTGCGGCCCCTCTACGTCTTCAGCCATCTCTGGACAAGGGACAACACTCTGTTGCCAGCACTGAGGCCGGAGGTAACAGAACGCTCTGTGCACAAGGTGTTTTCTCCAGGTTTTGAGAGAAAAAGGGGAATAAGGGGACTGTGTATTCTATTCAAGAACAGAGACCTGTGGCCGAGGAACAGCATTCCTTAAGCTGTCTGGTTGCTATGAAAAGCACAGCCTGTAAGAGGGTATCTCCTGTAGAGGAGTATCAGTGCCCGGCCAGGTGCTTCTCCCACAGCCATCCCCCCGGACTGCATAACCCGAGGGGCTGTAGCTGCTCCCCAGCTACCGACTGCTACTCAGCACCTGCACACCGACAGCTGCAGACTTCAAACCCAGTCAGAACTACACAAGGCCACGCGTTCTCGTTATTAGAATACTTAAACCCCTTATCTTCCTTTCCAGCTTGGAGAAGGAGGGCAAGGTTCCTCACACATGCCAAGGGCAGGGCCAAGGCTGCAGAGACAACCGCACTCACCCCGGCAGGGAAACGTCAGCGAACGAGGGGGGCGAGAAGGGGGCGGCTGCGGCCCCCAGCCCGGCTCCTCCTCCCCCGCGGGGTGCCGGCCGTCAGACAGTGCTGCCGGGGCCAGACAATGACAATGACAATGACAATAATGAGAGCCCCGGGCCCGGCCCCGCCGTGCCCGTACCTGCTCCGCGCCGCGGCCGCCGCCATGTTCCCGCGCCGCCGCCGCCGCGTCCTCTGCCGCGTCCCGCGCGCGGGGGCGGGAACAGCGCGCGGGGCGGGGCCGCGGCCGTGAGGGGAGCGGGCGCTCGCGGGCATGGCGTGCGCGAGGGGCGCTTGTTCCTGAGGGAATGCGCTGCGGAGGGAGGGGGTCGTGCCTGAGGGGAGACCCGGAATGGGGATACGGGTGCGAGGTGGTTCTTCAGAGGGGGGTTTGGTCTGTGAGGAGGGCTGTTCTCTTGGTGCAGGAGAAAAAGGAGCCGTCGCTGAGGCGATGTGGAGTGGGGATAGGGCCGGCCCTGAGGGAGCGGGATGTGGGGACATTTTCCAGGGGATGTAGAGTGGGGACAGGGTGGTGGTTCCTCAGGGTTTGTGCTGTGGGGATAGAGCTGCTCCGCGAAGGGGCTGTGGGCTGTGCCCAGCGGGAGGAGGGCGCTGCTGCTGGAGTTGGGGATGGGGCAGGTGGGGTTCAGCCGCTTTCCAGCGCTACTATTGACAGACAGACAAGGCCCCAGGTGTGGGACCACCAGGAGTATTAAGGCAGGGGTTTTAGGGAGAGGACACACGACATGGGATGGACACGATGCTGTTCCTCCAAGTGAGGTGTCTGGCAGGGTAATGCAGTCGCAGCTGTTCCTCCTCTGGTGTCCTTTGCCTGGGTGTTGCCTAGCTGTCTGCTGCCCAGAGTGAATTTTATAGAGGTTATTTGGTTTTCCACTCTCTTAGATGCGTCCCTAGATGAATAAATGCTACACTGCTGGGAAGTAGCTTATTACCTTTCTCTGACAGTGGCAGAGGGGTAGTTTCATATGGTGAATCAGTAGGAAAAGAATTCAAGAGTCCTGGCTGTGTTTCCACATCCTTAATGCTTTAGGAACTGGTCCTCGGGCAAGCTGATTGATTTAATTTAAATTCCTGATTTATGTTTGTTTATTTTCCTGGCCAAGCCTAAATGAAGACTACAACACCTTCATTCTGCCATTTTTCACATCACCATAGGTAGTAGAATCTGTATAAGTATCTTAAACACGTACAGGAAAGCCTTTCGTTGTTAAATATGTAAAATTTGAGGGCAAATCCTGATACAGACCTCATGAAAGATTAATATTATTAACTAGCTGAATTGTTGAGATTTACATATCCTGTACATAATGGTACGATTGGCAGGAAGTAAAACCTAAAAGAAGATGGGATTTGATTCTGCTAGGTGCTTTGGTACAAGCCTTGCAAGAACCATTAGCTTTGATGTGTAAGTGCACCCCATGGTGGGCCTGACAGACAAGTTTCCCCAGAACTGACTGAGAAATGACTCAGAGGTTAAGGTGCAGTTAAATGTAACATGCTTGTTTATAGCGTAAAATAATTGTCACAAGGCTAAACTGATTAATAATCTGTCCTGAGCTAATCTTTCTCCTTGGAATTAAAAGTAAATACGTGGACATGTAACTATTTTTAAATTACTTATCATGTGTCTTGTTATTACATTTATGGGTCTATTAACATCTGGTAAGATTATATGGACTGCGCTCAGGGAGGGATAAAACTTACTTCCTTAAGAGTACTGAGCTGTGCTAGGCCTGTGCAGCTGGGCTAAGTCAAAGAGGGGATTAGTGCCACAGATCCTCCAACAAATGAGAGACTGGAGATCTTGGGGCTTGAGGACGTTTGTTCAGGTGATGCCTTAAGTTTTAGCTTTCATATTTTCCAGATTCTCTACTGCCTTAGAGTGTAACTCTGAACTTCATATAAAGTGTTAGCCACTTCTCTTCACAGTTCAGTTAGACAAAACAGTCCTTTTCCAGCCTGAGAACCAAGGACACCATTGCAGCTTTGGGCCCAAAATGTCTAAGCAACAGCGAATTGAGGAGAGCAATCTGGGAAGATGGGACTTCATAACCTGAAGCTGTAATTGGACAATTAACCCCAGTATGGAAATGGACCATGAAAACTCATGACTGGTTGTCCATCTTGGGTCCATCTTCGGTAGAGCCACGGCCGGGCTCTTGTACTGCCCAAGGTGTATCCTTTGAAGGCCTTTAATAAATACCTACTTTATTCCTGTAACTCTGCCTAGCCTCTGTTCCAGGTAGTGCAGGAAGAAATGAGGAATGCCTCAGGCTGGATGGGGCTTGGAGCACCTGATTTAGTGGAAGGTGTCCCTGCCCTTGGCAGGGGGGTGGAACAGGATGAGCTTTAAGGTCCCTTCCAACCCAAACCATCCTGTGGTTCTGTGTAACTCCTTCTGTGATCAGATCAGTGGGAAACAACACCTAAACAAATGTTGCAGATTAGAGAGGGAACTTGTGAAACTCAAGAGATGTGCAACACGTGAGTGTGAAAGAAGCAGGTGGGGAATGACGACCGAATCTCTAGGGAAGGGTACGTAAGGCAACAGAAGAAATCTGGTAAATGTATGTGCAAAAATACATGAAGTAGACACAGTACCAGGGAAATCTGTAAGATGAAGAAGGAAAAGAAAAATAGGATGAAGACTCTATTCCTCCAGAACTCTTGGAACGGTTAATTCTTTCCTGAACAGAAAATATGAAACCATATTAACAATATTTTATATATCGTCAGACACTTCTGCTTATATATAATACATAAATAAATGTTTTTTCTCTCATATATAAATAAATGTATTATTTCTCTGCTGTTGAATTAATAATGTTAATAGCTGCTGTAGAGTAATTAAGAAGTAATAATCCTTCATGTTAAGCATTAGAAAATAGGGGAATAAAGTAGTTTGGATGAGATTGCTGGGGTGGAATGGAATGAAGAGAATCAAGACAATCAACAGTGTCCCAGCTCTGTTCTGAATTCTTAGGGAGGCATAGGATTACTTTTTGTTTAAAATTACTCAGTAAATAGGCCGTTATCAGGTGAAAAAAATAAGAAGGACCCTTCAGTATTTTGTAAAGATACATGATCAGTAGTTTGGATAATTCACTTAGCTTTAGGTATCTTTTTTATAAGTTAGGTGTAAGTCTTGCCCGTCTCCCAAAGGCATTTGGGTGCCTTTTGAAACAGCAGAAGTACTATTTCTTTTTAAAGCAGAGGTCTACATTTCTTTCTGTGTCTGATAAGAACAGAACAGAAAATGCACGGATATTTTCTGTCTGTGGGCAGGAAAGGGACACTGTCCGTTTCTCCTTTGCATACAAGGGCATACCATCCTCTGATTGTTTATCAAATCTTGGTTTATCCTCGTTGATGTCTAAACCCCCCTTGTTATCTTCCAGAAGCTTTGGTCATCACTGTGGAATTCCTGGTATGAGAAGGCAGAGCGTCAGGGTAGAGAGAAGATCCTTGCTGAACTGCTGTAATGATGAAGACAGTGATTTTAATTGTCCTAATCACCTTCTCTTTGCTGGCTTCAGGTAAGGCTGATGCAGAGAGGGAGAGAGGAGGGTTGTCTCTGGGTGGATGACATTCAAACTAATATATGCTTTGGTTTTGTTTTCCTGTGTGCAAAGAAAGAAGTTGCAGTTAAACTGTGTCTCTGTTTTTATTGTTTGATCATTGGCAGATGGTGACCTTTTCGTTTTGAAGCAGCTTGATACACGACTCCCTTAGTAATTCAGTGAGGGTTTGTTTCCTTTGAATTGTTGAGATCTGCATACTCGTTAGCGGTGTCAGAATGAAGCAGTGCACCTCAAGCTGCTCCCTTCTAAAACCACTATGGGTTCTTCTTGGAATTGTGCTGAATTAACACCGAAACAAATGGAGGACTAATGTCTGATGCTATGCTCAAAGAAATAAAAACGTCAATGATTTAATTGTACACATTGCTAGTATTAATAGTTCTCCAGAGAGTCAAATGCTTAAACATCTGGAAACGACAATGTTAGAGATGCTGTGGCATTTTCTGTGTTTTCAGTCCTGGTTTTCATTACACGGCTTAAGATTCTCTCGAGTTACATAACTGCATGCTATTTTTGTGTACAACAATCACTTTTTTCCCCTCTTTAAATGTCTAGTATCTTCTTGGAGATGCATATGATGATATATTTCAGAGTAGAATGTATTTCAGAGGAATAATACAAGATGGAATAATTGCAGCCTAAAGCAAAAGAAGAAATTTTGTTGACATGTCTGGATTCCTTTAAGATGTAGCTTTATTGTTGGTTTAAAACCACCAAACCTCCAAGTCCTTCTGAAAAAGGAAGTTTCACCTTCACCTCCACCCTTAAATGCATCTTTTTGGTGTGTGAGAGCACCAGAGGAAGCAGCAGATATTAATAACCAAGGACAGCAGTAAAGATGATAAACCCCAGGGAATGCATGTTCACATCAAGGTTAGAAGTCTTGCTCTTTTACAGTCACATCCCAGTTGACTTGTTAGGAGAAAATCTGCACTGTGGTAACAGGAAGATGGTTACCCTACATTGTAAGTGCCATTCCTTCTCTTGCTATGCCACCAGGAAAACAGGTAATAGCCATAAACACATCCTTACATTTGGTTCCTCCTAATTTTGGGTGGCAGTCTTACCTAAAATTCACTAAGGTTGAAGCAAGGAAGATTCTGTGGCAAAAGATTTTGCCATAATAATTGCCGATTCTTGAGAAATCTGCCTAAAACTATTTGGTTGCTTTCAGTCAAAAGGAAGCAAAGAGACATATTAAAGATTCAGCATCAAATGTTGTCCTTATGTTGGGCAAAATTGACCTTGGTCACTTGGGTGCCTCTGTGTGGATATGTGAGTGTGAGTGAGGACAATCAAGCTATTGGGAAGTTAAATAAAAAAGAATAACCTCTCTCTTCCATAAGGTGTTAAACTGAGGGTTTTTCATGAAATCCTACAAATCTTGACTTCTTTTTTGACCCTACAGGAAAGAAATTCCGATGGTGCACCCTTTCTGACCTGGAACAAAGAAAGTGTGCTGAGCTCTCCAAAGCACTTACAGCTGTGCTGCCCCTCACTACTGCCAGTTCCTTTACTAGGATTTCTTGCATCAGAGCCCATAATACATATGACTGCATTGATAAAATCAGGGTGAGTTCACAGAGACTTTAAAAACTGATTTTGTATCCAAATCTTCTTGGAAAAGTAACTGGTAAACAGAAACTATGGGAAAATAAAATGATACTGAAATGATTGAACTGCTTATATGACAGCATATATGCTTACATGACACAGTCACTTGAGAGGCAAGAATTAAATCCTGTGAGCATTCTACCAGATGTACTGTTTTACCCCAGCTAATGTCTTTGCAGTCTCCAAGAAACAGTGAAAGCTGCTTGGAAATAAATAGGCAAAAGCAAACTGCTAAATTAAAATTTGTTCAAGCAGAAACTGTGGTCTTGAAACTTCTGTTTGTTTCCTTGTAAATGCACTTGTTTTGAGGGTTTTTCTGTTGTTTTAAAGGCAAATAAAGCAGATGCTGCCTCCTTGGATGCTGGAGATGTTTACTCTGCTGTAAAGCTGTACGGTTTGACAGTGGTGGCAAAAGAGATCTATGATCAAGGTAGGCTGGTAAAGCTGAAGAATAAACTGTACTTCTGATTTGGCTAAGAAATGGCTCTAGATTTCTTGAAAAAAAAAAGGCAATATGTTTTTCATTAGCTTTGTAGGTATATGGAGGTGGCTAATAATTGTTCCTAAAATAGTTAATGATGATGAACAAAATACCAGTGGTACTTTGTACCCAGTAGCCTTTCTGCCTGTGGTACTGACAAACTTGCATTGTTTGTTTGACAGGGTGCCATGAGGTCAGTGTATGGTTAATTCCTGGCACCTACATTGAATAGGCCTAAGATAATTTCTTCTTTAGCCATGTTCACTGAAGTAGTTCAGCTCCTCTTCAGAGATGGAAGCTGCAGAATTGAATCTTTTTTTCCTGTTATACATTTTGTGCTATCGCAGGGAATTGTGTGTTTGCTGTGGCCATTGCCAAACGAGGAACTCTGGATATCCAGAGTCTACGAGGTGTGCGCAGCTGTCACAATGGAGCCAGGTGGACATCGGGCTGGAATATTCCACTTGGCTTTCTCCTTGCAAGAAATTTTCTTTCCTGGGATGAGGCCCAACCTCTGAGTCAAGGTAGGTGATAGGAGCCCTAGGGCTACCTCTGGCCACAGTGAATGTAACTGAAATGCCAGCAGATGTAGGATGAACTAGTTATGGCCATTATATGTTTGGCCCCTTTTCCTCTTCTGATTTTTTTCCCATTTGACATTTTTCTTTCTTTTTGTTTTGTTTTGTTTTTTTCCCCTACACCTGCAGCAATTAGTGAGTATTTCAATGCAAGCTGCATCCCTGGGGTTGGTGTTGCTGCTCCCCAGTTGTGTGCTCTCTGCCAAGGACAAAAGTCCTATGTCCGAGACAGGAATCACTTCTGTGAGACAAGCAGTAATGAACCCTTCTATGACTCTGAGGGAGCCTTCAGGTGAGCTCTGGGACACCGGGCCTGAATTCGCTTTTGGGGGAAAAAGAACTTTTAAGGTAGGAAAGCCAGGTGAAATGTTAATAGGATGGCATTTGTCTTCCTGCAGATGCTTGAAGGATGGAGTGGCAGATGTTGCCTTTTTAGATCATCTAAGAATTATGAGTGCCACAGGTAAACTTAAACATGCAGTTTTCTTTTAATCTTTGGCTGTGCTCTTTCCTGCACAGGTGTTTGAGGGATATGCCTATATTTTTGTTGTTTTCAGGGAAAATTCAATCCCTGCAAGCAGGTCAGGGGTATTTCTTGGCTCTCCACACAACTCAGAAAGAAACAGAACAGGAAAGTGTGAGTGAGCAATGATAGCTCATAGGAAATTCTTAAAATGGGAGCAGACAGGTGATTTCATTAGATGTGTCTCTGACACAGCTGTCAGTATTTGCTTTGCCTGAGTTACAAGATTCCTTTTAAAATTCAGCATATTGAGCTGCATAACTGTGAAGTTCCTGTACACCTGCCTTGTACTTTTAAACTCAGTTGAGCTCTCTACCAAAGGTGGTTAGCAGTAGTATTTACAGGTAAGTATTTTTAAATAAATGTATTTACAGCGGTACAGCTTAAAGAGTATTTTGGAGCAGCTCTGGCTGAGGTCCCTCTCTTTGCTATAAGAAGTACTTACCAAAGCCAACTTTCCCAAGTGTGCTTGGTACACACCATCTGCCTGCATAACCTTTAGCGACCTTCACTGAAAAACATTTTATATTCCATCTCTGTGCCTGCTGCAAAGTCATGGCTCCAGTCACAGATTCATGAGTGTCTCCTTGTTTCAGAGTCAGAACAACAGGAATATGAACTCTTGTGTCCTGATGGGTCCACAGCTGAGCTGACTGAATACAGCACCTGTAACCTGGGCAAGGGGCCTGGCCGCGGTATCGTCACCCGCAACAACTTCCAGAAGATCACCAACAAATTTCTTAGCATGATCCAAGTGAGTGAATATTATAAGCTGTCTATGTCCAGACACAGTGTTTTCTTCCATCTTTGTGTGACAATCATGACTCAAGTTGCCTTTTTTCTAGAGAAATTTATAGTTAGTGTGAATAAAGTGCTAAAAATTGTTAGTTCTGGGGAAGGATCTTGCATTGGCTTGTGTAAGGTTTTGCTTTTTTCTAAAGTGTTCTTCTGTAGGAGGCTGAGAATAAATCAGTAAAGAAGGGGGAGATGCCATAACACACAAACTGGAAAATGGCTAATGATGTTCATCCTGCCATGGAACTTTGAATCAATTTTTTTATGTGGCTGAAGGAGACTCATAGGTTCAGGCAGGGCTCACTTTTCTTCATATCTTTTTCTCAATTTATAAATAGTATTTGATATCTTGACCACCGATACAAAGGGAGGGAAGGCTGAGGCTGCCTGTTGCTGGGAGAATGACCAGATTTGTTGCCATTTAAAAGTGTTGTTCTTGTTCTAGCGCCTCTTTGGGCATAAAGGAAAGGAAAGAGCCAGATTTGAACTCTTCAGTTCAGCACCATTTGGGGGAAAGAACCTGCTGTTCCGAGATGCCACTCAGCACCTGCAGCTTCTCGAGGAGCAGCTGGAGATTGCCTATGTTCTTGGTCTGGATTATGTAGCTCTCCTTAAGGGACTCGGCCATGAAGGTGAGAACTATTCCAGAGGACTGTAGCTAGGGAAAGGGAAGAGAAAGTTCTCCTTCCACATTATTCCTCCCTCCAGACACAAATGCATTTACATGAAAATCCCCTTAACATATCACAGATTGGTGCACTGGTGACATTATCTGCTTCCATTTCAGGGAGCTCTTTGGACAACAGCGTTGTGCGCTGGTGCTGCATCAGTGATGCTGAGCTTCGCAAATGTGAGGAGTGGGCACTGAACATCAAATCTGACCCGTTAGTCTGTGTCCAAGCCACTTCCATGACCAAATGCATTGAAATGATCAAGGTAGGAGACTCCTTCTGCTCAGGGTGTAAGACTGCACAGGAGATGTATGTTTTGTCTGAACTAAAGAGAGGAAAACTGGCTTGAGGAATAAGTGGGAATGAGAGGGAATTTATGCAGGGGAATTTCCAGCCAGTGGCGAAGTCCTGCTGCTTGGATACTCAATTCATGCAAATCCTGTTTTTGTTATTTTCTCTAATGCTGCTGGCAGAGTAGTGAGGCTGATGCGGTCACCCTGGATGCAACACATGTGTACATTGCAGGGAGATGTGGACTGGTGCCTGTAGCTGCAGAATGCTATGGTGAGTTCTCATGTGACCTTATCAAGAAAAGAGGGAATCAAAAAAAGTACTGTTAAGAACATAGTTAAATTTCCACAGTTTGTGATGTTTCGTGATGGAAGCAGGAGTCAGTATAAATGTCCAAATACTTTTCCCAGCTCTTCCACTAACTGGCTCTAGCATTTGGTCTGTTTATTTTATCCCTTCTGTTAAAGGGACAAAGGTGCTGACGTGGCTGAAGAGGATCACAAGGGTTTTGAAGGAATGCTGCCATGTAAAAGTAATAACAGCAGTTGCAAGATCCTTAATGTTTATCTCTCCTTCCAGGGGGAGATTGTGCTCCAGCAGCTGAGACCATGGAGAACACAGGGAAACTAATTCATCTTAAACACAAAGGTAACAGAAACTTTCTAGGGTTTATGCAGGAATTTATTTGCATGTTGGTTTAGAATAGAATTTTCTGTGCAAGGACAAGAGCTTTGTGGCTAAGCAAAGAGTGTAGGTCCTGTACTGTAACTGGAGATACTGTGACAAGATGAGGGAGGGAAGGGGGGCTGTACCCTTCTGGAATACTTAATTGCCTTGGTATAACTGGTTGTTGTCATTGTTTCACAGCATTACCACCGGTTTATGCTGTTGCCCTAGCTAAGAGAAGTGCCAAACAGATTCACATCCATAACCTTAGGGGAAGGCGATCCTGCCACAGTCACCTGTACAGTCCTGGAGGATGGTTACTTCTGTCCAGACACACAGTGGGAGCTCAGCAGAATGATACTGAGAACTGTGATATTGCCTCTGGTAAGGGCTGCTCTGCATTCTCTCTTAACTAGACCATGAAAATCTGAAGCTTAAATTTGTGAGTAAAATAGAAAAGGGGCCATGAAGATCCAAACAGCAACTGATGACTCCAGTTTCAGAGGGTGTTGAAGCAGCTTTTCCTCGTATTTGACTATGTGTCACACTATTTAGCCCTCTTCTTGCTAGTTAAGATGAAATTCCTTTCCTGTCTTTTCCCATATGTGAAGAGGCTTGGGGACACCTTGCCTTAATCTCATCTCCGTTTTCTTTACTCAGCTTATCAGAATTACTTTTGGAAGGGCTGCATGCCAGGAGCAGGTGGAAACCTGTGCAAGGTGTGCATTGGAGATGGTGAGGTGGAAGGAGCTCGAGTGTCCAGCAGATGTGCTGCGAGTCACAACGAACGTTACTATGGCAATATGGGAGCACTCAGGTGAGAGTCAGAAATGCAGAGCAACAGCCAGAATTGCCTTATTATTTTGATGAGTTTTTTGAAGGGATTTTTTTCCCTATTTGTTAAACATCTGGCTGTATAAACTTTTGTTAGTGTATATTTTGTTTTGGTTGCAGTTACTATGGGATGTTCAGCTGACTGATGGTTTAAAATGGTCATTAAACCATTTCCAGAACAAGGCAATGCTTCCAAACATGTACAGCTTAGAGCATTGGTACTGACTCATTAAAGGGAAGGGATGAACGAAGACCAGAGAGCAGAGGTGCTGTGGTAAGAAGCAGTGTAGCATACAGGAGATAATTAAATAGAGAGGAGATAAAAAAAAAAAAATAAAAATGTTGAAGACAGAGGGAGAGAAGACTATTAAAGGTGAAACTTTTATAAAAGCACTCTTATGAAACACACACAATGCATTTAGTTGAATTCCATTCTCTTTCCTGCCTAGGCATGGGTGAAGGTGCACATTGTGCAGCAGCTTTGACTTGGGAGCTGCTGTAAGGAATGAAGAGGATTGTTTTAGCAAATCTCTGTGCTGAGATTACCAACATATTCTAAGGGATTAGAGATGGGAGGGATACTTCCAGCTACTCCTATTTTAGCTTCAGATGACCTGTCCAAATGTCAGTCACCATGTAGTGCTGTCTTTGATCACTTTTTTTTTTTTTCCTTGCACTAGGTGCCTAGTTGGCAATCCCAGTGGAAGAAGCTTTGGAGATGTAGCTTTCCTGGAACACTCAAACCTGCTCCAGAACATAGAGGGTGAGATGCAGATATTGTCTTTTCCTTTGAGAATGTTCATTAATGTCAGTTACTTCCCACAAAGCAACCATCACTTGTGAAGATCAGCCTTTACAGGTTTAATCTAGGCCCATGAAGTTGTGTTTGTAAATGGAAGATTGCTAGAAGCTTTCTGCATGTAGGTGTTCCAGTAAAGCTCAACATTCAGATACCATAGGAGAGGAAAGAAGATGAATCACCCAGTGCAGAGATGTGTGTTGGGATAATCATCCTTGCAAACTGCACTAAATTTCTGGGAGCTTTAAATTTCAAATCTTTAAAAGGCAAACCAAAATATGTTTTTCTTAGAGCCAAGGAGAATAGGAACCCTCATTGAAGCAAAATAAAATTCTATTTTAGACAATTTCAGTAAGAGAAGAGACTTTTCTAAGAGAGGAATCTCTCTAAAATCAAATGAACGTAGAAGGGGCTGGAAACCCACAGGAATTCCTGCAGCAATTAGCAGTTCGTTTGGGGAAGCAAAGGGCCTGCAGGCCGAATTGCTTTGTTTCCAGAAAGGGATCTGGTTACAGATGCAGATGAAACATGATATGCTGTTCATATGCCTTGATATTATTCTAGTTTAGTTGGTAGGTGCAGTTTAAGTTCACTGACCTCAGTGAAGACACTACCCTGGTCCTTATGCATTCCTAAGAAATGACCACATAGCATGCTGTGTTTGTTTTGAACACATTGACTAAACTTCTCCCTCTCAAGTTTTAACATTTTGAGATTCACTCTCTCTTCTGCTTTAATTTTTCAAAAGGATTACCTTTCACTTCATTTTCTTTTCAGATCTGGGCAGCTCTGGTTGGGCAGAAGGTTATACCCCCCTTGACTTTGAACTCTTGTGTCCGGACGGAACACGCGCCGCAGTCACAGAATGGGCAGGCTGTAACCTTGGCCCCATTCCCCCCAGCACAGTCATGACTCGACCTGTCACTGTCACTAAAATCTCTGACTTCCTACTGAAATCTCAGGTGTGACAGGTAACAGGGAAAAGCTTGGCATTTACCATTTGCTATGTACAACTGCTGAAAACCCTTTCAAGATGAAAAGCTTTATATACTAGTGCCTTCAGATCCAATACAAAAGAAGTAAAAATGTGCACAGGAGATTGAGAAAATAGTTATTTGGATTCTCTTAAGGGGTATTTTTGCATCTTTTTGTACTAGTAAGAACAGTGCTAGATAAAAGTATTATTAATAACTCAAGTACTATTAATAACCCAAGCTGTGAAACTTTTATTCCTTTTCTGTTCAGGAATCTCTAGGAAGCAAATTGGATTCTGAATTCCAGCTCTTTCAGTCCTGGAAGTATGGTGAAAGTGATCTGCTTTTTAAAGACACCACTCAGTCCCTTGTTCATGCAAGCCATCTGAGCTATCAGGAGATCCTTGGAGAGTCTTTCATTCAGCTGGCAGAATCAGTGTTTAATTGCACACCTGCAGGTAAAGTCAAGTTCTTAATTCAGAGTTAGAGAGAAATGCAGCTGGCAGCCTTCTGCGCACAGCTTTTGTTTAGACAGCTTGGAGAAGTATGCTCTACCCATTCCTGTTCATAACAAATTTCTAAGGAGTCCTGTGTTAGCCTTCTGTGAGACTAAGTGGGTAACTGCAATTCAGAAGGGGAATTTGACCTCTATTCTGCTGTTTTAATGAATCACATCTGAAGAACTTACTACTTTTGAAGCTGATAGCATCTCTCAGTGTATACTTTCTTACTGGTTTGTAGGCATCCTGGACTTCTGCAAACAGGATATCTGTGCATCCTCGTCCAACTGACAGCTCATATGGAGGCTTTGCAGGGCACATAACATCAGCATCGTTGCTGAGAACAAGGAAAACCTGCAAGTCCAACCAATCCAAAGCAATCAGCAAGGAAGCAGTCATCTCCAGAAATGTATGCTGAACACCTTCTTGTCTTTTTTTTTTCCAGCAGATTTTATGTTTATGATGATGTAATACCACTCATATATCATCCCTTTCTTTTGGAGCATGGCAGCATGGGGAACAGCACAACCAACAGCACAGAACTAGGATCAGCATGGTGGAAAGAGCAGGGCCAGTACCATGGACTGAAATACACACTTGGTATGAGTGGTACAGGTTAGTTGGTAGCATTTGTTTGCTGTGCTTGTCTTATAAACAGTTTCCATGCAAGAACCCCAATCAACGAACATTTTGGTAGTTGCAACATTGTCTTCCTGTATCTGTGATTTTGGTTGCAGCTAGATAGCCCCTGCTGAATGCACATCTATATTTCTTATTTAATCAATGATTTTTTTACTAGTAAATCAAAACATTTTTTCTCACAAATAAATGTATTAAGACATTTAATAGCCAGCAGAGATGGATGCTTGCAGCAGTGGATATTCCTCTTTGTCAAGACCTCCAGCCATTACTTTATATTGATGCTTTGAATTTAAGATTCTCTGAAGTGTCAAAATACTATCTATCAATTAAACACCACAAGTTTTACAAGCAGAAACTGGCTGAACATGATAATGAAGCTGTTTTAACAGAAATCATCTGTTCATCATCACTTTCCTGACTTGTCCCAGCACAATGACAAAGCCAAATCCTCAGATGCATTTGCAGCCAGCAAGTTGCAGCCCTGAAGGAGCAGGGAAAGAGCAGGATGCTTCTTTAGGCCTCTTAGGTGTTCCTGCCTTTCTTTCCTAGAGCTTCCCTGCCATCTGTGGGGCCTGTGTGACACTGCACTTGGGAGGAGGCAGTTCTGAGAACACGGTGAAGAAATGCATCTGGCAGCCTGGCTTTGCCAAGAGCAGCATGCAGCTGATCAGGGATAAATGAAAAATCTGGGTTATACACAAGATTTTATAGGTTGGGAGGGGAGGGATTTTTTCTGACATAGACATTACCAACGTTTACTAGGCCTTGTTGATGATCCCATGCTCCAGCTTTGATTCACAAACATCAGTGTGCTACCTTCCACAGCCTGTGGTACATGAACCACTGGCCAGCCTCAGTCTTGAATCTCAGATCTGAGCTGAGCAGGAACTGTTTGTGCTTTCTGTGCTCCCTGGCTCCTGCTACTCTGCTTTCTGAAGAGATGGATGCTGCCTCAGTATTCTGAATAGTAGCTGAGATCATGCTTAGTATCTCCCAGGCTGGGATGAAGAAACACCAGATCTGCTGCTCTGTGTCTCAATAACAGCACGCCCTGTTACCCAACAATGCTGATCTCTTTGGAGATTTGACCTTTCCCCCCTGCATGTAAGACATATTATCATGCATATTTACCCATACAAGCCTAAAGGCCTTAAACACCTGAGAAGTTATCAGAAAAATTTATTTCCATAAATTAAAAACACACACAAAAGAAACAGTAAAATTTTAGATTCACACAATATTGAACAGAAACAAAATGCCAAGAGCATGATGGAGGCTAATGGCACAAATGTACAAATTCTCATTGAGCTATTTGTTACCTTGATAGCATCATACAGACTTTTAATCCACAGTTACTATCCATATTCTAGAAAAGCACCTGGAACATAATATACCAAAGGCCCACCTGAAATAAAATACAATGAATGAGAACTGCTTGCAGGAAATTGTATCCAGCAAGCACCAGAACTC
The DNA here is from genome assembly GCF_031753505.1 of Anomalospiza imberbis. Taxonomy (NCBI): domain Eukaryota; kingdom Metazoa; phylum Chordata; class Aves; order Passeriformes; family Viduidae; genus Anomalospiza; species Anomalospiza imberbis. The sequence goes on from NC_089698.1 coordinate 11,111,107, forward strand.
AAATGTATGCAGACACAAGCCAGCCAGGAAAATGCTGTACCATACATTAAGGAGCTTTAGCTCCTCCAGTCTTAGCATGATGAAAATGATGATTTTTTTCTTCCTTTTTTTTTTTTTTATTTTCTTTTTTTTTTTTTTTTTTTTTCTGGAAGTGATCCTTCCATCTCTGACAATCAGCAAATTTAGCAAAGAGCTGCCTGGCTCTACTAAGAGACAGGACATGGCAAAAGCTTTGCAATCCTTTTCAAGCTGTTCTGGTCATCAGTCTGATGTACTTTCTATGGTGATACAAAAACTGGAGTGGGTCCACTTAATGCAAAGGCAAGTGTACATATCCTTCTGCTAGGGATGTATGCGAGACCCCAAAAGATGAATCCTCTACACTTTTTTCTTTTAATTAGCTGTGACAGAAGCAGCTCAGAATGGCAAATGGCCAGCTTTTGCCCAGTCATCACTCCCAGTGTACAAGCAGCAGCCACAAGGAACATGGCTGTTCCCTGAGTGCTGTAAACAGAAACAGAGGTGGGAAAGGAAAAAACAAAGAAGTGCATAAGCAGGACTGACACCTGTATGCTGGAGAGGGGAAGAGATGTTTGGTCTCCATTAGCTTACATTGTCATACAAACACTAAACCAAAAGAGAATAATGCTGTGTATTTGGGTTTCCACAAACCAAAGGTCTGGGAGAAGCTAGACAACTGCAACATCATTTTGTAACTCCTCCAATTACTGTAAACGGAAGAGTATTTGAGTGTTTTCTTTGCTCTGCTCTCTTTGCTGTAGCTTATAGGAAAAAAGTTCATAAATCTTATTTCAATGCAATCAGAAACAAGAGAGAGCAGGGAAGAAAATAAAACAAACCCACCCTAAACAAAACCCAACATAACCCAAAGGAAAAGACTCAATACATTCCATGTTTTGAAGCACATTAGAGGTCTGAATTTCTCCTGGACCCAAGTCTTTCCCCCCAACCCCAATCTTTATTTCCTTGAAAGCCCCAGTAAGGTTACAGCTTAATTGTGTCACTGGAAGCCTCCCATTTTAATAAAAGGTGAATGAATGCTCTGTAACAATCCCATTCTATAGCATAAATCCATAAAAATATATCTCTCACTCTTGCTGCCACTTCCAACTAGTCAATAATTGGGCTAATAAGCCAGCATAGGGAAACTTTCAAACATTTTTAAGAGTCAGTTGATCTTTGTTTTTTAGGGATTTCCTTTTACAAAAATAAAGAGGATCAATTAGAATGTTCTACAACAGCCCAGTAAGTTAACCAGAAAAATACTATGTCAATATGTTCAAAGTTTGCCTTGTTATTTTACCCTCAAACTCCAAACACTACTACTCTAAGTGTGCACTCCTATCTTTTCTTCAGTCTTCCTGATTAAAGATAATTAGCCTTCAAAACAAGAATATAAACTTCTACAAATCCCAGCACGTAAGCTAGGAGCAAAATAAACCCAGATTAAATTTCTTTCAAGACTCAGGCACACACAGTGTAATAATCGTCTTCCATTTCTCTACTCTCAAAGCTCTGAAATTCAAGAGATTGCTTGTTAACATTTAGTTTTCTGTTTGGTCAGTAACAGAAGTGGTAGAGCAACAGAAGATAATGATGGTATTTGCAGTCCTGCATTTATTGGGACTTCATAAAAAATACCCACCCACTAGATATTTGCTCAATTTGAAGGTAAATAGAAACTCTATTATAGGGGTAGATAAATAAGAAAGTGCAAATTCAAGTGACAAGTGAAAGAAAGAACAGACTAATTAAATTTGAGCATCCCAGCAACAACAACTTTGCCTGAATAACTTCTCTAGGCACTAAGGGAGAGAAATTACCTGAACAGAGCAGCCAGCATTGGAATTATGCTTCAAGTTAAGTTTAACAGAAGTTATGCCAGAAGGGAGCTCTCTTCCTTCCAAAGGTAGAGCTGAGAAATTGCCCAGTGCTGCATCAGATAATTGCATATGGCCTTACATCACAAAAACAATGTCCACGTACTCGGAGGCTCTTTGTACAGCACTGGCTATAATGTACAACAGTGCTGTACAGAGAATATCTAATTATGAGTTACAGGAATTGTAAATCTAAAATGGTAAAAAAAAACCTTCTTGTTGACATTGAAATCAGGTTAGCATGAATGGAATTAAAATAACTTTAAAACAAGTATCAAAGATTTTGCTGGTCTTTCCTGCATGCAGCAGCTCAGCTCAGTTAAATAAAAATCTCTGCCTATGTATCCTGCAGCTTAACATCCTCATGGACTAATTACCTTTTCCTCTGGAGAAGAAGTTGGCATCAGCCAAGTAAGTAAAAATATCTTCTATTTCAGAAAAAATAGTACTGGGCACCATTTTTCCTTAAAACATTACCTTTTTTGAGTTGAATCATGTTAAAAGAAGCATATACAAAGTGCAAGTTATTTAATGTCTAATTATGTGGGGCTTCTGCTGCCAGGAGCCAGGAAGGGCAAAGAAACTTAGAAGGAACCTTCTAAGTTAACAGAAGGAAGAAACAATTGAACACAAACCTAGACAGCTACTTTTAATTATCAAAAGGTTAGTGGTATATCAGTAATGTGTTTGCTAAAATTTTTCTTTATCAAACACCATATCTCTTTTGTCAGCTTGTTAAAAATAGCCATTACAGTAACAACAGCAGATTCAAATGTGCAAATGATCTGGAGTACAGAGTTCTAGCATCAGTGAAGGTGCACTACTTCCTCCTTGACACTCCTACTCTAACCCCAAAAGATATTTAAACATAATTAATTAAATATAAGCAGTTATTTCCATAGGTTGAGAAAGGAAAGGTAAATTTCATGTGGCTGTGTTACACTCAAACAGGGATTTAAAAGAATCCCTCCAACAGCATTAAAAAAAAAATATATAGCACCTTAAAGAGGGTCACAGCCGAAAACTGATTATCAGATGTTAGAACAGAGTGGCAGAGTAAGGTATGAAGAAGTCAGTAGATTTCTCCCAAGGAAAAAATACTAAAGAAGCTGACTAGACCGTTTCCAGCTAAGTGACTCCCTCAGATGCTGGAGGCCTGCTCCTGCTCAACCTCCTCTGCAAAAAAGGCTTCAAGGTCCATTAGCTTCTGACTCAGAAGAACATCTAACTCTGCACTCTGCAGTGCAGCTCTTTTTGCTCGGGTGAAACTACCCACTGCTTTGATTTTGCCTCGTGTCTTCCTTTTCCGGGGAAGAGTAAAGTCCTGAAACTCTAGAATCCGCTTTCTCTTCTGCTGGCTGACAGCGATCAAGTGTCCATTTTTCTCCTTGGGCTCCTCAAAGATTGTTTCCAAGCTCCTGGTAAAAAAAAAGAACAGAACTCATTAATACCTTAGCAGCAGCCACCATACACTGACATGGCGACTGGGAGATTTCATAACCCAGGTAAACACACAAATGTAAAGGTAAACTTTTACATTTTCACAGCCCCTCCACACACCTTACACCTCCTACAATGCACATTACTGCCAGCTGAGTTGTTATTGCTGCACAGACATTTGGGTAGAATCTCTTTGTATTTGAGTTCTAAAGCACAATTATAGAATCTTAATTTTACAGAATAAGTAAGTTTGAACATTTGATGTCAGGCTGTTATTGTTAGTATTTTAAAGAACATGTAATACCCTTTGAATTTTGGAAAGTAAGTAGCGTACTTTGATGGAGACCGGAATGAATGGATAGATGAAAAAATATACAAGTCCATACTTAACCAGCTGCAAATTCTTAGTTCATATTGTATTTCACTTTTTCACATTCAAACAGTAAAAGATACTATTTTCAAAATAACTTTCTCTAGCAGTTTAAACTAGACCAATTTTAAGAATATATCTCCCTCTTAGCTTTCATATACGTTTCTCTCCCCACCTCCCCAATTAATTTACATTTATCTCAAGTTTTCTTATTAGGAAGCAGAACCAACCTGGCAGGAGGAGGGGACTTATAGTTCTTGTTTGTGTAAATTTCTTCTAAACTAAATTCTTTCTTCTTAAGCCTGAAAAAGTAATGACAAATCAATCTAGAAGGAAGAATCTTAAAACAACCTCTCTTCACAGCAAGCAGATTTACAAGAAACAAGTACTGTTTGCATTCTGTGCCTAAATGTTAACTACTTATGCTTTAACTAACTGGGGACAAGGAGGAATGAAAAATGAGCTTATTAAGTACATAATTTCATACAGTGTTTTTATAAGGTTGGTGTCAAGACTTGCCCTTTCTGCAGAGATCAATATTCCTTCCAGCATTCTGTGATGATTTGAAATAATGATGCTCAAAAGGGGAAATCCCCTTCACCTTTTTGTGAAAGCTGAGAAAAAGTCCTACAGTCTAACGGATTAATACTTCATCTCTTGACACAGATTTTAATTATTGACAATTACCAAGGTGATCTCTGAAGAAAAGCATTCCTTTGTCAAAGGTGGTAGCTGTGTTTAGGACAGAAGTCATACTAGACTGAGTATGACTAACTGACCAGTATGACTAGCAGTCACACTAGATGACTGATTGGAAAGCTTTATCAACATCTGGCACTGTGATTCTCCACACTTTCACTGAACTAATGCTTTCCTAAGATCATACCGCAAACAAAGAAACTGAAAAACTCCAACACAATTTGCATCGACAGAACTTCCTAACAGATCACTTCATCTCACTGTGCACTGCAGGTTGACTGATTTTCACTTTATCAATAAAAACTTCTTTCTTCTTTACAAAAATGATTGCATTCCAGCTTGCTTTTTCACATTTTGACTAAACTCCAGTCAGTAGTTTTGATCCAGCTGATAGAGCTGTGTCAATCATTTCTTGTAAAGGAAGTAAACATCAGATGTCACTCAACTGGGGCTGTATAAAATAGTTGTGGTAAGAGAAACATTAATTGAAATGATTACTCCTATGCTTTGAGTCCATTTCAGAGGTACTGCTCACCTTTTTGGTTTGGGTAGTCCCATTGGAGTAAGGTTAGGGTCTGGCTTAGGAACAGTTTTCCTGATTCGGATCTGTGAGACTTTATTTGGCCTCTTTTCTGGCTCAGTCTTAAGAAAGAAAGATGGAAAAGTTAAAATCAAGGAAATTAAAACCATACTAGTCAACAGAATTCCCTTTTATTCTGAATATACATTATCTATAGAATAAACATTCCTCTCTGGTTTGCCACCTTCTTTCTGCTTGAATCAAAGCAAGCAGCAGCACAGAGCAGGACCTGCAGCCTGTTTTCTCTCCTCATCTTTAACAGTTACTTGATAATATCCAGCAGCAGCAGCTTCAGCTTCTGGAGAGCCAAGAGTCTGAGAGATCTAAAACATAAAATGAACTCACTTTTTTCAGTTCTGTGTCACCTTGGGATCTCAGACAGGCTGGAACAGAAGCATCTGCTTCCTCAAGGGCAGGGATCTGGAGCTCAGATGCTGAAAGCCTGGGGGGAGATGGCAATGACTCTGGAAGTGCATGAGGCTTTGGTAACAGAGGGAATGAAGTTTCCAGACTGTAACAGAGAAAGAAGAGAACACGTGTAGATTGATACCCAACTGATAATGCAGCAGCATTCCATGCTCTCAGGAGATGTTCCTAAATTGCAATATGGGCACAAAAAACCAACACATTTCACAGAAATGGCCCAAGTAAGTGACCTCTGGTACACACATACAGCCCAAACCTGCTGCGTCCCACACTGATACTGACACCAACTAAACTGCCAGAGTATTTGAACATGTCATTTTAAACCCACTCTTTTCATACAGCTAAACAATATACAGCTCTATATATCAACAGATAGAAAGGGATCAATCCTCCTTCCTCCAAAGCAAATTTCTTTGGCACAACTATTAATCATACTTTTTATTTACAGATAAAATACAGCTTTGACATCTGCCGTCCCTACACTTAGAAGGAATAGAAGGAAGTTTCAGCACCTGTTGTCCAGTTGCTAAGGCAGAAAGGACTTATAGCCAAGTAAGGAGTCAAACTTCTATAGTTTCACATATTCAGTTCATAAGAAGTGGCACAACATGGTTGAAAGTAACAGACCTGTCCTGTCCAATGTTCTAGGTGGTGTTTGCATAACTGCCCCTCCACTCCTCCATTACATCACCCAGTCAGCTTACCTCACCCACTTCTTAATCAGAAAGCTGTTCTGGGAGTGAACTGCCAAAAGCTGAAAGCCAAAATGACATAAGCAATGGCTTTCTGAGGAAGGTTATGATCCCACTACTCAGAATAAATACCAACATCCCAGATACTCACCGTATCGCATGGCCTGCGGTCTGCAGTGCTCCCATACTCTGTACAGGTAAGTGTGGTAACATGGCACAGCTGGGTCAAAGAGGAATGAAAAAACAAAACAAAACAAGACACACAGAAATTAGGTCTACGCTATAAAAAGATGAGGGAAAAATTATTAGTATAAACTAGACTGTAAGACAAGATGTTCATATCAGGAATGAGAATGAAAGACTAAAATGATACTAAAGAAAGGCACATCTGCTGTTTAGGCAACTATATTTCATTGTTAGGGAAACTGTCCTGCTTTCCTTTAAAAATGGTAGTAATGAGAAAAGGAAATAAAGGCACAGAGACTGAGACAGTAATACTGAAAGTCATAATTATTTCTACATAGTTATTAAAGTCTGAAAATTGTAATTCTTTCTATGAAAGTCTATATTCCTTACTCAACACCCCAAGTTTTCACAATTAAAGTAACCAAAAACCTTGAAGGATTTGGTTACTAAAGAAATGGTGCATTATGGCAACAGTAACAAGTAAAAGGAAGTACTTCCATTAAATTGACTCCCTGTTGTCTCTAAAAACCACAGCCTGCAATACTCTTACTTGATTGGAATAACCGAAAGCCTATCCATAAGGGTTGGTAATTACCAGAATTCTATGGCATAAAAGTCAGCACAGCAGCTCTAAGTCCTTTGATATAAAGCTTTGCTTTTGTGCCCATACTGTTAACAGCAGGAAATCACTTGGGACAGCTTTTATTACATTCAACAGCAAATCTTGTATTTGCTGTTCTCTCAAACCAACAGTGAAATGTACTTCACTGTTCTAAAGCAAAGATATTACAGCCAGACTGGAATTCTACAAAGGAAATGAAAACCAGCCATGCTGGAAGCACAGGGAAGTCCAACTATACATAAAGAGGTCAGAAAGACCCACTTATTGTGTTTATCACTTATGTCAGAACTGTAACATTTTGTTTCAACATTTCACTCATTATTCCAGTGTTACTGGAACGGTATCAGTAGTGCAGCAGAGCCCTCTCTGTTAGAGACAGAGTTTATTGTTTTATGCAATAATAATACAAAACTACAAGGACAGAAGGAAATCACTTTAGAAATTTTTAATTCAAATAAGCTTTAATTAGAAAAAAACTTCACTGAAAGACTGCTTTTATTGTTGACAGTGGAAGTTAGGTAGGGCAAATACTTTAGTTCCTTGTTCTCCTGGTTATTAAGAACACTAATTGTGAGTGAAATATTTGAAAGAGAACAAATCTTTTCCAGATGAAAATGGCCTGCAGGGAACTTTTTGATTTTTCTAATTTTTAATCATCTTAAAACAGGCAAGAATTTCTGTCATAGTGGGAGCTGAAAAGGCTTTTATACTGCACCAAACATACCTCTCATATTTATGTACCAAACATCTGAGTGGGACAGATTTACGTCTGCCTCATACAGATAGTTGTAAGGTATTTTAGAGAAAAAAAAAACAAATTGAATTTTAGGGTATTTTAACTCTGGATTATTTTCACTTGAAGTGAAGATGTTTGATTTGACTACTCTCCCTTTGGGAAAAAGATCACCAGTCATAGCAAAGCATGCACTTTTCCAAAGACTCTTCACATCAATAATGAAATCCTCGTGTACATTAGCTAACTGGATATGCTGTCCCGAGCTGCTGAGGAGCCTGCAGACTTAGGGATGTGGGAAAACCCCCAAGTTCTGATCTCCCAGTCCAAGGAGAGCATGCCTCAGTAACACAAAACACTGAATTCACCTTATACACACAATTAAGTTTTAAAAAGATGTTTGTTTTATTTTTAACAATGTGTTATTTTTAAGTTTAGTGCTGAAACTGTACTTTACTGCTATGATCACTTTCAGAGTATGAAATGAAATGGAAGCAAGTCCCTTAGAATGTGCTGCAAAAGTTGTCTCTATGCCATTATTCAACTTAATTCTTTTAGTGCAGACAACTCTAGAATGGAGCAGTGCTTTCACAAGCTCACTCACACCTTTGGCAGACATTAGAATTTATACTAACAAGTGATAAACTTTTAGGTATGTTACCCATTTATAGAAAGCAAAGTGCAGCATTTGTTATCTGGCAAGTTTTATGGTTACACTTGTGTCAATCTGTGACATAGGCTAAATTCAGCAGTGTTCCACAGACTCCCACACTAATCAAAACAATTAATTAAATAGACTTTGGTACAGTGCTCATGGCACAGTGCTCTCTGTCCAGGAATTGCAAGGTGACAAAATCAGGGACTGAACTGCCCTCTGTTGTTGAGGGATAAAGGGCAAAATCTCTGCTCAAGGGCATGCAAAAATCCTGTAACAGAGCTAGAAACTTCTTTCATTCTTTTTATTAGCAAAAAGATCTTAAATGCTCATAACAAAGTAAAATTAAATATGCAAAGTAGATTTCAGTCCTCTTCCCACTCGTAACAAGATTGACACACAGAGAAAAATTCATTACCAATGTTAACTGGAGCTACATTTGCTTGTGCCAACATCACATATTAAAAGCCATAGCATGCATAAAGAGGTTTCAATTAGCATAGAATGGTCATGGAATACAATTTTAAATGTTACTGAATGACACCCCCCGCCCTTTACAATTCTACCTAACCTGATACTGAGCATTTTACAGTGGTTCCAAGGGGTATTTGTGGCTCAGACCTCTGAAAAAAACTTTCCTACCTCAGAAATCCAGTTCCTCTGCAGTCACTCTGAATAGACCTAATGAAGTAGCTCACCTTTTGCATTATATACTCTGATGCATGGTGTGTATATTTTGCAAGGGAGAAGAAAATACAGTTAGCCATTCTGCCAAAACAGGATAGTATTAAAGAAGTGAAGGCAAATATATTTAAATTCAGCTAAAAGACTGTTCTGTAAGAAAGGGTCTTCCACGTTGAGCCATTCCTGGAGCAGAATGTGTAGATCTGGAACAGGAGAAACTGACCCTCCAGTGCAAGCTGCAATTACCCTCTCCCTCCCGAAAAGGAGCAAGAATATACCCTGCACACATTTAATCTCAGAAATAAGTTGATGGGTTTTACCTGTTCTCGATGCCCACACTTGGCTGCCACTTGCAGTGACTGGAATGGAGAGGAGTGATTTCAGAAGGACGGGCAGAAGGACCATGCTGACTCCATATGGACAATACCCTGCCCAGTGAGTATGGCAATGAGGAGACGAGCTCATCGGACACACACCTCGGGTACCTGTTCCCTTTCAAACCCTGTGCCAACTGCGATATAAATAGTCTCTGGATGGTAGGAATATGACTGGTTAAGTTTCTTCTTCTTGTCCAAATCCTGTAACATCCAGGGGAAGAAAGTGCTAACACTGTGTGAAGGCCAAGCCTGGAACAACCTCTGCTTCTTCCAGCTACAGTGTTTCTTCCAGGGTCAGGATGAACAGCAACAGTCCTGGGGGTTGTTGTGGAGTGAGAGGAATGAAGCTCATTATTTACACGGGAATCTTCCTTGAAAGCTGTTGTATTTGAACAGCTCTGAGACAGGAGAAAAGACAAAGTCCACTCTGAAGCTGGTGCTGGCGTTTCTCTGAAAACTGGGCTGTGATGTACAGAGTGCTGGGATGTAATCCCTCTGAGGTCTGTCACAGGACTGGAGTCCAATTTTATGTGAAAGGAAATTGGGAAAGCTGAGGTGTCCAAGAAAGAGGCTGGAGGCTTGTGGCTTAAGTCTGAAGAAAATATTTTGGTAGTTTCTACAGGATAAAGTGCCAAAGGCTGAAAGCTGAACATCTTGGTGCACCAGCTGCCAGCCCAGCGTGAGTGTACGTTCCTGTTAATGCAAGAAAAGGCTTCCAAGAGATTTTTAGATCTACACTGACTGTACCTGTCACCCACTGGAAGAATTTCAGAAGAATATGGCAGAGGTTCTAAGTTACGGCTGCTTTTGGCAGGGGCCAGGAGCTTGCTGGCCATTGCAGACAACTTGCTCAACAATGCTGGTTCTTTGGTACATTTTCTAAATTTCAAGCTGTTCAACAAACTGCACCTCTTGGCCCTCTGCCTTGGCATATGCACAAATCTCATGGCTGTTTCCTTTTCCACTGTCGGTGGTTCACATGGAAAGTACAAAGATTCCAGAAGCGGGTTTTCCTGTTTAGGGAATGTTTCCAGGGGAATCTCAGAGACAGGTGAATTTTTAACTTTTTTTATTTTTCTTACGGTTTTTAGCTGATACAATGTGGGAACTTTTTTGCATGTCCTTCCAGGTTGTATTTTTAATGGAAGAGCTCCTCTTAGTTTATTCATAGTTCCTCTTCGTTTATTTGTAGTTCCAAAGGCACCAGGGATCCCATCGCTCCCTAAATTAAGGTTCAGGTTTTCCATTTCTGAATCCTGAGTCTTCAAAAACTGTGAACTAATAAAATCTGTGGTAATCTTTGGCCTTTTAACTTCTTGTAAAGTGCTACATAGTTTACTTTCACTGCCTCTTACAGCAACAATTTCCTCTGAAGCGTCTCCAAACTTCATATTTCTAGATGTCATCAACTCAGCTGAAGAGCTGCTTAAGAGTTCAGAACTGCGCACCATACTTGGTTGCAGTATGATTTTTACTTTCTCCTGATGTTTTAACTTCTGTTCTTGTTGTGCCTTGCCCAACTGATGTACTTCCATCTTTCCATACTTCTTCTGTTTAAATACTTGACATTCTTCTATTTGATCAAGTCTCTCTGAAAATAAAGCCCCATTTTCCTTGCAAACTGCGTGAGTTGGTATTTTGTCCTGGCCTTCTGTTACTTCCTTTACATTATCTTTGCTCCATGCATTTAATTTGTAAGGCACACACGCTTCACTGCAAACCACACCGTTTGGGGATGGTTCTTTGCAACTGTCTGATAGTGTGCTCAGAGGTGGAGAAAATGTGGGTGTTGTATCATCCTGCACTTCTGGGGCAGCCTCTGTGTCAGATACAGCTCCAGCCTGACAATCATGCACAGTTTCTGAAGGTACACTAGTACCTGCTAAGTTTGGAAGCTTTGTATCATTTTGTCTTTCTTTTGAAAAATTATTTCGTTTGGATCTTGGGATTACTTCCAAAGCCTTTCCATAATTCTCATTCCTGAGGGGGACTATTTTGTTACCAGACTCTTTAGAATCTTCCAACAAGGCCCATGGACAATCTTTGGGCAACCTTCCTCTAGGGGCAACCTCTTTTCCTATCGTCTCTTGAACACAGGTATTCTTAAATTTCTTGTCACTGGGAGGAATTTTTGGTGAGCTCACGTCCATGTCTTTCACGGCTGGTGTGCAAAGCCCTTCAGCTTTCAGATTTTCTTTGCTGTGGGCACAAACTCTTGAGCTTTTGGCACCATTCAGAGCGCCAGCTGCTGATTCATTCTCTGAAGATGAAACCTCAATATTGCTGGATTTTTTCTTAACGGAAATTGTTACAGAAAGAATTTTTGTCATTGAAGCATCTTTGCTAAATTTTTTGTCCACACATGAAATATCTCTTTGTGTATTCTCGGGCGGCATACACAGGTTTTCTTTCTCAGGCAGAGAGATGTGAGAGTTCAGAGCTGACACAGTTTCTGAATCTGCCTGAGTCTCAACACAAGGTTCTTGGATGTCAAACTTTCCAAAATGAGATGGGCCAATGCCCCTTTGATCATCAGTTTCTTTACCAGGCTCAAAAGTTAACTGCGGGCAAGAGTTATTTAGGATAGGAGTTATACTCAGACTTTCTCCGTTTTCTGTATCTGAAATCACATTTATATTTTCTGGCTTATCTGAATTCTTAAACTTCTCTTGACCAGGAGGACGTTTTGGCGAGCTCATGTCCATGTCTTTCACAGTTGGCATGCAAAGCCCCTCACCTTTCAGACTTTCTTTCCTATGGACACAAACTCTTGAGCTTTTGGCACCACACAGAGAGCCAGCTGCTGATTCATTCCCTGAAGATGGAACGTCAACATTGCTGGATTTTTTCTTAACGGAAATTGTTACAGAAAGAATTTTTGTCATTGAAGTATCTTTGCTAAAAACTTCAGCTGAAGATGAATCACAATTATCTCTTTGTGTATTCTCGGGTGGCATACACAGGTTTTCTTTCTCAGGCAGAGAGATGTGAGAGTTCAGAGCTGACACAGTTTCTGAATCTGCCTGAGTCTCAACACAAGGTTCTTGGATGTCAAACTTTCCAAAACGAGATGGGCCAGCGCCCCTTCGAGCAATAGTTTGTTTACCAGGCTCAAAAGTTAACCGTGGGCGAGAGTTATTTAAGATAGGATTTATATTCAGATTTTCTCTGTTTTCTCTATCTGAAAGCATATTCCTATTTTCTGGCTTGTATGAAAGACTCCCATGAATTGATGAAATGGGCAGAAATTGAGCACTAATTGTATTTTCCTGGTTCTCCACCAACCACTTTATCTTTGGCAAAGATTGCTGCATTTTGTTTACTGCAAACGCCAGCTCTGCTTTCTCTTTTGCACATTGGATAAAAGGAGCCCGCTGTGAGCACTGTGGCTTGTCATCAGAAAAGTTTTCTTCAAGAGCTCCTTTAGTGCTTCTTTCACATCTGTTCTCATGTTCTTGTAGTCTGATTGTCTTCTCTTCAATTAGATCGCTAATGGAGTCCATGTATCCTGAAGAATCTTCATTTTTCACACCAATTAAAGAGTCCAAACCCATTACATTCTCTTGTACAGCTCCTTTAAACCTGGCTTCTCTTGCACATTTATGGCCCAACAGAGGCAGGTCACCACCTGTTTTTAGCAGAACCTCTTCACTGTGATTAGGAACAGTTTTGTCTCTTTCCACAGAACCACCCGTGGTTTGCGAGCCAGTGTTTGGTTGATTGGTTAAACTTTCTAAATGTTGCTCACTGCCCAGCACTGGGACATCAGACTCACTCTGACATGGATGAAACTGATTTCCCAAAGGAAAAAGGGTCTCTTCTGTTTGGCCAGCACGTCGTGTTGGAACATTCACGTTGTCAAGTGCTGGCTGTGGATCAGAGGTTGAAGTGCTACACACGGAGGGATCAGCTGTGAGCAGTGGCATTTCTTCCTGCTCACGTGTGTCGAGTTCTCTTTTCCATGGGGCTAACAGAGAGTTGTAAAATCCAAAATTATGAGCACAGGTGTTTCTGTTCAAATATCTGATTAATAGCTGTTCACTAGTCCTATTCCTCTGATTGCCTTCAGGAGCATTTGGAGAATCCACAGCTCCTGTTTTATCAAATTCATCTGTCTGGGAAGCACGCATGCCAATCTGTTCTTTTGCCTCATCTCTGTCACAAACAATTTCACTGCCCATTACTTTACAAAGATCAAATCGTTCCACAACCTCCATATTCTTATTTGAAATCTCATTTCTTGCCAAGGTAGCAGTAGGCTTCTCTGCAATATATGCTGAGCAAAACATGGTTTTTCCTGTAGGAATATCATTTATCCCATGCAGAGCTATACCTCTGTTGTCCCAGTCATTTTCACCAAGAAGAGATCCATGTGCAAAAGGGGCGTGTGCTTCTGGAAAGATGATTGCCTCTTTACTGTTATATCCTGATGAAGACACTCCTTCCAAATTATAATTTTCTCCAATTTTATCAACTTCAACACCAAAAGAATGACTGTTCAGGAAAACTTCATCCACACGTGTACTCCCTGATAAAATACAGGAAGTACTGGCAGCCGTACAGTGTTTTTCTATACTCTTATTACAAAGCCATGTGTGACAATGTTCATTTTCTAAACCAGTGACCACTCTCTCCATATTTCCTGCAGAAGATTTTATATCCATTTGGGACACTCTGCTTGCTGTATTAGGGTTATCAAAAGTCATGGAATTTACAGAAGACTTGAATCTGTCTTTATGAAGCAAAACTTCAGCAACTTGTTCCGCTGTTGTTCCAGAAGCACCAATTAGTTCTTTTCTAGACCAACTATCCCAAGCCTTGTCCCTGCATGAAACTTCATTATTAGTACAAGGAAGACACTCATTATAATGAGGTTCTCTTGATTTTTGTAGAACAGGAGGTAGAGTTACATTTAGTGTATAAAACAAATTAGTTTTGTTCCCAGTAGATAAGCTGTCATTACTATCAGCTTCTGCAGCTCCAACTAAACCACCAGCCAACTCTTCTGATGTTGTACTGCTCTCAGATTCCTTTTCAAGCAGTTGTGCCGTGGGTGAGTCTTTTTCTAGCTTGGTACTAAGATGAAGACAGCTGTGGTTACTGAGAGGAGGAATTTTATTGGCAGTACCATAAAAGCATATGTCTCTCTGCCCAGTTTCATGGGAAGCAATGTTACTCGTTTCCACCCACAAACTATTTTCTTTTATAGCATTCTTGTATGGGTCACTGACAGAGAATTGCCACTGGTTTTTTTTCAACTTATCACCTTCTGATGGGAATATTTTAAATTTTTCTTTTGAGAACTCCTCAGGAGATGAAGCAACAGAACTAAAACCTAGAGAATAACACTGCTCAGAATTAGCAGCCTCTTGAGCCTCAGGCCAGCTACAGATTTCAACTTTATCCCCCACAGCAATTTTTCTCCAGACTTCAGCTGCTTCTTCAGACTCAGAGCTGTATGATTTTCCTATAGTAGCACTTAATTCCCTAGGAGCAGTTTTTGCACTAGATAATCCTTTTTTTCTTATCACTAAGTTCTGCTCTACTGGTACAGATGTGGAGGTTTGGTTTTCTAAAAACCCAGTTCCATGATCATAAATCGTGTGATGTTTGATGTGTTGGGGAAGGTACTTCTGGGGGGTTTCACTGGTAATTCCATGAACTGCAGAACTGCTTCCTAGTGGCATATTTCCAAAGTCCAGATAAGAGATGCTTTTCAGAAGTGGACATAAAACTTCAGAACTCTGTGTGGAGAGTGTTCTACAGCTTTCTGCTGAGAACGACTCATGAAGTTCATTTTGTTCAGGTACAGGACCCTTAAAGAAGCCATAAGCATAATTTTCTTCATCCTGCTGACAAGTCTGGCAATTAGCAAATGACGTACTGCATTCATTAAGAGGATTTTGTCTGGGTAACTTTTCTTCTCTAATCTCCAAACCAGATACACCATTCCCCCCTGTTCTCAATGGCATGGCAGCATGGGCTTTTGACCCACTATAGTCACTTGTTTTTTGTTGATGATCTGTAGCTGCTCCAATGTCCATGACTTTTAAAGGCTGTAAAAAACCTAAGATGCTGGTTTCTGAAACCCCAGCTCTGGCCATGACTGTGTCTACGTCTGGGCATTGATTGCTCTCAGGTGGAAGACCTTTACTCACTCTGTCATTCCTGTATCCTGCTTTACTAAATATCCTAGTCCCATCAGCCTTCATACCTTGTACTTCTTCAGTGAGCTTTGGCAGAGTTTCAGCTGTCACCTGAACATTTGCTTGGTTTTCTTCTGCATAAGAAAAAAATAAAGCCAATCAGAACCATATGCTAAATTTAGAAGGCATTCAGCTTATTAAGTACATTTTGTTGTTGTACACAACACTCCATGCAGTGTTGGTTACCAAAATGTTCTTGAAAGTGAGAATTGATGCTAACGATTTTACTACAAGCCTTTAGAGGAAAAAACAAACTACTCCACCACAAAGCTAAGGCAAAAAACCCAATCCTTTTCAATACAGACATTCCCATGAGCAGCAGGCATTCCAAGTCCTGTACATTTCATGTTCCTCTAGTATCAAGCTAGGTGAATGCAGGTTCTGTAACTTAACACATAGGAAGCCATGGCAAACATTAAAATAATGCTTATTTGTAACATCAAAATTCAACATAGGCTGGTGCTTGATCTGCTCCAGCCTAGAAACAGAGCTGGCCATTGTGTGACCATTTCCATTTCTTCATCCTTGGAGACATGTCTGTCAGTAACTCATCCATAGGAAAACAAGACATATCTCATCTGCTCAAGCAATTTGCATTATTCATAAACTTTTTTCTGTAAAATCACAAAGAAGGCGCTAATTAAAAATTTACAGTTACTGTAGAATATCTTCATACTCAAAACTTTACAGGGAACATATTTACTCAGACTTCTACAGATCTTTCCCCTATTTTCTAGCAAGCACCAAGACTAGATGGCATTCGTCACTAAATACAAGTTTAGGTAAAGATAGCAGGGAGGGAAAAAGAAAATAATTACTAGATGCAGTAAAAGTGATCAAAGTACTTGAAGCTAGAAAAGTATGGAGGATTATAATGAATTTAATAATTACTTTAGCTGTCCTCTTTCTTTGGATTCTGCACTTTTAATTTTATTTTTTAGAACACTCAAAAATAATAACACTTTTAATATATATGTGCTATTACTGCTCTCATACACTTCATCTTTGAGACTAAAGGAAATGCTAAATATCTGCTATTAACAGCCTCTTCTGCTTTGGAAACAAATAACTAAAACACATCTTCTACAGAAAAGGTCTTGAAGAAAGTACATACCCTGTCAGGAGAAAGTAAAGCATTAAGTGTTGATATTGTTATAGTGACACAGGGTAACACTTTCTAAATGAGCCATCCCACAATCACTCATCCATTTAAAATCAACAATAAATAACTGGGAGACAAGCAGGGGCTGGATAGGGATGTAGAGCTAAAATAACTACCTGTGTTCCTCAGAGATCCTGCAATTTCAGTGCAATAGGTTCTCAAAGGCTTTGCCTCTTGCTCATTTAAGTGAGGGTCCTCCTGAAACAAGACAGAAATATGGATTTGGTTAGACATGGTTAGTTATGGTTAGACAGAAAGATGGTTAGATTTTCTGAGGTGTTTCATGTCTCAGGGCCTGCATCTGCTCAGCTGGGCTAGTTCAGAGTAAGAAATTCACTAAGAAACCTCCAGACACATCAGCCTTGGCCAGAGGCAGCCTTGCATTGCAAGGGCTTCACACAAGCACTAAGGATGCATCCCCAAAACATTGCTGTATTTAGCAGCAATGAAGTCTTGTGATGTGGCAGAGAAAATTTAAGTACATGGCCTAAAATGCAAATTGTTGAAAATTGGAATGAGAAGAGTAATCCAGTCTCCATGTCTAGTTCACACCCCCAAACCACTCCCACTAGACTTCTGGGAAGATGTGGGCATTTTCTGTCTCTATTAGAACTTGTCTTGTACTATTCCTTGGGCTCAAAACCACAAACCCAAGTACAGGTGACCTAGATCTGCCGGCAAAACCACCAAACCAAATTACCTGCATTCAGAAATATGTGAAAACTCATCTTGAAAACTGAATGACTATAAAGGATTTAGTGAGTTTAATTTCACAAAAGTGATAAATCAATTTTTAAAAAAAGTCAAATAAATCAAACAGATATCAAAACCTAGAATTAAACACACAAAATTATGCAACACCCAATAATTAAGGTAAAACATTCAGCTGTGCACCTTTTTCTGTTACATATCTGCACCATTCCAGCAGTATTTAAGCAAGTGAAAACACTGGTAGTTTAAAATACTGCCGGTCGACTGAACTATTGTCTAATTTTTCACCGGACCCACAATAATCCAGATGCTGACACACACACACCCTGGATGTGTCCAAGGCCAGGCTGGATGGGGCTCTGAGCAACCTGGTGCAGTGGAAGGTCTCCCTGCCCATGGCAGGGGGCTGGAACAAGGTGACCTTCACGGTCCTCTTCCCACCCAAACCATTTTATGATTCTATACTAGAAGACACAAAAAAGAACCAGGAAACCTACTGCCAAACCCACTGCCTAGTGGCTCTAACCCTAAATTCAAATTATCACGCAGGGATTCATTTCTGCATTCGCTTACTTGTTCTGACCAACTTTCTCCCAGAGTTAAAGGGCAACATTCAGCACGATGGTCCTCAGCACCTTGTGCCTCTTCATCTTCTTTCTGGTATCCATCACTAGAACAGTCTAGTTTCCTAAAGTGTCTTTTTCTGCTTTTTTCATCCTCTGCAAGGTCTCCAGCCTGTAGTAATTCTTCAGGAAAGGATTCTGCTGGCCCATGAGAAATCACCTGGAGCATATCACCCAAGTCCTCTGTCTTCTGGCAAAAGTTTCCTAGGGCAGAAGTCCATGGCCCATCCCTGTGTGCCAGCACGGGTACTGGCCCATCAGATTGTGCCTCTAATCCAAGGCTGGGCCCTGGCACTGCCATGGGTTCCCTGGAGATGCTCTCTGGCAGTCCGGTGTACAACTCCTCTATTACAGCAGACACAGAAGAATCAAGGAGAGACTCCGCCCCAGATGAGAGCATCAGGGCTGTTGAAGATCAGTTGCCCTGAGCTTTCCAGTTTATCCTAAAAATAAAAGCAATGTTAAATCAATGTACATTGGATTAACCATAGAAAACCCTGAGCTGGAAGGGACCCTCAAGGACAACTGAAATCCATCTACTGGACTAGATTAAAAGGAAAAGCTTAATTCCTCAAGATTCAAGTATATATATTTAAGAAAGATACTTCCAAATATGTCTTTAAGAAAGGAGCCGAGAAAGACTTGAGTATGTAAGGAAATGCTTCATGAACAAAAGAAGACTGTAAAGCCAAATAGATATTCCCAAGCTCATTTTCACATTCAAACATCTCCCTGCAGATTTAACCACATCTTCTGAATAACATGAGAAGAGGTTATAAAGCAAAAATCACCGGGGCTTGTATCAGACATCCTCCTCCCCCTTCACTAGAACTAAAGCATTGTTTGATGTCCTGGGATTTTCATGAGTTTCTAGTCTTTGGAAAAAAGCTCCAACTTTTCTTCACATTCTCTGCCTGGAACGAACAGTCTCTAAGCCATCAGGCAGCGCCTCTCGGCTTCTCTCATGAGAGCACTCTGTACTGACACGCAGTGCAGAGGATGCTTTGTGCCAGGGCACAGCCCCGGTCCCGGATCCTCTTCGGCCCAGAACCGAACGCCCGGTGCGCGGCAGCTGCTTTGTGAGCTGACACCGCTCCTGCCGGCACCGGGAAAACCCCGAAACGCCGCCGTCCGTCAAATCGCTCCCGAGGGCTCACGGACAGGAAAGGGCTCAGCCAGGCCTTCAGAGGCCATCAGTTACTCAGTTTACCAAAACACGGGCTCATCAGCCGGGCGTTGGGCTGTGCTCCTTAGGCAAGAGCAGCCTGTGCAGAGACAGGCGAAACTCGCAGCAGCCTCCCGGGAACACGCGAGGCCACTCGTCCCCGGGACAGCATCACCCTCCCGGCGGTGCCGCCCGAGCCCAGCCGCAGCAGCGCCGACGGACTCGGCCACGAGCCCCGCTCCTTCTCCGCGGCAGCGGCACCCGCACCGGCCGGCGCCGAGGGTCCGCAGCCGCTCTGCGGCGGCGCACCGGAGATCGCCGCTCTCGGTAATTACACAACCGCCGGTGTCGCCCCCGGGCTGGGCAGGGCCCGCTCCGGCCGCTCGGCCCCGCTCCAGCTCCCAGCCGGCGGCGGCGGCGCGCGCAAGAGGCGGGCCCGCGCCGGCACACCCCCGCGCCCCGCCCGGTGCCGTTACCTGAGCGGCGGCGGCCGCCGGCCCCGCTGTGCGTGCGCGCCCGCCGCGCCGCGCCCCGCGCGCATCACTTCCGCGTCCGGGGCGGGGCCGCGGGCGGACCGGCAGCCGCTGCTCTGGCCCCGCCTCTGGCAGCGCCCGCCCCGCCCCGCCCCCCGCCCGGCCACGCCCCCAGCGGCGGGCGTGTCCCGCCCGCGCCTCCCCACGGTGGCGGCGCGGGTGTCACGTGGCGCGCGGCCCCGGACGCGGAAGTGCCGCGCGGTACCCGCGGGACACGCACCGGCAGGTCAGGGCCCCGCGAGCAGGGGCGGGACTGCGCTGCGCTCTGCTCTGGCACAGCTGGCCCCGGCCGCCCTGCCCTGGGGCTGGCTCGGCCCGCGGCGGCTGTGAGGGGCACGGAGCGTTAAGGTGCCCGGGCTCCCTTCGCGCCCGGACGGCGCCGTTCTCCCCGGTGTCCTTCCCCCGGGGCTCTGGCGTGAGCCGCCGTGCTGCTCGCTCTGCGCTGCTGCCCCCCGTGCGGGTAAGGACCCTGGCGGGCCCGTGTCCCTGCCCGCCCGTCCCTCGCCGCTGCTCCGGGCAGGAACTCGGGTGTCTCGATGCGCTTGCCTTTCCCTATTAGCGAGCGGCCGGATGGACGCAGCGGTTCCATAGCTGCTTAATGCCTGTAGGCACGGCAGCGGACTGCAACTGCTTGGGTTTGTTTGCTCTCCGCTCCGGCCCTGCTCTTCTGTGGCTTCCCCGGGGCGGGTCTGCCGGCTCGCGGCACCAAGCGGCGCTTCTTTCCAGACCCGCATCGGTTCCAAGTTATAGAGTTTATTTTAACGGATTTTAGTTACACGTTTTTTTTTTTTTTTTCCCCCACCACGACTCTGTAGCTCGGTAATTGACTTTCTGCAAAGCACATCTGAAAGCTCAAACCTTTAATCTCTTTGCAAAGCACACTTTCAGGTCCCTCTCTCCTCGTGCCTGTACCTGTAGCTGCCTCGCCCTCTCCTCCGCTGGGCGCAGCTCTGCCGCGCTGCGGTGAAACCGGCCGGGACAACGCACTGTGTTCACGTGCAGAACATACACGATGGTTTTGCATGGACACGAGATCTGCGTTTGCTTTCCTTTCTGTGTTAGATATGCAAGATGCCTTTAACCGTCTTGGCTCGAAGCATCTGAGAGGAACTGGAGCTCAAGATGAGAACCAACAAGGTGTACAAGCTCGTCATACATAAGAAGGGGTTTGGAGGCAGTGGTCAGTATCTCCTAGCTCATAACACTGAGACCAACACTCACTTAATTTAAAGCAAATGTTTTATTGATTTTTTTTTAACAAAAAAGTGAAGCTGGAACTTTGATGTAACAAGCAATATTTCCAGCAAGAGTTTGGAAAGCTCTTTCTAAGAACAGGATACAGCAAAATAAATGAATGTTTATTGGAAGAGACCAATATTGTATCTAAAAATAAAATAGCTTTATTTTTTCTTCCTCGCTTTTGTTGCAACACTTTTCTCTTAATCTGGTGTTTTGGTCACCCTGATGAGTGACATATATGTCAAGTGACTTATGACTGCACATAGATGTGTTTCTGAGCACTAATAACAGTGCCACTGATTGGATTGCTCACTACTTCTAGACTTGCAGCGTGTTGATAAGTCTTGTTGAGATTCTATAGCTGTCTACTTTCCTGCTGATGTTTGTTGTATGAAAAAAGGCTCAGTCTTTTGCTGAACACTTCTTTTGAGAAAGTTCTGTTATTTGAGTTGTTTGTGCCTGCAGGAGTGGCTGATCTGAAGTGGCTGGGCAGGGACCCTGTCATGTGGGGAATAGAAAGCATTTTGCTGATGCGTTCATCTTGGTTGGGTGTATTTATGTATGCTGAGCTATTGTATGCAAACATGCAGGTGTCTATGTTTAGTATATATCTGTTCACTGCCCTCATCCATTTATGTCTTGTAGATGATGAACTGGTGGTGAATCCTAAAGTGTTTCTTCAAATCAAGCTGGGAGATGTTGTGGAAATTGCCCATCCCAATGATGAATACAGGTGAATTCTCTTTGCTGATATCAGTGAGGTCGGAGTACTGAAAGGATCTCTTAATGTGTATTGGTTTCTAGAGTGAAAGACTTTTAGAGCTGACATAACTTTGCTTCAGAATCCTGCCATGATTTTTTTTCTACCTAAAGAGAAGTAAAGAGGTTAACTTTAGCAAGAGTGCTTCCTTAAAATTTGTGGAATTCTTTGTGTTTGGTGTTAATTTGCTGATCTTCCATAGGCCAAGTAGCACCTGAATATAGAATCAACAATGTCTGTATCCACTTCCTAGATCTGCTGTTACCTGAGGATTATTCTCCTATCCTACAGTATATCCTAGTCAAAATTAAAATTTTGTGGCCTTGTTGTGTGAACCTGTTCATCCTGCAGGCTCTATCTGAAAAGCAGCAGTACACTTGTGTGAGGATCAGAGAAGTTCTTGTGTGACCTAATTTCCCATTTGTAGTATCATCTTTACCTCAGGAGTACCTTATAATTATGAAGAGTGTAAGAAGCAAGATAGAGACAGGTGGAGAGGATGGTGTATGAAGCTTTCTAGAAAATATTAATGTTTCTCTTTAGATTATCCTGTGGTCCATGTTACTAAATATTTTTGTGTGTGATTTGCCAGAGAGACTGTTGGTATCTCAGCTTGTCTACCTTTTTTCTCTTCTCGATGCTAGTCCCCTGCTTCTCCAAGTGAAGTCACTTAAGGAAGATTTGCAGAAAGGTAAAACTCGAGACTTATGCACAGTAAAATCATAGGAAGGGTGACATGACTGGGCTGTACCTTTGACTGGCTAGCATATGCATTTAATTTCATAAGAAAATCAATGCTTTGTCTGTTTAGCAAGGGAAGGATTAGAATTTTAACAAAAAATGGGCAGTTAGTTCTAAATCTGCTTTTGTTTAGGTAATGTGAGTATGGTTTAAGCAAACCTGGCTTTTTAGCCTGAAATTTGTGTTTCATGACAGTCTCACTGTGTTGGTTTTGTACCTGTAAAGCACGTGAAACCTGTTGGAGACACTGACTCTCTGCTGTCCTCTCTCCTTGCGGCAGAAACGATAAGTGTGGATCAGACGGTTGCACAAGTGTTCCGCCTGCGGCCGTACCAGGATGTCCACGTCAATGTTGTTGACCCAAAGGTGTGTGGTTTTGTCACTTGTTTCCAAGTATTCCATCACTTGACTCAAATCAGAGCCCTATGAGTTTCCGTCTACAGTAGTCTGGGGGAAGAAAGACATCTATTTTTTATTGAAAGATATTTAGGCTTCTTCCCTAAGAAAATGAGCCTTGGACTTTTGAATTATTTGTTGGTTTGTTATGTGTTTCTTCTCTTCTTACAATCTCTGCTCTCTTTTTGAACTCTTATGGTCCTGCTTCAACAGAGCTTGGTAGAAATTTAGACATTTCACATATTTTTAAATTTCAGAAATTAATGAGAACCAGGCACGGTAAAACAAACAAACAAAAAAAAAAACCTGAAAGTGGCCTAGTCAAAAGAAGGGCCATGGCCTGGATTTGCGTTATTTGATACCACAGAGCCTCTTAGAGGCATTTCCTGTAAATGTCCCAGCTATTAAAAGAGCTGCAGTCAGAACCTACATTCTGCACAAGACAAAAATCTGCAGGAAATCAGGCTTCCTTAATGTCATGAACAATGGCAGTAATTTGTTTTATTTTGCCTTCCAATATGCACTGAGACTTGTAGTACAAATTTAGTCCTTGGGCTTTTTCTGATCACATTGTGCAATGTTTTGCAGCTTACAATAGTTGAGGTACATGCACAACTTTGATATTTATTTGTATGGGCTTCCCCTTTATCTTGCAGTTTTAGGGGTATTGAGGTGCTTTTGAGTAGCCCTTCTTATAACATTTGGTTATTAAATGAACAGATTGGTGGGCCCTACTTAAAAACAACCTGTAAAATCTAAGCAGTGCTTTTCATCCATTTCCCAGGAGGTGACCTTGGACTTGGTGGAGCTGACATTTAAAGATCAGTATATTGGGCGTGGGGATATGTGGCGACTGAAGAAGAGTTTGGTAAGGCCCCTGCTGCCCTTGGGCAGGGTGCAGGTGATGAACCTTATATTTTGTTTGCTGTGAAAGAAAAGAAGCGCTTTGCAAAATGCAGAGAGCCAAAGACAAAGACAGTGCCTGCAGCTCCTGAGTATCTTGTGCTGAGAGTTGGAGAAATGGATGTAAATGTAGAAAAACAAATCCCATCATTTCCTACTCCAGTGGTATAATTTTGATTGCTGCCTTGGGCATTGAAAATGCTGTAGAGAGTTTTTTGCTTATGTTCTGAATTTTAATGATTTACTACATTTGGAAGGAATTGAATCCAAACGTTTGTCAAGTAGAAGTATGCTGAAGTATCCCTTCTCTGAGAGTACCACTTAATAAGCAGATATTATATCTTCTGCCTGCATCTCTGAAGTGCAATCTTTGGCTCCTCTAAGTGCAGTGAATTAGGCAAACGATCACAGTTAAGAGTTGATCTGTGTAAAAAGTGATTTTCTGTTGTCTATTACGGAGGTTCTGTAGGCTGAGCTGTTAGTAGTAACTACACTGAATGGATTTTGTGACTTCTGTCCTAAAAAACATGTGTGAGTGGTACGTTGTTCTTCTCACTTTGAGCCTGCTCTTCTTTAAACACACGTTTATCTTCTTTCCTAGGTCAGCACATGTGCATATGTCACCCAAAAAGTTGAATTTGCAGGTATCAGGTCAGTGCCTCCTCTGAGGGCTTACTGTGACTTATTGCTCTAGCTTCATGAGTTTTAAGTGTCCAGCTGGAGACTCCTCTCTGAAAAATCCTTCATGTTTCATTGTTCTCTTACTGATCTACAGATTTCTGTCTGCACTATGGGGTGGGGGAAGGCTTCTATCTGGTTTAGGGTAAAAGAAACTAATAGTAGGGCAGCCAGCTACCCTTGTGGCCTCTGATGGAGGCCAAATCATTTTCTTTTTATCTCTTAGAATATTTACCCCCCCTTCCCAAGCTGTATGAATAGTTCAGAGGGGATTACTTCAGTTGCTTTTGGGGTAATACAGGGACCAGGAAATGTGCAGATGCAGAGGGAAAGGGCTGTTTGACCTCTTTTGGGTTAAACATCAGGTTTTAACCAAATAAGTCATCCTTGACTGCAGATTTTGGTACATCTCTTACTTGTTCAAATACTGATTCTCTAATCTTCATATTCAAATATTCTGCACTTCTTTTCTTCCAGGGCCCAGGCAGGTGAACTGTGGGTAAAGAGTGAGAAAGTCACTTGTGGATACATCAGTGAGGACACTCGGGTAAGAGTTCAGGAAACAGGGGCAAAGCAGTTTTTCCCTTCTTTTCCTTTCCTGCCAGGATTTTTGTAATTCTATCTTGCCTGCGTATTTGTGTGATCATTGGAATTGGCTGTGTTGTAAGAATGGCAATAAGTTCAGGACAATGAATCATTATTAAACTTCAGCTCTGCTGTGCTGGCAGCACTAGGAATGATTTATTAGAGGGGAAATGCCAACTTGTTAGAGGGGAAATTCCCTGTGATGCAAGGGCCACAGTTGTATGAGTTGCTGTGTAGTTAACCTCTTCATTTGGGCCTTCTAGAGAATGTACTTGGTTTTAAATAAGGTGTTGCATTCCTTTGCAGGTGGTCTTCCGCTCCACGTCTGCCATGGTTTATATTTTTATCCAGATGAGCTGTGAAATGTGGGATTTTGATATTTATGGTACGTAGGTAACTGTGGCTGTGGATGGTAGCAGCTGTCCTTTCTGCCCCTACTAGAAAACTGCCACTGCTATTTTTTTCTGCCACTACCTGCAAACTAAAATATCCTGCCTTTGGCCTAAGCAGTGCTCCAGGGTGTGTTGTGGTCTTTCCTTAGATCCTTCCTTGCAGTGCCACCCATTTCTGTCCCTGCCTGTGCCATCCTTCTCCTGTCCCTGTAGGATCTGGGTACCGTTATCTCAGCCACTAAATCACTGTGAGCATTGGAAAGGTTTTCTGTGGATATGAACGTGTTGGGTGATGAGGGCAGGTGCAAGTTTGTGAATCCTGAAGCCAGAAATGTGTGGAAGTCCTGGGAAAAGAGGGCCTTGATGTTTTAGATTTCTCTTGATACTGGCTTCTTGAGGAAGTGAAACCTGCCTTAGCCCAGGTTGAAGTTGGTAACTTCAACTGGAATTATTACAACTTTAGGCATTAAGAATGAGTCACTTCTCTGTGTCATCCTGTTTTTTTTTCTGGCTTAATTCTTTAGCAAACCTCTTGCCACTTCCTTTGACCATGTGTCTAGGCATATGGAACTGGGCAACAGTTCATATCAGAGCAGGGGATCAGTTGTGCGTTCTATGCCTAAAAGGCAGTACAGATGCTTTCCCAGCATGCTGCAAATGTGTTGGAAAAATGAATTAAAGGTCTGATCCTTCTGGCATTAAGTCTCATGTTTACATCCTCTGAAAAAAATGATGCTTTTTAATCTTTTTATCATAAAACAGTCATGCTTTTTAATCTTTTTACCATCTTACCTTAGTGATATTGCCCTTTATTATGCACACAGCTGCTTGAGATTTATTAAATATAATTGTCCTAGAATCTTAGGGTTAGATATGCCCCATGTCTAACTTCTATAGGTGAAGTAACTATTATTATCTGATGCTTGGGAGATTTTTATTTTGCAGGGGATCTGTACTTTGAGAAAGCTGTGAATGGTTTCCTTGCTGACCTCTTTACAAAATGGAAGGTAAATAGTTGAGTTCAGTTTTAATTTTTTATTTTTCTGTAATTGTTAGGGGCATCTCTCTGAACAGTATCACATCAGAATATCAGTTTGCTGTGGGTATAAACAAACTGTATCAACTGTCTGTTTTCTTAACAAAAATCTTGGCAATTACAGAGAGGAGCTTCTTTAGAGACTAGTGGAGAGTGCTCCTGGTAAATGCGATATAGCCAGGCAGCACAGAAGCTGCAGGACAGACCATTTGTTACTTCAGAGAGGCAGATGGAGCACTACTGCAGATCCATTAATGCAACAGTCTAGGTTTTGTTAGTTACCTTTGTGTCTAGGTCTGAGGGAAGAAAGGCTGTTACTATATGTGTATATACACAACTTTCTACCAAATGTGACTTTTAGTGTTTTCTTTTTGCATTTGTTCTTCCTGGACAGGAGAAGAATTGCAGCCATGAAGTGACGGTGGTTCTATTTTCAAGGACATTTTATGAAGCAAAATCTATAGGTATGCAAATTCTCTATTGTCATGTTTCCATTTTTAAACCTATATCATCTCTTGAAAGTCGGTCACAGGCTGACAGGGACTTTCTCTTTTTTTAATTGCCATGTTCAAAGTATTCTCTATCAAGCACTGTAGGTACACAGCTATTGTTAGGAAAGTACTGCAGTCAGAACCTTACACAGAAGAGTGTTACGAATTTTCCTCATCGTACTCCAGCTGTCATATTGGTTTAAAAGCAGTTTTTTATCGTATAGGAGGTCTGATATTTCTCCAAGTGTTTTGATTTTTAGTTTGCTTGCTGGAGGCTTTGTTTTTTGTTTGTTTATTTTTAATGGACATAACAACTTTTTGCTGGAAAAGATGAGTCATTTCTGTAGAGGAGCATGAGATGAGATGTGCTTTTCCTTCCATTTCAGATGAGTTTCCTGAAACACATCGTGCATCAATTCGGCAGGATCATGAGGGAAGATTTTATGAAGATTTCTACAAGTGTGTTTTCCTCCCAATTCTTTTCACCTCTTGTCCAACAGTGTGCATGCAACCTGATGCATCCTCTTGTGCATTTCTTTACAGTTTGTTTGTCCCTTCTCACTTCCCCTCATAGCTTCTTTCATGGGCCTCATCAGGCTGTGTTTTTTCCAGAGTCGTAGTTCAGAATGAGAGGCGGGAGGAGTGGACCTCCTTGCTTGTGACCATTAAAAAGCTTTTCATCCAATATCCTGTGCTGGTACGACTCGAGCAAGCAGGTACAAGAATCTTCCTTTCCCTGCTTTTATCCTTTGCTCTCTCTTTTTAGTTTTTTAAATTTTTTGCTTGTCAGTAAACTATCCATTTTTAGTTGGAGTCTGGTGTCATGCTACTTAGTGATCTCCTGGCTGGGCAATTTGCCTCGGTCTTTCTGTGGAACTTAAGAACATCAATTTTGCCTGTCATTTTTGAACCAATAGTATTTAATACATATGTATTTTTCGGTGGGGTTTTTTTTTTTATTATATAAGGCTAGTATACAGGAATGATGATTTTTTTTTTCCCCTTCTGAATACTTTTCCAGAGGGCTTTCCTTCAGGTTACAATTCTACCTCAGCACAAGGGAACTACCTGGAGGCTATCAATCTTTCATTCAATGGTAAGTTACGAGCAACGGGTAAAAATATATAGGGGAAGAACCATTAGAGCAGCTGCCAATAAATGGCTGTGGACTTATGTTACTTTTTCCTAACACTGTGAAGAGGAGGGGAATATTAAGTGGTCACCTGCCCTGCTCTGAAGGAAACATCCTGGGTGTTTTGACAGCATTGCTGCATTCTCTCTGGCAGTGTTTGACAAGCATTACATCAACCGCAACTTCGACCGCACGGGGCAGATGTCGGTGGTGATCACCCCCGGCGTGGGCGTGTTCGAGGTGGACCGGCTCCTCATGATCCTGACCAAGCAGCGCATGATTGACAATGGTAAATAACTGTGCCTGCGCCTCTCTGAAGGCAAACACAGATTTGGGAAAGACCCAGCTGCTTCTGGCTGTGAAAAAGTATCTGCTGTAAGCTGTGTGCTCTGGGAGGAAGGGTTACAGCTGCAAGGCTTGTGCCTGCGCTTCGTATTGAAATGAGCAGATTTTCAGAGTACTCGGAGGCATTTAGTTTCTTTTGATTGTGATGGAGAATTTCACCTGTATGGGTGCAAACCTTTCTCTTAAAGGAGAATCCTGCACGAGTTGCATTAGTTTAGGAAAATAATTTCTTATATCCCCACAGGTACTTTTGGTTTGTAGCCATATCATGGGACCGTTAACTACCATTTTTCAGTATTATTGCCTCTTATAGTATGATACCAATACATATTGGGTCTTCAATTCAAATTGGTGATCTATTTTGTCTTAGCATATCAATGCTGCTTGGCCAATAGCTGAACTCTACTGTTGTCTGTTTACAGGGATAGGTGTGGATTTGGTGTGTATGGGAGAGCAACCCTTGCATGCTGTACCACTCTTCAAGGTCAGGCTGCTTTCCCTTCTCTTGTTCTGCTACAAACATTACTCATTTTGTGACTGGCTGGATACAGTTAGTTGCTTCTGAATTACTCTTACAGCTCCATAATCGCTGTGGCCCTGGTGACTCACGAATGGGTGATGACTACAATATCCCGCACTGGATAAATCATAGGTAGGTGAATTCTGTCAGCTTTTGCTAAACACTTCTGATTTGCTTTACTCTTCATAATCTCTTGAATTCTCTTTCTTCTTTTATCTCCTCTGCTTTCCTTGTGAAGCAAAGGAAATGTTACATTACTCTTGCAGAACTCTGGGCATTAATGCAACCTAATAGAAATGACAGGGTTTTCAAACAGCTGGTATGAATCACTACAGCTGTGTAAATCAGGAAGAGTTGTGTAAACTCTTTCTGGATGTCTTTCTGTAGAAAGAGAAAATGAACTGGGCAATGCAGATGTTAAGTATATTAAGAAGTGTCTAGACTGAGGCTGTACAAGTATCAAAGCCCTGTCTTTAGGCAAAGAGTAGCTTCTCTCAACTATCCCTCAGTGTTTTCCAAACTTTTTTATGCACAGAAAGGTATCCCTTTTCTCTATCCAATAGCTGACTCGGGTTCCTGGTTTGCTTACTGAGTAGCAAACCAACTGTGTTGAATTCTTAAAGCCACACTATATTTTCTTTCAGTTTCTACACATCCAAAAGCCAACTCCTGTGTAACAGCTTCACTCCACGGATCAAGCTGGCAGGAAGGAAGGTGGGAATCTTTCTGATCTCTATTTTCTTACTAGCTTGTCCGATACCTCTTCTCAGTCTAGCATCACAAGTATTCCAACAGCTGAAACTAAGTTTGTGTTAAAAGGCTGTGAAAGCAAAGCTGCAAGGTTTGTTGTGGGGATTGTGAATGAGAGACTAGTTTGTAGGTCTTTCCTTCCTAGATAAAACTGGGTGAGAAATTTTTTAGCCACCACAAAAATTAGTTTCATTCTGTGACAAAGATCTCTATGGAGAGGAAGAAAGGTGTTGAGCATTGTGTTTTTCACACAGGTTTGTGATCAAATATCAGTATTTAATATTTCTGAAGTTGTCTGGCTGCCTCACTGAGTCAGCAAGCTAAGCTTTGTCTGCTTGATCACCCTGGGGATGTTTCCTTAGAACATGCTGACTGATTCCCTTCCATCTGTCTTTTCTGTCGCTCTCTTTTTTTCTTTCTTGTTTATTTTTTGGTCACTTCACACTTCCTTTGTTGGACCCTCCAGCCACTGACAGAGAAAGCAAAAAATAATCGTGATGCCTGTAAGTAATTCTGTTCTGGAATGATCTGTCCCACTGACTCCCAAAAGTAACAAACAGCTGCAGGAGGACAATGCACTTTAGCACAAGGAAGGGGCAATTGTTACAGAAAACCATCAAACTCATATCTGATGAGTTACTTGGGATGCTAATGTGCATGCGCCAGTTGACTTCTTGACAATTATTCATTTAGTGTTTAGGATGTATGGGGGAAGGCATTATGGCCTCAGCCAGCCTGATTCAGAGGCACCAACTTTGAAAACTGAGCAGCTCCAGCTGCTCTGCTCATGACACTTTGGGATTTCTTTTGGAATAGATACTTTCCTTAGGGGTGAGAGGTGGATGCTCTGCCTTGCAGATCTTGAACACTCTTGATAGACGTTCCAGTGCTGTATGATTTTTATTTCAGCATTAGGAGCTCCAAAGGATGCTGAGAATGCCTTGCCTATCCAGGTGGATTATGATGGCTATGATGCCCAGGTGTTCAGACTGCCAGGCCCAGCCAGAGCCCAGCGCTGTACCACTTTCAGGTGAGAGGCTTGGGAGTGCACTGGTTCTGGAGTAGCCATGTTATGTGTGCTTGATACATAAAATACTTGGAGAAATACAAGGAAAATTGATCTCCACATGCTCACAGTCGAACAAAAAGTTTCATCTGTACCTGATCTTCATGACTGATTGTCTGGTGTTTTACTTCTAAAATAGTGTGTGGGGTCTAGGAAAAGGCATAATTTTTTTTTTTTTCTTTAAATCTTTAATTTTGTTTGAAGTGGAATAAAGCTAGTCTTCCTAGCAGATTTTGCAAGGGGGTTAAGAAAGTATTTGCACAATTAACTTGCACAGAGCTGTAGAAATAGATTATTTGATGCACTGCTTAGTAACTGGTGAACAGAGTGGTGAGGAATCCTCCCTGAAAATGATGCCTGTCTGAATGAGAGAAGAGGCATTAAAAAAAAGCTGAGTGCAGGTTCTTAACTATTCCATGTCCTTTTGTCTGAGGAGAAAGGCTGATGATTCTCAGGTCCTGGCCAAATTAATTGAACAAATGATAAATTTCATTGCTTTTTCAGAAATACAGGGTTGACAAGCTTGTTTTGAAGTACTTTTTTTACTTTGCTTCTTTCAGTAGTATTGCCTAACTCAGACATGTGGACTCTCTGGTTAGTATGTTAATTTGAGCAGCCTGTAGGGACACATGCTGAAAGATGGCAGCACAATTTAAATAGTTGATCATTCCAAGTAGTTTCCCTATAGCTACATGGCTCTGGCACTGTAGGCTGAGATCTGTAGGCTAGGCCACATCTCTACCAGGTTGGTGTGGTGTCTACAGGATTGCAGAGGGAGTTGAGCAGATCCTTTCACAGCCCTTGTGCTGGAAGTGTTGCAGTGTTCTTGTTACGTTGTGTGATGCACAGAAGTATAAATTACCCAACCAGTCAAAAAAGATAGTGATGGCTTCCCTGTAATGCTCTTCTTAAGTTCACCTGCTGAGCATCAAGTCTTTTGCATGACTTGGGCCTGTCCCAGCTCCCTGATAAGCCGGGGATTAATCTGTCTTTCCTGTCACTGGGCGTTCCTCTGAGCAGGTCAGTGAGGGAGAGGGAAAGCCGCACGAGGAAGAGCTCCAGCTCGTACGACGTCTCGTGCAGCCCCTCCCTGCAGAGCCGCGCGCTGCCCCCGGAAGAGGTGAGGAGCCAGGCTTCTGACGACAGCTCTCTGGGCAAGATCTCCAACATCCTGATGATCCCGCGGCCCCACCTGCACCAGTGTGAAGTCAGCAGCTCCTTGGGCTATACCAGCACCAGAGGTCAGCCTGGGGCAGGTGGGAAGGTGCCTTTGGTGGGGAGAGGAGGGGGAAGTTTGTGTTGGCCACTGCCAGGCCAGCACGGTGAAGATGGTGCTTGTATTGCCACTCACTGGGACAGCTTTTCCATAGCTGCAGCTGGGTGTGCGTTCTCCCTTTGTCATCCTTGTCCAATTCCATTGCTTTTTTTTATAGCTTGTCCTAAATAGAAGTGTCCTGACACTGATTTGCTCTTTTCCCTTGCCTATTGCCTTCTTTAGTACTTGACTGTTCTCCTGTGCCTGCCTGCAAGTGTGGACATACACAGGGAACTTGTATTATCCAGGTCACCTATAATCTATTGAATGAGAACTGCCCTTAGCAGTGAGCCCTGGGGGACCCTGCCTATAAAATTTCTCTGTAGGGATTCTGTGGGGAGTCATTAAGACTCACTTTCTGGATCCTTCCTTTTGACAATGTACTGCTGGGCTGTCTCAGTGTGTTAGCAGTGCTGGCACTCCTCTTTTCTTCCTTTCCAATTTAATTTTGTTCTCAGGCAATATGCAGTATCTTCCACAAACCCAGCTCATTTCTAGGTAAATTGTATTCCTCCTGCGACTGTTTCATCTTCTATAAAATTCTATCCTTGAAGGCTCTTCATGGTTTTTTCATGCCATGCTGTATGACACTTGATACCATATTTTTGCTGTCACAGGAGTCACAGTTACTGGTGTGGAGCTGCTCTCACACGGTGTACTTGACATCACATCTACCGGTCATGCTTTCCCCTGCTGTCAGTTAATACAACTCTTTTCTTTCTTTGATATTTCTGTTACTCCTTTAGTTTGAAGGATAGCTGTGTGACCCAGCTGAAGGTGTTCAGCAGGATAAGGATGTGTGTGGATTAGGACTGGCAGGGAGGGAAGAGTCAAAGAAACTGAGGTTTTTCACATGTTGTATTTGACAACACAGAATGGTAAATGAGACCCTTCCCTTTGGGATTTCCACTTGTTGGGCAGAGTAATTGCTACGTATCTATCTGGTATATTTTTCTCTCCTATTTCTAAATAACTGCACTTCCGTTCCACGCTGAATAGTGACAACTAACTGGTGTCTTGTGGAGATCATGTCCCACGTCTTCTGGGAGTAATCCCTGATTTCAGTGCTCAGATCTGAGTGTTACAGAAAAGGCATGTGTACAAGGCTCAGCTGTGGCTTCGGTACTCATCCTGAAGTTTTTATGTCAGTCTTTTGATTTCTCAAGAATTCTCTAAGGTCTGAGTAGCCCTTCATAATTGTCTTAGCATGTGGTTTCTTAATCAATTCGTTCAGAAGTTTACTGTTTACAGCAGTGCTGTAATGGCAGATGGAGTAATGGTTTTTCTTGTCTGGGTTCTTGTTTACATTGGATAGAAATTGCTTTCAGCTTCTCTGCCTGCTTATTTCTTAAGTCTCCTTATTTCCCCTTACCCTGGGCAATCTTTATATCCCTGAGCAGTTAATTCTCCTGTGCTTGGCTCCTGCAGGATCTCACGCTGGTTGGTTGTGTTTTGCAGATTTCCTTGAGAACACGCTGGAGTCGCAGCAGCGCGACTCCAGCGCCCCAGGGCGGTTCCACGTGGGCAGCGCCGAGTCCCTGCTGCACATCCGCCCGGGGGGGTACGCGCCCCAGCGCGCCCTCATCAACCCCTTCGCCCCGTCCCGCATGCCCATGAAGCTGACGTCGAACCGCAGGCGCTGGATGCACACCTTCCCCGTGGGTGAGCTGCCTCGCTGCACACCTGCCTGCTGGGACTTTGTCCTTGTCCAGGATTAGCACAGCAAGAGAGCCAGTGAGAGCTCTGGTGCGCTAAAGTGCTCTGTGCACTGCGCTCATTCGTGTACAGGCCTGAGCAATCCTCTTTTGGGAAATACCTCTATTTGCAAACGAGCAGCAACAGGTACAGAACAATTCCCTGTTGAAGGAAACCTAACCCTAACCCTCTTAAAGGGAATTGTAACTACAATTTTGGTTGATTTTCTGATGCTGAATTGTTTGCATAATTGTTTAATGCCTTGTATGTAGGCCCTCCAAAATGTTTTTAAAATACTTTGCTTCACTTGTTTCAGAGGAGATGGCAGAGGTTCAAGGTTTTGAAGATTTTTTGAACATGCTTTCATATGTCCATTAGCTCTCATTGCTTGTGCTGTTGACAAAAGAAGGGAAAATCAAGTGAGGAATCGGTGCAGATGTGGTGATCAGTGATCCAATTGTAACTGTGTAGGTCCCTCAGGAGAAGCTATCCAGATCCATCATCAAACCCGCCAGAATATGGCAGAAATGCAGGGCAGCGAGCAGCAGGATTTGACGCATTCCTCTGCGGAGCTGCTGGAGCTGGCTTACCATGAGGCAACTGGCAGGTGAGCCATTTGCTCAGTCTTGAATGTTGGGTGTGTAGACCGTGAGATCAGGTCTGTAGATAACCAGCTAAGCTTTATCTCTCTCCTGAGGGGATGTGAGTAGCTGGTTCTTTGCTGTCCTGCAAAGGCAGTGTTTTGGTTACTGCTGGAGGCAAACAAGCAGTATGGACATTTATGGAATGCTGTCACAGCCTTCTCTGTGCCGCCCTGGTGCCGTTCCATCTCTGCCGACATCAGCGAGGGAAGAGCTTGCTTCCAGCGCGGCCTGGCTGAGGGCTTGGTGCTCCATCTGCTAAAAGCACGGGTGAGGAAGGCTGTACAAAACAGGCTGCTTTGTTTCTCTGCAGACACGTCAGCTCTCGGCATCCAGGGGATAGCGCCTCCTTCCTGAGCTTCAGCGGGACCGAGGAGTACGGGAACGGGCTGGGTGCTGGCCCGGGCGCAGGTACCGGGGCCGGGACAGCGCTCAGAGCGTGGGGCAGGACTCGTGGCACGTGGGGGACAGGCACGGCAAAGCAGGAGGAATCGAGAGGGATCTGCTCGTGCACTTACTTGGACTTCTTGGCGTATGGTAGTTCTTTGGGTCGCTTTGTTGGTTTTAGTTTAGTTTGGTTTTGTTTAATGTGTCTGTACTTCTCTAGGGGTGTCTTATTGTTTACTGGTAATAAGCTCTCAGGCAGTAACTGAATTCCATAATAACAGAGCAGTGATGTTCAGACACAAAACATAACTAAATATGCACTGCTGGTCAGAAGCCTTTTTCTTTTTTTTCTTGGTGGGGTTGCCTTAATCCTTTAGAGAGAAGATGTGTCTGTACTTTTAGATGAAGGTTACCTCTATCTTCCTTAACTTACCCAGACACCTGAATTTGTGAAAATTCTCAACATTTCTTTTCAGCCCTGTAAATGGAACAACATGCCATATTAAGCATTCTGCTGTGTTGTCTGTTATTTTATGACCCTCTGCTTTTGTGGATATGCATTTTAGTTTAGACACACGGAAAAAAAGTTGAACTTATGGGCTACAACATTCAAGACTTATGTTCTTTTCTCAAAACCAATTTAAAGATTTTTTTAAGAATAAATTTGCCCTTCTGAATTACATTGGATTAAGACAATTTTGGTTTCCATTACGCCTTTCAGAGCCATAAAGAAGTTAGCAGACTTAATTTTCTAGTGCCTCATCTTGTATTCACATAGTCACATTTAAAATTATTTTCTGTTGCTTTCTTCTGTGAATTTGTTCTGATTACATTTAATTTTCTTGCTTTACATTTTTAGTATTTTTTGGCTTCTAAATAGGCTCTGTTTGTTTTTGCAATTGCTAAACTGCATTTCAGCTGGATGCAGTTTGCACAATGTAAATGTACAGGTCCTGGCAATAAACATGCTTGCATTTATGGAATTTCTTTGTGTCTGTAGCCCCTCACCTATCTATAGGGGCCACACTGAGTACTCAGTGATGGGACTGAGAGTTCTCCCTTTATGGTTTGAGTCAGCTGTGAAATGAAGCAGTCTGGGGGGGAGTTGTGTTTTTTTGAATTTCCAGAAATGGGATTTCTTGTCGAGTCTGGTTCTCCTCTGCTGCCTGCAGCATGGTGTGGTGCACCAGGGGCTTCAGAGTGGAAAATGATCCCATCGATTTCCCTCGGGCTTCGGGAGGTTGTCGCTGTTGCCCCGCAGATGCAGGTGGTAGCTGAGACAAGGAAATCCTGTTGCAGTTCCCGGTGTGGATGGCAGATGGCAGGAGGAGCTGGTGGAAGGTGAAGGCCACTGAGAGGCAGCTCCCCTGCGGGTTACTGGCATCCTCACATAGCAGATATCCACCCTTCCCCTTGCAGGGGAACAGCAATGGTGTTGATACCCATTTCCTGGGTAAATCTACCTGAGCTAGTTTTAAACAATAGTACCTTTTAAAAATTTGGAGGCTTACTGAAATTTTTATTTTGATAAATGGCTTTGAAGGTAGCAGTTTTTCTTGTCTCCTTAGCCTCTCTTTTTCTCTCATGTGCCACGCCATCTGTTTATAGGAGCTTATAGCATCTACTTTTCAAGATGTTTCACCATTTTGGGGAAGAGAGTTTTGTTTGGGTTTTAGCTACTGAACACTTCTAGTGAGATGTTCCAGTTTGATCCAAGATATATTTTTTCCTCATTAATTGGCTTAGTGGTTTTTTCTCCTGTGCAGAACCATGAGATTTTCCATGCAGAGAAATTCTGTATCTTAAAACATCATCCTGCTTTTGATTTATTTTTATTTGAAATTCAAGAGAAGTGCATAACTGCTTAAAATAAATAACATTCCTTTCTTGTAGGGGTGAACCTCAAAACTCAGAACAAGGATTCCTTGGAAGACACTGTCTCTAATTCTCCAGATCCAAGTAAGCAGGAGAAAGGTTTGGAAGAGCGTTTGCATAGGTGGGAAGATGGGGAGGGAAAGGGCATGTACATATATAGAGGCATCAGGAGGTGGTAGGCAAGAAACTGAGGAGCCTCCTTGGCTTTTGGCAGTGGTTTATTTTGGCCTGCAGTAATTTGCAGGATCTGCCTGTACTGTCTCACTGTGATTGCAGTTCCGTAGTTCTTAAGAACATGTGAAGCTGTTTGTTGTGTTACAGCTGAAATCCTTTCCTTACCAGACACTATTCTGCAAAAAGCTAAAGCTGCTGATCTCTTATCTGCCTCTCAGTGTGAAAAGTTTGTTTGGTACCAGCTTGTTGAAGTAGAATTAGTACAGTCAGTTTCTGAATTTGGTACCATTTACTGAGAAATATCTGCCTTCACTTCCTAGAGAAACAAGTGTGTCATTGCTTAAGAAAGCATTTTCTTTGTAGTAGTCTGTCATGTATTACTTTCTTGTGCAGTGTTCCTGCCATTGGTGTTAACAGTTTTATAGTAAAATAAATTTCTGTCTGTAGGAGCTCTATGACAAGAAGTTAAGCAACAGTAGGTGATACAGATTGTTTGAATTGGGTCAGAATGTAATGCAGTGGTGAGCTGATGATTTGGTATAATCTAGTTAGCTTTTCCTTTTTAATGTCTACTTTTACATTCCTGTAATCTCAAAACTGCAGCATAACTCTAGGAAAGGGTGTGGGAAAAGATTGCTTTCCAAGTTACTATTTTTCTGGTCTTCCCACCCCTCTGGATATATCTTCTGTTTTTATAACTGTGGAAATACTCCCATTTCTGCTGTTGTACTATTCCAGAAAGAGGCTGGTCTGTCATTCTTTCTCTCCTCCTCTCCAGCTCCTTCTGTAGTTGTTTAGGATGCAAAACTGGTCTGATTTTCTTGTTCAGACTTGGAATGTTGATCTGTTTATTAATAATCAGTAACTGCACCTGACTTGCTGTAATTTTGGAAGAGCGGTGGCTATGCCAGCTCTAGCTTTCAATCAAGAGGAAATTAAATGTATTAACTTTGAATGCCTTTTGCATGATGGGGTTGAATCAGCATGTGCACTGCATTGTTTAACAAACTCTGTCTCTTTCTCTCCCTCCCTTCTTCCCATGTATTTTCTTTTTCCCTTCCCATTCCACACCCCTTTTTGTCCCTGTTGACTTTATGCCAACTCTGTTTTTCGTCTCATTCTTTTCAACTCTCCTCTTCACGCACTTCTTTCATCCTGCTCCGCACCCTGTTTTTCCATGGGTGACCACACGTGCCCCCCTTGTGTGCCCCCATGACACAACGAGGCAGTTCTGACGCTGTCTGCTCCCCCCATAGTGCCAGGCTTCTGTTGTACAGTTGGAGTGGACTGGAAATCCCTGACCACCCCAGCCTGCCTCCCTCTCACCACGGATTACTTCCCCGACCGCCAGAGCCTGCAGAACGATTACACCGAGGGCTGCTACGACCTGCTGCCAGAGGCTGACATTGACAGGTTTGGCCAGCACCTCCTCTGTGCAGTCCTTGCTTAAGGAGCGGGTGATGGAAGAGGATCACTGCAGTCTGTACAAGTGAATGATGGATTGCTAACAGAGCAGCAGAATACTTACATTTTTCTTTTTTTTCCAGTGATAGCTTTGGACCTTTTCTGATGTTCCCACCCGACAGTATGGTGTGCTCTGTAAATTTAATGTTAGAAATTGTTTGGATACAAATTTTTATGTCTCTTTTCTGTTGTGTTTTGATCAAAATATTCAACCTCAAGCTATCATCTCTGTTAATCTACTTTCTAGCAAGTGTTTTGGAAACACTAAATGAGCAAATGCATGTGGACACAGTATTCAAGATGCTTATCCTCCCTCTAATGGATATTTAGTTTAAAGAATCTTGTTGGAAAACAGAGTTAGTTGGACAAATAGAACTTCCCTGCTTGTCTCAAAGGTCTCTGGTGACTGTTCTTACATAGGGTTAGATGGATTTTTTTTTTTTTTTACTGAAGCAGTCTCATTATCTTAAACTTTTTTCAGTCTTTCCATAACTTGTAAGACATCAAAAGACCTGCTCGTGTTGCTGCTTTATGGAAGCAAAACTAAAGTATTAATCAGGGTGATTGAAATACATAGGAAGTAATAGGATTAATGAAGAAACACCTGAAAGAAATGTCAGTAGGAAGGCAAAGTTCAGAGCAGGAGCTGCACTAAGATGAATGTGTGCTCTAACCCCTCCCTGCTTTCCACTTCCCACTGTGGGAGAGGCTGGAGCACTGCTGCCCACTGGCATTCTGAGCTCTCCTGAACATGTACAAACTGCACTTAGGCTGCCTGCAAAGTGCTGGAAAAGTCATCTTTGGGGAATTTATTGTTCCACAACTGCTGTAGGCAAATTTGTTACTAGTTGCCAAACTGCTCTCAAAAGGCAGCAGTAAATATTGCCAGACAGTTCATCACCCTGTGTCAAAAGGTGCCCCTTTTCCCTCCTGCTCCCACAGGCAGGTGTTCCCAGGGCCTGGAGCAGGGCTAAGAATAGGTGTGTGGTCAGCTTCCTTATTCTAGTCTGCTTAACCTTTGTGTCCAGGAGGGATGAGGAAGGAGTGCAGATGACAGCCCAGCAGGTGTTTGAGGAGTTTATTTGTCAGCGCCTCATGCAAGGCTATCAGATTATTGTGCAATCCAAGCCGCAGAAGCCGGCCCCGGCCGTGCCACCCCCGCTCAGCAGCAGTCCCCTCTACAGCAGAGGTGAGTGACCTGGGCTTGACAAGTCAGGCTTTTCTCTTCTGCCAGTCCCAGTAACCTTGAACTAGGCACATCCACCAGTTGCTCAACACGTTGTTGGCTGTTATTTGGTGGTTCTGCCCAGGGAAGTTCTGAATGGGTGGTGTAGAAATCCCAAGTGCTCTCCTTTGCTTATGATATCAGCAAATCTTAACTGTAAGAGCAGAAGACTCCTTGTGCAACTGCTCCCTAAAAATGTGGCCTGGAAGATGGGTTTTGGGTTGTGCTGAGATCAGAAGCCCACTTCTGGACTCCAGCTCTGGAGTCTCTTCCTGTTGGCACAGTTTGTTGATAAAGTCCTGAGTACTGCAGTAAGCTGAAAGGGTTTTGCTTTTTACAACTAGGTCTTGTGTCAAGAAATAGACCTGAGGAAGAGAATCAATACTGGCTGAGCATGGGCCGTACTTTCCACAAAGTCACCTTAAAAGACAAAATAATTACTGTGACTCGGTACCTGCCAAAGTGAGTATCTCTTTGCTTGGGCAGTTAGCTGTCAGTGTTCAGATGAACATTCTTCTCCAGCTCTGTGCTTGCTTGAAAGAGCACCTTCTTTCTTTTTAGGAGAAGAAAGGAAAGCATCAGTATCAGTACTGAGATTAATGCTTGTGTTTGATCTTTTAGGTATCCATATGAATCTGCTCAGATAAACTACACCTACAGCTTGTGCCCCTCACACTCTGACTCTG
This sequence comes from Anomalospiza imberbis, assembly GCF_031753505.1. NCBI lineage: Eukaryota > Metazoa > Chordata > Aves > Passeriformes > Viduidae > Anomalospiza > Anomalospiza imberbis. The sequence goes on from NC_089698.1 coordinate 11,151,368, forward strand.
AATTTGTCTCTTGCTGGGTAGAATTTTCCCATGAGAGACTAGAAGAGTACAAGTGGAATTACTTGGATCAGTATATCTGCTCTGCTGGTTCAGAGGATTTCAGGTGAGAGCTTCTTTTCCATCCAGACTGTTCTGTGTCCTAATTGCCTCTTTTTCTTTTTGACCTAAAATTTCATCATCAAGTTCAACCCACTTGAATGCTCAGTGCTCCAGGGAGAATATCTGGCCTGCTTTCACTGTCAGCTTCCAGCAGCTGTTGCCTTGTGGGAACCTTGCTCTGTGTTGCTGCTGCATTATCTGACCTTTGATACAGACTCTTGATCTCAAAATTCAGCATGAACTTCTTTTTTCCTCTACTACAAATGCAAAGAAATAAGATAGCATTTTGTACCATACAGATGCTTTTCTTGGCTTCTTACTGATTTCTGGATCTGACTCAAAACTTCCATTTATTTGAAGCTGTTGCAGGCTTGCTTGAGTGCTGGACTTGACTTGCAGTCCTACTCCTAAGCTGTGGAGCAAGTGCTTACCAGAAATGTGGAATATCTCCACTAGTATCAATAGCTTTTTTGATATCTTCTCTCCACACAACCAGTCTTTATCATCTGTTCTTTTCAGGTCTCAGTCAAAATACCTCCTACGCTAATGTGCACCTTGAAAATTCCTTTTTGCTTGCATAGTTTTAGAGGAAAAAAAGCTTTTGGGGCCTATCTTTTACAGAAAAGAAAGCGTATCTCTGTGTGACAATTACTCTGAGGATAGCCTTGTTGCCAGTAATACTCAAATTGCTGACCATCCCTTTGCACGTGTGCTCGTTCTGTCTCAGGGATGGCAGCGAGGGTGGTCGCTGCACTCACTGAAAAGCGCAGCAGGTATAAGGATTTATACTTTCGATTCGGGAAAACCCTTCCCAGGAAACTGCTGACCTCTGTCCTGCCTTCCACATTCCTGCAGCCTTATCGAGTCCCTGAAGTTCTGGAGGACGCGGTTCCTGCTGCTGCCCGCCTGCATCAGCGCCACCAAGCGCATCATGGAGGGCGAGGCGCACTGCGACGTGTACGGCGACAAGCCCCGCTCGGACGAGGAGGAGTGGCAGCTCCTCGACGGCTTCATCCGCTTCGTGGAGGGCTTGAACCGCATCCGCCGCCGCCACCGCTCCGATCGAATGATCCGAGTGAGTCCCCGGCCCCCGCTGGGGCTGGGTGTGACCCGAGCCGCTGATGAGGCGTTGGCAGGGACCCGAGTGCATCCCGGGCAGGCTGGGCCACGGTGCCGTGTCCGTGCCATCCATCCCTAAAGGACGCTGCTGGCCGTGGCCTGTGTCAGCTTTCAGCCAGCAGGGCTTAATGTGCTAGTTTGGCATCACAGACGTGATGTTTTGGGAGAGGAAACAGAGCTGTTTCCTTCAACAGCTTGAAGGAAATTTCCCTGGGATGAGCTTCCTGTGCTGCTGTGACTGGACCCAGGCTCAGGGCATTTCTTGCTCAGGGACCAGCCTGGCTCTTCTGCACGATCTTGGCCTGGCACTGCTCTGTTTTATACTGTAGCCAGTCTTTTGTTACCCACGAGCCTGATGGCTCCTCTTTGCAGGTGTGCTCTGCTTTGTGCTGCAGGTGGGCTTAGCCTAGCTGCAGCACTCTGCCTTGTGATGCAGACGGTTCATCCAGAGGGGTCTGAGGTAGTTAAGCTGGTCACTTCTGGGTTAACCTGGATTGGTTCTGTGCTGCAGTTTCAGGAGAAGGATTGGAAAAAGAGAAATATGTGAGTGATTTTTTTGGTAAACAGTTTGAAGATGCTGCAGAGAAACTGGCTAATATGTATTAAATCCTGTTCCCATTCTCACAGCAAATGGGGTAATTTATTTTGAAGCAAATTCACCTTTTTCAGAATTACAAATATTTTATTTTCAGAATAGCATCCACAAAAGACACTAGGCTATTCCACTTGTTGTGTAGCAAGTGGTTGGACTCCCTTTTTAAAGTGTGCTTAGTAAAGCCCTGCTGACATGAGGTGTTGTGTTCTTGCTTACTAGTTAAGCCTAGCTTGACAAAGTCTGTGCTTCCATTTTTTCTTTGTTAGAAAGGGTCTGCCATGAAAGGCTTGCAGATTGCTGGTCCAATTCCCACTCACTCCCTGGAGCAGTCTGGGCCTCCCATTGGGAAAAAAGGAACCTCAGCACTCTCAGCTCTGCTGCAGATGGAAGCCAGTCAGAAGTGAGTCTCTACAGGCTGTGTGAAGAGCCAAGAGCATCCTTCCTGCACATTGCACCTGGGCTGGCTAAAGCACATTTGGGGAGCCTTGCCTCATGTTGTGTTAAATACATAAGAGATTAATATTTTTAATGCTAAATTAGTATTACACATGCATAATAAAACTGAGTTCAAGGGTCCATGTTGTTTGTGGGGCTAAAAGGTACTTGTGGAATGTTGGATCCGTGCCTCAGTGTGTGGGAAAGCAAATATCTGAAAATACATCAGTACCCCTCTGCAACATTTGCCTTCGGAGGGAAGCTGACACAAAGTATGTTTGAAAAAACTCTGTATTTCTTCCTTTTCCTTTAGGACTCTGGGGGAGCAGCAAGCAGCAATGCTTTCTGGGAAGAGCTCTGGCCAGCCTTCAGAGAGTGGGAGCATTGCTATCACACCCACCTATATGGACAGCCCTCGGAAGGTAAGGACTTCCTGGGCTTTCTTTAGCTGCTGCTTCTACATAAGAATTCCTCAAATAATCAAAGATTATTTCTCTGAGCACTTGGCTACATCATACCACATTTTACTCTAATTCAGTAAGGGCTGCTCCTGTGCTGGCCTTTGTGTGCAAGGGCAGAGGAATTCAATTCTGTAAGAGTGACAATGGTGTGGAATCCCTGGCATTGCCGTCTCAGCATTTTGCTGATGTAAGTGCTGTTTGCTAATTAGTGCATTTCCTTTGCTGGTAGCACATTTCATTTCGGTCATGGCTTGCCTGTTGGGTGTAGCAGTGCAGTGCTGTGTGCATCTGCGCGCAGGCTGTCTTGGAGAGCAAAATCAAGCTCTAGATTGTGACAGTGTGAACACTGAGTGGGATTTTAACAGCAGGAACTTGAGTCTCTTGCCTCTGTTTAGAGGAGGGGGTGTGTTCCTGAGAAGTGATTTAGATGACATTCCTTCACTGGCTGGACTCCAGGCTGGAGAAATGGTCTTCCTGGAGCTCTCTTGAGACACTTAAAGAAAAGACTGTGCTATCCCTCAGCCTTTCTGCTCTCCCTCTGTGAGACCCAGGAGAGCAGGAACTCTGCTTCCAAGTCCAACCAGAAATATTTGGTTATTTTTCTGTGTTCTGACACTTCTTTCAACAGAAGTAACAAGGAACTGAATAAATGTACAGGACTTAAATGTGACCTGTCTTTGGGTTCAACAGTTCAAATATTGCAAAGAAAAGGTTCTCAGATTCACCACTATCAACCACTTATTTCAGCATTTTTCTCTAAGCATCTAATGTTTCTACATCCACTGTTTTGTGCCAGCACCAGGAACAAGTATTGTGTTATCCTGGAGACCTAGATATTGAAAGTTGAAAAGATAGAGTAACTGTGATAATCTTAGTACTAGACACTTACTCGTAGTATCAGAGTTGAGAGAGCACAGATGAGAGTCCGGAGCAGGATGTGCTAGGCCTGGAAACAGTAGGTGCTCAAACTGACTTGAGGCATGAGTGCAAACTTCCATATCATAATTCAGGCTTTTTATACTTCTCTTCTACCATTTTGAAAAATCAGCTTCTCTCTTTAAATACAGAAATCTTAAATGTCCCTCTCTACCAGTAAAACTGGTGAAAATTCCATGTGAGAAACCAGAGAGAAGAATGTGATGTCCAGTTGTTCTGCGTGGCACAGGGGAAGAGGCAAAGTGGGCTTCCCTAGCAGTGGCACAGGAGTGTGCTGGGACCAGATTAGCAGAGTTTGTGCTACCAGAAAATGCCACCATGAGTAATGTTAAAAGTAATGTTCAAAAGCCTCTTTGGAAGGCTGTCTGGAGACTCTGGAAGAGTGTGTTATCAACTGAAGGCCTTTCATGCTGCAGCAGTAAACACTCCTGTAAATATTTACACACAGGGACTGGGAGATAAGCAATTGCAATCTCCATATAGATGGCTTATGCCTGTTGGAAAGATGCCAGTGGGCAGGCAGCATTGTGCTCACTTGGGAACAGCAGCAAGTGTGTGCCTCGTGTCACAGCCCCTGCAAGGCTCCTCAGCACAGGGAGGTCTGGCTTGCCACACACTTGCAGCCAGAGAATTGACAAATTATCACAGCTGTGAGCTCTGCCGGCAGCCAAGGGAGCAAGTGCTTTTCTAGGATGCCCTTCAGTGCTTGAGTTATTCCAGATGAAAACTGAGCCACTGGCTTTGCATCACTTTGTTTCAGAGTAGAATTGACAAGTCACTTGAGCCAGTTACTGGGCAACACTGTGGTTTTAACCCAGTGAGTTCACTTGATCCATGATCTGTTTGGGAAGTCTTTGCCCTCATGGATCCAGGGCACTTGGCTCTGCTTCTGCACAATGTAAATTGCCAGTCATGTAACCTGGCATTGATTCTTCCCAGAAACTGTTTTATATGTACCTACCAAGGTAAGCATCATCTTAACTGCAGGCTAGACAAAAATATTTTGCCAAGGGAACAGAATAAAGAATTGCAAATAGGGAATGAAAATCTAGATGAGTTCCACTACATTGTCTTATGTGATAAGAGAATCGTGACACATCTTTGAATAGCAGCAGGGGATAAATTCACCGGGGTTTGCAAGTAGGCAGGAACATAGCACAGGCAGTGTCTGTTTAATTTTGCATGAAGTATTAAACACAGTGTTGGAAGGATCTTTGTGAGGAGTTTTTCTTCCCTTTCCTTTGCACCATACCAGACCTGCATGGAAGAGGAAGAGGGTGCTTCCTGAAAAGAGCTCCTTTGCCTGTCCCTCTTTATCGTTTGAATGTCTAACAGATTAGAAAAAAAATCTGTCCTCCTTTGGATATTTGTCATTACACCTGTGGTTTCTGTATTTCAGTTTTGTATATGGGATGGAGGCCCCCATACTTCAGAGCTCAAGACTTTCTCCTTTGAAGTATGGAGGGGAGGCTGCAGTTTCAATTGGCTTCTGATCAGTGTGGGTTTAAAAATTTTGGGAATGCATCTGTGTCAAGGAAGAGCAATGTCTTGTTACAGAGAGAGAAAGTAAAGATGTGTGTGTGAGTAATTCCTGATGCTGTGCATTCTGCTGCATCTGACCTTCTGGGTCTGGGATTTGCATTCTCCTCATACTTTCTCTCTGTGGTCATTTCATACTTGCACAACCTTGTATTTGCTTTTCTTGAACTCCTTGTTCCTGTTGCTGTTGCCATTAATGGGCCTACTTCCTCTGATGCCTTCAGGATGGGGCCTTCTTTATGGACTTTGTTCGCAGCCCACGCACAGCTTCAACCTTCTACTCACAGGTTAGTTTGGAATGGGTGTTGTCAGCTCTGGCTTTTGGATTGAGGTGATGGACAGCATTTGTGTCCTGAGTTTAACGCGCTGGGAACCTGTGTTAGTTTCTAGATACTCTCACTGAGAGCGAGATGTACGGCACTGGCAGAACAAAGTGGCAGATGCAAGCATTTTTTTCCACTGTTCGATGTTTGTGCTGTGTTTTGGATGTTCATGTGTCCTGTCTCACTGTCCTTTACTGTCTTGTCAACTACTAAAGCTGCTCTTTTTGTTTTTCAGTGAGTGCTTGTTTTCAGTCTTACCTCACTGAACAAAATGGCAACAGCTCACTTTGTCTGGTTCTTGGCTAAATTTCTTCTGTGGTGTTTGACAAGGTGACTGTGGAGATATCCAAGTCAAATTGTGTCCTTGGATTCCTGAACAACTGAGGCTGAAAATATATAGTATCATCTTGGTTTAAAAGAGTTCCTGGGACTGAAGTCGTTTGTCCACTTAACACCAGTTTGGAATTAGCAGTAACACAGTGTGGCCATAGGAAATGCTGCTGCTTGAAGAGAGCCCTGAGGAGGGAGAAAGGCTTTTGCTGGCTGTGGGTGCACTGTAGAGTTGACCCTGGAGCATCTGCTGGTTTTGGCTGCCCAAAAAGAGATTTTTGGGGTGTGAGAAATGGCATAAATAAAGGACTTTTGGCAGTCAGACCTAAGTCAAGCTACCAGCTTTGTGATTTTTAGCTGTGTATGCGCTGTGGATTCATCACAGCAGAGCAGCCCCCATGTTTATACCAGCTTGAGTTAGAGTTACTCTGCTGTTCGTGTTCTCTCCCCCACCTCTCCAGCTTTTATATAATGTGCCTTCACTAAACCATACGTGTTAATGACAGATGGCAATTACAGCCTGTACTTAGCCGAATCCTTCGGCATTCATGCTCTTTCTGAAATGATTTTATGTTAATTTTGTGAACTATTCAGTCTACCATTGGAACAGTGCGAGTGTTCCTGCGGGAGGAAAGTGTTCCTGTTGTCTTGGCGACATAGGTGTGGGTGGGTGTCAACCAGCCTTCTCATGCTGCCCTGAGAAAGGAGGGAAGATGAGCTGGTGTTTTTTTTTTTTGAGCATTATGAAACTTGAATTCTTGTGATACATTTGCATATTTTTGAGAGTTAGACTTGAAACTATATTTGCTAAATGCTTACTACCTTCCCCTAGTGATAAAGTATCCTGTTGTGTGCTTATAATCATAGTTATTCCCTTGGGTTGAAAATGTCAGGGTTGGACTGGTGTTGCTGGTTTGCCAGTAGTCCTCTCAATGCAATTGTTGCTGGGTTGGTGATCCTCATCTTTATTTGGGTCTGAATTTGTTGTTTGTCAGGAGCTCTGTAGTGATGACAAAATAAGACTGTATTTATCCCTTCTGCATATGCTTGTGCTTCCTTAGAGTATTGCTTGTTGTTGACTAACTTGGGCTGAGGCTCGGATGATGCAGGGAGGGGAGAAGATGGGAAATGGATTACACGATGAATTTCACAGAGATGCTGCTGTGCTTGCTCCTCCCAGGTCTCTATCGATCAATCCGTTCCTGCAACCTCAGATGGCAGCGCCTTGCTTCCCACGGGGCAGGTCCCTGACAGGGGCAGCACCCAGGCCCTGGGGAGCACCCAGAATGCTGCAGAGCCAGGATACAGCACAGCTGGTGCTGCAGAGGGCAGGTAGGAGAGGCACAGCAGTGCTGTACTGCAGAGCTCTTCAATTCCAGCCCCTTTCTGCTGTCAGGGAATGGGCACTTAAACAAGAACCTGGGAACAGGCTGTGCTGTGCCTGTCAGCACGAGCAGGCACTTGTCACAAGACCTTACTGCAGCATTTCCACGTGCAGAGAGAGTGGTAGTAAAATAAGCCCTGCAACCCAGTTTTCCAGAACTAAATGAACACAAGGCCTAATTTCTCCACCCACAAGAAGGGCTTCATTCTTCAAGAAATGAAGGAATTCCATTTCTGAAATCTGCTAGTAGGAAACCAGGCTTTGAATTGACATCTTGTCTGTTTTGGCAAGGGGTGGGGGAGCTGCAGGTCTAATTGGATCGAGTAGATTGATGAAATCCAAGAGATTCTAACCTGGAAGCATGACACCAAGGGAGGAAGCAATGTTGAAAATAAACTTTATTAGCACCTGTTTCCTGTGGTTGTATATTACAGTAAAAAAAAATAGCCAACTTCAAAATGTTTGCTCTCAATTGCTGCTGAGTACAGCTGGATGTGACACATTGTGCATTGGGTCCATATAGCAGTGTCCTGGTGACCTCAGGGGGGAAATACTCATCTGATGCTTTTAGTTGTCCTCCTTGAGTTGAAAAAGGAAATAAATGTGGCAAAGTCATTGTTGAGAAGAGAGAGCAATTTTCTTAAATGTACGTATTTGAACAAATCTAGCAGCTTCCTTGATTTTTGAACATGCTTCTGTTTACTGCCCAGCTCCCAGCAGTGTTCAACAAGTGCTCTGACTTCCTCCTCCACTTTGGTAGAGATTCTTGAAGCCATGAAACACCCCACGTAAGTTTTTAATATAAATGTTCTTAACATGTGATGAGATATTTAATAAGAGGACACGAGAAGTGGAGTCACTCAAAGGAGAGCCCCACATCAGCTGTTGAAGAGTTTTACACTTCCTTTTGTTATTCAGTTCCAGACTGTCTAATAAGGAATTTTATAGAAATTGAGATACGAGCAAAGACTTCAATTCTTAGTCCCAGAACCTTGTCAAATCAAGAATTCCCAGTAAGTCACTAAAGTGCTGTCAGTGACAGCTCTTCATCTTGTTATCAAAAGCCAATGAGACATCACTGCAGAGGCACTGTGCATCTCTTGTCCTGTATTCTATCCTCCCTCTCCCTTTCTTTTCCCCAGCAGTGATTTTTGCCTTTGTTACTTAAAAGAGCTCTTGATCAGCCTGTGTTAACACGTGTGGCTTGCTGTGCTTCAGCACAGGGATCCAGCTGCTCTCTGAACAGAAGGGCCTCTCCCCCTACTGCTTCATCAGTGCAGAAGTTGTGCACTGGCTGGTGAATAACGTGGAAGGGGTGCACACCCAGGCCATGGCCATTGACATAATGCAGGTAAGGAAACTATCCAGGAGCATGTGGAGGGCCAGAAATGCCTTACTCTGTGGAAAACAGTAAAGTTTTAGAGCAAAGCGTAGCAATAATTTCTGTTACTTATTAAAATCTTCTTATGGATGAGTATTGAAAGCAGTGCTCAATAGAATGCAAGGTAATAATGACATTTTCTGGGTTCCCTGTCACAAACCAGCAACATCTTCTTCACTAGTAATACATCTTTTTTTCTACTTATATGATGATGGTTCTGTTTATAACCTGTAATTAGCTGGTACTTACCAAGTGCTCTGCATTGTGTTGGAATTGAGGCACTAGGCTGTGATTTGGTTTTCCTTTCTGATAATTAGTTAATAAAGTTGTAATAAAACCAGCATATGACCTTTTGGATCTGAAGCAGACACACTTTATGCAGGAACACTGCTTGTATTCATCAAGGGATTTTTCTGTATTGAACTGTGTCAGGGGCAGAAGGCTGGAAATGTTCTGGAGTTCATTCCTCTGCTGAGATCCCATATCAATTAATAGAGAACTTAGAATGCTTCCAAACTCTTACCTTCTGTAAATCCATCTATAAAACCAGAGCAGGGTATGGGAGGAATTCAGACATCTGTAGAAAGGTCAAATGTAATTTCTCAGAGAGATAAGAAATTGCTACATTTACTGAATATCAAAAGATAACTTTGCTGGTATTCTTGTTAGGCACATATTTGGACAAAAATATGCCAAGGAAAAGAAAATTACTTCCTAATGTTCTCTAGCAACCTTTTTATGTAATTGGAAGAATGATTTCTTTATATATTTGCTCTGTTCTTTCTTTTTCTTGTTCAGAAAATGTTAGAAGAGCAGCTTATTGTCCATGCATCTGGAGAAGCTTTAAGAACCTTTATTTATGGCTTTTATTTTTACAAGATTGTCGTGGACAAAGAACCAGACCGAGGTCAGCATTGTTATTACAAGACTTTCCTCACTATCCCTTTGAATAATCATTAGGCTGGTCTTGATTCTTAGGGGTGCTGCAGCAGGAATGCATTTTGGGAGCAACCAAAACCACTGATCTCAAGAGTCTGAGAAATTTGGCCTTTTTAGTTAAGGGAAAAAAAAAAAAAAAAAGAATAGCAGAAAACATAAAGTAATTTTTATCCTGCCTCTTTTTCATCAAGAACTACTTTTCTGTCTGAGCCTTGTCCATTTGTTTCTAACTGGACTTCCCTTCCCCTTGTGCAGTGGGGCTGCAGCAGCCTGCCATGTGGCACACAGCTGCCATGGATGACTTCTCAGCCTTCCAGAGGAAATGGTTTGAGGTGGCCTTTGTGGCAGAAGAGCTCCTGCACTCGGAGATCCCGGCGTTCTTCCTGCCCTGGCTGCCCAGCCGCCCCGCCTCCTATGCAAGTAGGCACAGTTCCTTTAGCCGCAGTTTCGGAGGACGGAGCCAGGCAGCTGCACTCTTAGGTAGATGCACAGCACAGGTGACAGCTGGGGAAGTTCAAGGGGATAGTTTGAAAGGGGAAGAGCAGCCAGCCAAGGGTATGATCTCACGTGGACCAGCAATAAAGCTGCAAATTTCATGCTGGCCTTACAGTGTCTTGCACGTGGACTCGCTCTCATATGCTTTAGGTGTGTTTCACTGGCTGGGCAGGAAACTTTTACTTCAGAGTACTGGAATACAATAAAGAAGTCTTTCTTAAAATATTCCTTCTTCCTGAACCTCTAGAATTTAGGGAGGAAGATGCTTTGTCTCCCTGCAAATCCAGAGAGACAGTTCACAACCTGTAAAGTGTATGGAGGGATAAGTGCTGAGAGCAGCAAAACAACCAAACTATTCTTAAAATTACATCTCTAATTGCTTCCTAGGGGCAAAAGCCACACTGAGGTACAGATGTGTTAGAAGTTTTCTGTGATGTGCTGGAGGCTTTTTAGGTAATCTGAACCAGACTCCTTACATTAATGAGTCTGTGAAGCCCAGCTGCAGATGATCCCTGTGGTATGGAAGCAGGAGGAAGATCTTGCTGCTGGGCAAGATCCCATTAGTATCTAATGTTCTCTAATGTGTGGAGAGTAACCCTGACTGCCTCTAACAGCCCATGAAACACACTGGCTGTGTGACTGACCCTGCTGCTTTGTCAGCTTCTTGTTACATTTCCAGGCCAGCCTGAGTCACTTGCTTCTGTTCTCCTTTCCTTAAGAGAAAAATCATTGCTATGGAACTGCAGCTTCAGGTTTATTTAGATGCGTCGGTTAAAGGCCTAGCAATTAAGGATGAAAAGAAAAAAAATTGCTGTTCTCCTGTTGTGTATATTTGACCTTCTGAAGAGAAGTGCCTTGCTGCTGGTGTAGTATCTCTTAAACCTGAAGTCACAGTAATCCTTGTGTATTTCTGAGAACCTTGTTTGAAGAGGAACAGCATCAGAAATCTGAAAGCATTAAGGATAGGAAGTCTGAACTAATGGTTAATTCCCTGAAGTCAACATATGCAGGTTATTTTCCCTGTCACATGATAAATCTGTTGCCTTGGCTGGTATCCAACCTCATTAGCTCAGTGGCTGGCTGGAGCTGAAGCCTGAACTGGCTGGCATGAAAGTACTGTGGAGGCTGGAGGCACTGGGGGCAGATCCTCGTCATGGTTTGATCTCTTACTCACTATTTAGCCTGAGAAAACCAGTTCACATTCCTCTGTCTGTGCTCTGTTGTGAGCTGAGAAGACTGAGACCCAGCAGGCCTGCACCCCTGGAGATGAGTAGAAGTGTGCCTCAGTGTCCCCCTCACCTTTCATTTAACGCCAGCCAGGAACAGTGTATTCCTGCAGCATGTGGGTATTACACATCTGAGTAGTTCTCCTTTTCCTTTCAGTTGGGATTATGTCCATTTTACTATTTAACTAATTTGCAGCCCTTGAATGAGTGATAAATGCCTTCAGATTGCTCTCATGCAGTCTGGGTTTTCCAGGAATTATAGTTTCTTGTAGAAAAACGGAGTGTGGAAGTTTTTTCTTACAAAGGAGCTGGTTTAAATGATGCTTCTGTGCTGTCCCTCTTCTAAACAGTATTCCAGAAAAACTTCAGCAGTTCATCTGAGGTAAAGAGCTTTACTAAACCCAGATGACCCCCTGGTCCACGTGACTTCATTTGTTCCTCTCTTGGTCTTGATTAGGTTGTGGTTTTTATTTCTTCCCCTCCCCACCTTCCCTAAATGTCAGGCTGTGACATAAAATTGCATGCAAGCATTGGGAGCTCTGGAACAAGCTCCATGTATCTCTCAAATCTTTATTCCTCCCAATTTCCCAATCACTTGCCCAATGACTGTCCCCTTTCCCTTCCCAGTGGAAGTCTGACCTGTGATACAGCTAATCTTGTCCCTTTGATTTATAGCAATGCATGCACTAGCAACTGTAGTCATGTGTGTAGTGGAGTCTGTGACTGGAGAATAACCTGCCTGCTCCTCTCCGATTTGCTTAGTAAATCATTAGTAAAATACTCAATAGTAGAAGACAATTGGGAAGCAGGTGAGTCCTCTTAAAGTCTGACCTATGGAAGCCAGAGTATATTCTATTGGAACAAGTTGCTTTTAATCAGAAGCCTCTGAATTCAGACACATGGACATTTCTCATCAGTGTTTAATGTATTTTTGATTAGCTCATCTCGTTAGACTGGTTTCCTCTGGCTTTGCCTGTGAGCTGCAGCTGCAGACAAGGCAGAGAGACAGTCCAGCCCTAACAGGGAGTCTGCACTCTCTGGGAAAAGCAACAGTCTAAGGGAGCAGGGAGCTCATTCTTCACAGTGTGCTAGTCTGGGCACACTGGGCTGTGGTGTTATCACTGACCTCTTGGCTAATGACCAACACCTACCTGACTGAGCTGCTTTGATTTCACAGCTTCCAGGATGTTGTTTTCCAACACACTTTGTTACAAATTTGGCACCATAACCTCCTGACCACAAGTATGGTATTCACAATATCACAAAGGAGCCAGAAAAAGAAACTCCCACAGTGTTGGTGTGACAATACCACATCAACTCAGAAATTGCAAATGACACATTTCCCAAAGACAAAAATGGGTCTTATTTATGAAACAAAACTGGGTGATGTTCTTTCATTTTTGTTGTGTTTTTATTTTTCATGTTCTATGCTGCACTAATTGCAATTTAAAGGGTCTCCTTATAACCTTGAAAGTGCCTCCAGGTAACTTGCAGTAGCAGTGAAGGTGGGAACTTTCCATCCACATTGAGGAAGGATTTCAGGTTGTTTGTTTTTTTTTTTTTTTTTTTTTAATAGCATCAAGCCATCAAATTATAAGATAATTTAAAAGCTGATTCTATCAAGGAGTGCACATCTGCTTCAGCAAGGGATAACAACATGCATCCCTCATGCATGCAATAATAAAAAGGGCAGAAGTTTTCCCATAGAAGCCTTGCAGCCCATTGTTTTCTGTCGATTTTTAACATTACAGAAATGTTAAATTACGCATTTGTCTAAAGAAAAGTTGAAGGTGATGGTGTGTTTCATAGCAGGACTTTGGTCTCCAAGTCAGGAGATCCGGGTTCTGCCCCCAGCCTTGCAGTCCTCTGTGTGACACCAGCCAGGTCACTTCCACTGCTGTGCTTCTCTCCTGCCTGATGCCTGAGGGTTTCTGTCACTGGGATCCTGTGGTGTGGGGCACAAAGGGAGCTGGATCTTGGGCACTGTCCCAGCCCTTTCTGCACAGCACTGGGAGCTATTGCAGTGGTCAGAATGCTGCTGCACGTCTTGGCTGACTCTTGGTGCTTTTACAGAAAGCGTTGGATGTGCACTTTCAACAATGCAGTAATGTGGGATATTGATAGGGGATTAAAGAAACAGGAAGTTTAACTTCTAATCTCCTTTAGCTGTGGAAAGTCCTGGAATGCTCCTGCCCCATGTAACAGCACCCTGTTGTGATTTCTGGTGGAGGCATATAGAAATATTTGGAATGTTTTGGGCATGAAGAAGCTGGTGTTGTCTAGCCATGCAAAATTATGGCACCAGTTGCCTGTTGATTAACTGCTGGATTCTTGGTTCTCTCTCCTTATTGCAGCTGAAATGTCTTTTGACTGCTTGGGGAGGTGATTCTGTAGCACATACCCCTGACATGAGAAATACTTCAGGATTTTTGTCTCTTGTCATCTGGATGAGCTGCATTCTGGGGCTTTTCTGCCAGCCCAAAAATACCTGGGGAGGAATGGGAGGACAAATTAATTTCAAATTACTTATCTTGGTTCCTCTGTTCTCTTCATCCTGTCTGCCACCTTCTCTTGAATGCCCCGTCTGAACACCGCTGTCCCTTGGCTGCCCAGCTGCCACGGTGCCTGAGCAGCGGACGGTGACGCTGGATGTGGATGTGAACAACCGCACGGACCGGCTGGAGTGGTGCAGTTGTTATTACCATGGCAATTTCTCCCTGAACGCTGCCTTTGAAATCAAGTTACACTGGATGGCAGTGACTGCAGCTGTTCTTTTTGAGATGGTGAGATCCCGGTGTTCTGGACAGCCACAGAAATGCCTGTCTGGCCTCTGTGTCCCTTAGACAACGGGGACACTGTAGTAGGAAGTCTTCGGGAGAGAGACAGTGGCTTGCATCTGCCCTTATTTCCATAAGTAATTTTCCTGGTGGTTGTTAGTGTTGCTCATCTGGTCAGCATTTATTACTCCAGCTATAGTCATTCTGTCTGCAGGAGTGTGTTCTGCTTTCAGTGGGTTTTATGCACAGTATGCAGAGATCAACACAGGTCAAGGTGATAAATTTAAGTCCCCCCTAGGCAAATTTTAAGCCTTGAGCCAGGTCTTTGGAAAAAAATCTGTTTCACATTACATTCCTTCTATCCCCAAACCTTAAAACTTTAAATCTCAGTGGAATTGCTTTCATAACAGGGCTTTTCCAGGCAATGTGTTTTTCCTGCTCAGGAATGTTTTAAGGTTTTTTTTAAAACTTGCTGAAAACATTTTGAAATGAAAACATGTCACTTTTTAGTTTTTAGATTAAATTTTTAGATTTCATTTTTAGATTTTTTTCCCTAATGTAGCTTCTGTAAAACTCCAACTATTTAACACCAGGTTTTACCCCACCCAGCCAGACAGCACTAGGTAGTTGGTTTTGCTTTTATTTAAAATCAATTGCAATGTTCCAGTAAAGCAGAAGTGTTTAGCCACTGGTGATAAGTAGGCTGAATCAGTTCCTGAAAAATGTCCTATTTTAAAGTGCTTTCTGATTGATGGAGCACTTCAGAAAAAGGAAAGCCTGATGTCTTGTGCTTGTACTGCTTTGCTTGCAAGGACGTTGGTGTGCCTGCCATGCAGAGCAAGCTGAGCCTGTGGAGAATTGAGCATGTCTGATCTATTCTTGGGGAATGAGTTGCTCTTATTCACATAAGTGCCCTTCGTCAGCTGGCATGTGTGCTGTGATTCATTGTGTGAATTTCTTCTCAGGTTCAGGGTTGGCACCGGAAAGCCACCTCCTGTGGGTTCCTGCTTGTCCCAGTCCTGGAAGGCCCCTTTGCTTTGCCCAGTTACTTGTACGGGGACCCGCTTCGAGCTCAGCTGTTCATCCCACTCAACGTGAGCTGCTTGCTGAAGGAGGGGAGCGAGCATTTGTTTGATGGTAAGAAATGCACTTTCTTTTACCCCTCAGGGTACTTTGTGCAAACAGGTCACTGTTGGCGCGTAGCTGACGTGAAGAAGCTCCTTTACCAGCCAGCCTTAGGTGGCTGAAGGAGCTGTTTCTACAGGTCAGCAGCCCCTCAGGAAAGAGGTGCTGGAGGAGCTGTGCTGGCAGGCTGATTGTGGGCAGCAGGAAGCACCAACACACAGGAAGGGTGGTCTCCCCGGTGATGCTGCACACTTTGGACCCACAGCCAGTAGCTGTTGTGTTTGACAGACTCTTGAGTCTGTTTTGCTGCTAGATCCACAGCTGCTCTGCGTTTGTATCCTGCATTTGTTTATTCTCCCCCTCCCTAAGATCGGGCTTTCACCGCTGCCATCCTTCTTTTGTTGTTGCTATGGTTACTTTAATGGTTACAGTGTTTGCACATGAGATTAAGCAGAGCAACTGCAATCTCCTTTTCTGCAATGTGACCTCGCCCTTTCCAGTGAGGCTGTTGTGGTAAACCTCAGGTGGAACCACAAGATCAGAGACCTGTCCCCATACAGAGAAGGGCAAAATTGCATCATGAGGAGGGACAATTATCAAAAGGCTCTGTTTTAACATAGTAAATTGGATATTTTCATTAACCCTTGACTCAGTGTCCAGGTGTAACTGTACAATGAATATGACAAATCCATATGCTGCGAGGTCACCATAGCCCAACTGACTGAATTAAATATTTTCAGAGCACTCTTGTGATACACAGCAACCTACTCTTCTTCCTTGCCCCTTCCCACACCCCCCCTTTATGTTCCTCTCCTTCATCTCAAGAGACACAAATAATAAATTCAGATATGAGTCTGCTACTGGAGTGCACAAGACACATCTCTAAGAGACACCTGACAAAAAAGTGTGACTGAAAGAAATGGCTAGGGAAAAAAAAAAAAAAAGAGTGCACTGTGAGGCCTCCTGAGGAAACTAAAGTCTTTAAAAGGAAGGAAATAAAGTAGCATTATTAGATAATTGTTACTTTTCTGTTTGTTTCAGGCTTTGAACCAGAAACATACTGGGACCGAATGCATCTTCTCCAGGAAGCAATAGCTCACAGGTATGTCTGCAGTGGAGTGGGGTGACCAAACAGTTCCTGTCTCCCTGGACAATGTGGGGTGGAGGCCTGTGCTAAGCAGTCTCTCCTGAGCCACTTGGGTTCTGAGCTGTCTGCCTCTCTGAAGTCTGCATACAGACTGTTAGACTAAAATACAGCCTCTGTGCCCCCAGGCGGTTCTGTGGGTGCAAGGGGCAGCTGTGTGGTGTTTCAGCCTGTCACTCCCTAGGAACCATACTCTCTCCTAGGGAGAGCCTTGCCTTTGGAAAGTGCCTGTTAGTCTAAGTTAAAAGCAGAAAGGCTGTAAATAGGCTCTTTCTGAGAAGGAAGAGTTATTTCCTTCTTGTGTGTTTAGCGCAGTCTTGAACTGGATGACACCTGATGATTGGCAATAGGCAGGAGACTGGGGTGGGAGCTGTATGACGGAGGTTGGGCCCAGTTTAAGAAGGAATTGTTGGAAGCTTTGGATACTATCTAGCCTTATCCCTTTGTGTTTGATTGAGCTGCCAGTTTCTTTCATGGTGTAGATGCCAGGGTTTTTTTCATTACAAAGAGGGCCTCCTTTTGTAATGGACTTTAGCTTGGAAATCAGCTTTCATTAGTTTAGAAAGCAGGAGAAGAACAAGTATCCTACAAACAGCAAAGAACTTCCAGGTAAGCTGCTTGAAGTTCTGCATGGAATGTTGCACATAATGAAAATAATAATGTTGCAGCTTGAAACATGCCCAGGGAACCTCTGTCTTGACTATTGCTTTTCCCTCTCTCGTGTGCAGCTGCCCCATTTTGTCAGAGACTGCATGGAGCTGCTGCTCTTGTTTCCAGCTCGAGTCAGGCCAGGGAGCAGTGTGGGGTGACAGGCTTTCACACTGCATCTGGCAGGGGCAGAGAATATTTGGAGAGGCTCAGCTTTCTTCATCCCTTTTCCTTTTGCCTTCAGGCCATAAGAAAGGGATAGTGGAAGGATTTCCTCTGGTGCCCCTGCCTTTGGCTGAGGAATTCTACCTGGAGCGGCTCTTTCTATCTTTTTGTTTTCTTTTCTTTTTAATTCCTCTTATCTCTATTTCTTCAGATTTGGATTTGTACAAGATAAATATTCGGCCTCTGCATTCAACTTCCCAGCAGAAAACAAGCCCCAGTATATCCATGTCACAGGTGAGCAATATTTGGAGGCTCTGTGGCAAGGAGGAGGTTATTACAAACAAGAGAACCATTTTACATGTGGTTTGTGTTTCGTGTCAGTGATGTTGGTGCTGGTCTGTCCCTAACCAGATGACAAGTAGGTGTGTCAGAAAACACAAACCAGAAAATTGGAGGGGGCAGTATGAAAAGCACCAAGTGTTGCTGCTAATAAATTATGTTGGTTTGAAATCCTGCTTTACAGCCGCTCTGAAACCTTTCTTTCCAGAAGATGAGGAAATTTTAAAAAGTAAGGCAAAGTTTATACCAAGGTCAATGTAAATAAATGCGTACCCAGAAGCAAGAAGGAGGGAAAGGTGTTAGGACAAGTGAGTGCTCTGTTCTCGTGCCTAAGGTCTGTTGTAGATGCATCTCTACCCATACACACTGTGTGGGAGGTAGATCAGGCATCTAGGGTCCGCTTGCTGAAATGTGAAAACAATGACTGGAAGGCAGTGTTTGGAAAATTGCAGAAGAGAATGGAAATTGCTGGGAAGTTAGCAAGATGGATCAGAGCCTACATCTTTGCTTCATTCTGTGCTTCTAAGAGAAAGGCAGACAAAGTGCACTCCCTCCCGGTGTTAGACAGGAAGAAGTAGCACCTAAGAGCCAAGGGGGAAAAGTGCATCCCATTTTTTCTTGCTAAAAGGCAATTAAATGAAACTCAGGCCAGTTTCATTTGGGAATTTAACGAGTCAGCTACCAGTAGTAGGGACTTAGGTCTGCCTCAGACTGAAGTGCTGTCTGTTTCCTGCAGGGACCGTGTTTTTGCAGCTGCCATATTCCAAGCGGAAGTTTTCCAGCGGGCAGCAGCGGCGCCGGCGCAACTCCACCAGCTCCACCAACCAGAACATGTTCTGTGAGGAGCGCATTGGCTACAACTGGGCCTACAACACCATGCTGACCAAAACCTGGCGCTCCAGCGCCACTGGCGACGAGAAGTTCGCAGACCGGCTGCTGAAAGACTTCACCGACTTTTGCTGGAACAAGGACAGCCGGCTTGTTACGTTCTGGACTGATTGTCTGGACAAGATGCATGCTAGTGCTCCGTGAACAGGGTTGTATCTCTTAGGGAGACAGCTAGAAGCTTTACCTTGTGGCAAGGAAGTAGAAGTGAAGAGTCTCTCTGTTGGATTCACGTTGAGGCTCTGAGAGGACCTGAGCAATACTGCTGTTGATATTCAACAGAATTTGATTAAGTGCTTGGAAAAAAAGAATTTGAGCTCTTGGCTTGCCAGTATCTATCACCTGACCTTAGCTCGGTTTCAAGTAGCTACAGTCTTTGGTTGCCAAAACTTCAGTTAGAGCAGAGCTAAAGGAGGGAGAGTGCAAATGGTTTTCAAGGGCAGTTGGATTCAGCACAGCGTGATGGTATCAGCTTCCAGTCGCTGGAAATGATCGGTGCCAGTTGGCATCTGATGTGCCTAGCAGCAGCCTGCCCCTTCCCCTTCCAAGGTGTACCTGATTGTGTGAATATGTAAGAAAAGATGTGAGAGATGATTGTTAAATTTTCATACATGTAAATAAGTAAAATGCAGAAAATGAAGTGACCTGATGTTTTGTTGTAACTCCACAGACAGCAATACAAAATTGATGAGTAAAAGAAAACAATTACCAAAAGAAAATACTGCTTTCTATGTTCAGCTCAAAGTTCAGTGTTGGGGCTTTATCTTGTAATCATGCAGGATTTTCTGTCTTCATGTCTGGATCTAGAGCAATGCCACACAGCAAAAGCAGGAAGCCAGTTACTATCTTGCAAGGCCAGCACCGAAGCCTAAGGAGAAATCAAGGACTACTGAGCACAAGTTGCTGCCGAGGTTATGGGCAGGTTTTTAGAGTGTGTCTGCCTACCAAGAGGAAGCTGCCTGCACTCAAGCATGTAGCCTTTGTCTTTGCAGGGCGTCGCACGAGCTGGTTATCGAAGTGCAGGTTTAGGGTGGGTCACAGCCGGCACCCAGCCGTGCCGGGCCTGGGGGCTTCTTGGCTCCCTCTTCGAGATGGTTCCTCACTGTTACATGTGTCGGGAAACTGGAATGAGGGGAGGACCGACACCTCCACGGTGGTGTTCAGCTCTGATTCAAGGCTAATAGTAGCTGCTTCAGATTTTTATCCCCTAAACTGAGTCAGAATGATTCATCTGTTTTTAGACAGCACCCACCTATAGAAGGTGGGTTTGAGCTGTGCGCCTCTTCATTCAGTCGCTCTAAGTGTGTCACAATTATCAGTGCTTGTCTGATCCCCATTAACGATTTAAAAATACTCTCTACTATGGAAGGAACTTGCTGTCATCTGTTCGGTACGGTTCTACATCTCTTCTGCACTCCGGCAGCCCTGTGCACGCAGCGGTCGAAGCTGTAGCGGCTGGGGGTGGAGTGCAGGGGCAGCCTCGGAGCCCCGCCTGGGCGGCGCCTGGGAACCCGACGGCGGCTCCGCAGCTGACCCCGCAGTGCCCTCGGCGCCGGGAAGCGCTCGGACACTGAGCGAGGCTGCGGTGAGGACAGGGATCAGGATCGGGAGCGGGGCGGCTGCAGGGACCGTGGCCTCGCTGCGGGAGGTGGCAGAAGGGGCGGCCGCGTGCAGCTCCTGCACTTCGCAGCTATTTGCCGGCTTCTGCCCGTTTTGCCCGGGGGGCTGGAGCTGGCCCAAGGGTGCGGGGAATCGCACCGGCGTCCTTTTCCCAGGAAAACGGGCGAGAAACAGCCCCGACGAGGGTTTTCCATTTTACAGTAACTGCGGTCTGCCCGGGCCTGTCACGTGCCATTTTGGAGAAATTTCAGCAAATTAATTTCACCTGAATGTCTCTGGACTCTCTGGATGTTGTGGTAGTTTTAACCTGTAAGCAGTGGATATAAACCCTACAGGTAGTCTCTAAGTTTTGGGGAAAGTTTAGTGTGTCTGAGCTCAGTTTTCTCAACTGCAAACCAGGTGTGTCTTTAGCTTTTCAGGGCTGCTCCAGGCCTTGTTTTATTTTAAGCATTTTGAGGTCCTTAGGCTGCTTTTAACAGCACAGTGAATTTCTTTCCTTAAAAAAAAAAAAAAAAAAAAAGGCATACCATAGAAGCTAAAAATAGGAGATAAAGAGTTTTTATCTAACCACAATTTTGTGCATTGCATAGAAAAAGCTTCCAACAGGACATGATGATGAAGCAGTTCATGGCCATGTTAAAGAAGAATGAAAATGAGCATCCCCCACCCACCAAGCTGTTGAATCTAGCCGGACAGCTTTGCCGGGAGCTCCAGAGCTCTTCTAGTCTGGAGAAGCTGGTTGAAGCCATGATGGAATGCAAGAACAAGAGAGATTTTCTTACTAACATCCATGTTGTCCGGGCTTGTGTGTCCGTTCATATCCATAAAGGGCAACATGATGCCGCCTGCAGACTCCTGGAGGTAGGGATGTGTTCTTCAGTTCTTCATGGAAACAAAAAGCCATGTTAGAAAAACAGCAGGTAGAGCTGTTAGTGCACAAGTACCTGAACCGCAGCTCGTGCAGCACTTCCAGCTTGTGTAAGGCAGTGGAAGGTGATAAGTGTGCATTGCTGACCTGCCAAAGCCTTTGCTGCAGGCACTTAAGAGTTAATCAGCCAAGGGGAGAAAGGTAGCTGGGTGATGATGGGGTTGGTTGTAGCAGGGTTTTGTTCTACTGTGGTGGTTCTTGGAGTTTTTCACAATCTTAGGGCTCAGGACATAAAAGTGTTGGGAAACCCAAGATCAGGGGGCTTGGCAGGGTGGGAATATATGAGGAAGGCTGGATGGTCCCATTCAAGGTGAGGGATTTTTGGCCTCGATCTGGTAATGGAGACCTTTTCACCAGAGGAAAAGAAGGAATTAGGCAACTCCCTGTGTACATGAGGGAAGGTACAGTGAGCCATATGCTTAGCTAATGCTACTAGCTCTGTCATACCAGGAGGAATCCCTGAGTACATTTCTGTTGAGGGTTTTCTCCTTTATACATGCTCTGAGTGACTCTCTGGAAAGGTTTTGCTTACGCACAGTTTTGTTTTAGTATTGCAAGGCAGAAGAGAAGGAAGAACTGGTGCAACTTTGGCATGAGATTCACTACCGGAGGGTTATGGAGAAACAGCAGACAGATGTTCTGACACCACTGCAGAAATTCCGTTGCAGGAAGAGGTACTGCATAGTGGGGAAACCAAGATTTTTTTATTTTTTTTTCTCTGTAGTTTCCAGATGCAGGGGCTGGTTTTACACCTCAAGATTCTGCTTCTTGGAGCTTGGTTTTTCTTGGTATTTTGACCACTTGTGGCAATGTGAGAAAATTCCCATCAATGTGAATTATTCCTTTTGGATATCCTTTTAATCTCCTTTTTAATCCCATTTTCTCCTGTGTACAGGAATCCTCCACCTATTTCCCTTTGTCCTGAAGGTTTGAAGAATCGAAACTATTCAGAAGAAGTACGCCAGCACCTGTACAGGTTTGCTGCAGAGGTGACAGCAAATCCAGACAAGAAACAGCGGGTAGGGATATGCTAGGGATACTTCCAATCAAGTCTCTTTGTCGCAGAAAAGCAGGACAGTGAGATCAAGAGTCTATAACTGGTTTAATTTCTAAATCCTTGTTTTCAAATGGCTCATTGGGGCTGGGATTCCTCATATTTGATCTTTCTGTAAAGGTCTCTTTAAAAAATCATCAGGTTCATGCTAAGTAATTCCTCTTGCTGTGGACAAAAAGTTGAGGGGCGGTAAATTCCTCACTGGGTTTTTAAGAGTTTTAATTTTGTAATGATTGAGCATAGGCAGCCAAACAGCCATCACTCAGCAGAGCTCTATTGCAGTGATAAATAGTTCTGACTTGACTGAGTAACAGCCTATATAAAATTGCACTTTGTTCACCAGAAGATATTTTGTGCTGGCTTTTCAAATGCTGGTAATTTGATGTGATAACACAATAGGCTGTGTTGGTGTATGCATGGATCTACCTTCTTTGGACAGGGACAGATTGGTAATGGAAGAGATGTGTGAATTAAATCAACAAGCACTGTTGATCACTACCTTGCCAGACTTTGATGTCTGCCTCTGTGAATCTGTCATTCTGTGGGAAGAGCATGGTTTGGTGAGGGCATTATCTGGTGAGCAGTATAGAATAGCAGTGCCTTCCTTAGCAAACAAATTGTCTGGGAGTGCAGGGTGGAATTTGTGTTTTCTATCAACTCTGAGTTTATAAAATGGTCTCCTCAATGGGATCCACCAGGCCTATTGGAGACCTAGTGAGTAAATGTCTCTGGCTTTGGAAGGTCTTTTGCTGGACTGCTTTTGGAACTGAAGGTGAGTAAAAGGCTTGATCATTTGGATGTGATTTCTTTTCCTCTGATTTCTCCCTGTGCCTGGGTTTGCAGGAGGGATTGGCTCGGGCCATGAACCTGCAGCCAACTCAGGTCTATAATTGGTTTGCAAATTATCGACGACGTCAAAAATCCCGCCTCCTTCATATGGAAGAGCTCAACAGTTCATGTCCTGAGAGGGCTCTGGCTTCCCACAGAAATGAGCCACAGGATAAAGGATCTGACACTCCACAAACTGCAGGTTTGTCTTTTCCTAATGGGTTCAGGATGTGGTCCAGAGAGGTGGAAATCAATTTGAAATTCCCTCATGAAGGGAAGGATATTGCTTCTTCAGAACAGCATTATGTGCTGATGTATCAAGTAGAAGCTGGAGGACTCTGCTTCAGTGGAGTGCCTCATTGTTTGGCTCGAGGCTGTCACTCCAGAGGAGCAGACACTGCTCACACCTGTGCAACAACAGGTGAAAAGAGATGCCTGTCTTTAAGGAGGCACCAAATGAAAGCAAATACATGGGAAACAGCAGCTTTTAGCTCTCAGATTCTGGAATCGGGGCAGTGTGCTCCAGAAAAAACCCAGTATTTCCATGTCCTTCCACACTCGACCAAACTTCAGTCACAGGGAACACAGGGGTCTTGCTGCATTTGGCAGATTGGACTTGTTTTGTTGCTTTTTAGAGTAACCATTAGCATTGTTTCACCTGCCTGGCCTGCACCTTTCAGATGGATCTCGTGCAGGCATCAGCCCTGAGCAAATAGAGATAACCCACATGCCCTGTGAGCCAGGATGGGAGCAGTCAGCTGCACCTCTGTATAAGCCTCCTGAAGGAACATATTTAAAGATGCTGGAATCCAGGTGATGTATGGCATCTTTACAGTGACAGTTCAGAAATGAAGCAACAATTAAACTTTTTCATGGAACTGACTTCCATGTTGGTTCTTTGGGGACATCACCTGGGAGCCTTGCCACCACTGAGGGAAATGTTCCATGTTCAGTCAGAGCAGTTCATCTCCCAGCTGTGGAGGGCAGGATTCAGAGGTTTAGCTGGGGGTCCCCTTTTGGCAAAGCAATGTGTCTGGCTGATTCATTTTCTCCATCATTGCAGCTGTATGCAGAGCCCTGAGCTGTATGAAGCTGGAACAAGCATGGCTTTGTTTGCCACTCACAGCGCTGAACAACCGGTACCTTTTGGCACTGAGGCTGTGATGGAACCAGGAACCTGCTTCGGCTCTCCTGTGCTGCTGCCTGGAGAAGCAGTGAGCAGGGCTGCTGCCAGCCCCTGGCAGGGGAGCCTTGTCCTGCACTCTTATGAGTCCCTTCCCTCTGTGAATTATTGGCTGCCCATGTGGTGGGCCCCTTACAGCACCAGAGGAGTCTCTGGCTCCGTGTGGACGCCAGGTGTAGAAGGTTAGTAAAACTGCACCCAGATTGTTGACCTTAAGATTTTCCAAGCTTCTCTTCTCATTGCTGTAAACACTCTTGCTCACTTAAGTGTCCTGATGAAGGAGACCAGGGCTTATTTGGAGCTTTGGAGTTCTACTTCCACATTAGTTCAGTTAGAAAATCTGTTGATTTAAGTTGTTGAAGCAGACATTCTAACCTACTCTTTTCCTTTACCTGCAACCACTTCCATAAGATAGTGGTGGATTTCCTTTAGTGTTTCCATTGAGAGAGTCCCTCCCGGTGTTGTCTGCTCACCTTGCCCTTTTGCAAGCTTCTGGGTTTTTTATGACTGTCATCATTAAGACATTGCCTGAGAAAAGTCTGGGAACTTAACTGTGACATGGTGCTTGTCTTCAAGCACATGTTTTCACTTTCCTCTCCCTCTTGCTATTTTTTCTCTCTTTCTCTTTGTCTTCTTCCTGTCCAGTCTTGTTCAGCATTCCCACCATTTCTTTTCTTCTTCCTGTTCTTCAGAATAGGCTTGATAGGATGCATAAGTGATGCCCACTTGCTTTTGCTGTAGGTCTGTAGAGCAGGAAGGGCTGTAAGTGCCATTCACCCAGGCTCTGGTGAATGTGGAGCAGGGAGAGAAGGAATAGCTGGGTCAGAGGTTGGGCCCATGTTATCTGTATCTGTACTTGTGTTTAATACGAGCATTTACTTCAGCAGGTATCAGAGTTCCCTTGAGCACAGTCCCTCAAGGTGGCTGTGTTGAAGCCAGTTCAGAAAGAATCATTCAGCAGTCAGATTTACAGGATGAAAGCTTAATCCTTAGAGGAGGACAGCTAGGGACCCTGGAATCTATTCTTCACAGGTAAAAGGAGGGAAAACACAGGGCTGCCTAAAGGCAGGAATAAAAATGATGCAGAGTCCAGCCATGTCTTGATACCCTGTTGAAGAGGGTTGCAGAAATAGTGGCACACCTCATTCCCAGGGACTGCTTCTCCTTGTGTCCATCCTCCTTTGCCAGCATTTATATCTGTGCATGGGTAATCTTGTCTAAGTATACGTGTGTGTGTGTGTGTGGCACAAAGGAGATTTGGAACCAGCCTAATCGGAGAAGATATGACCCCCTGTTTTTTAGGCAGGTTCAGTTCCTGAACTACTTGCTTGGTTTTGGCAGAAAAGCATAACCTGTACTGTCTAGTGAGGGCTGGTTCTGTTGGTTCTATGGGCTGGGTTGGTAGGGCCTGTATTTAATCCTAAAATAGTTTTTGTAGCTTCACAACATCGTGACGAGATTATTCCATAGTGCAAGCTTTCCAAATTGGAAGATGGAAAGAAAGGCACTGTTCTCTCTTTGTTTTCCACCTATAACAAAGGTTTCAGATTTCACATTTTCTCTGGGAATTGAGATAAATTCAGAGAATGCAAAACAACAGAAATGCGTGCCATTTTCCATATGTTATACAACTTCCATAATGTTACATAAAAATAAACACTGCCAGACATTATGGGCTTCCTTTAATTTACTGATCTGCAAGACAGAGCAGGAGCAGCAGCCTCATTTTATAACCCTTCTACTTGACACTGACCAGCATTTGTGCCAACATGACTTAGTCAGAATGTCAAAAAGGGAGGTAGAAGAAGCTTTATTCCCACTTTAAAAATGAGGAAGCAGAGGCACAGAAGGCTTTGTGGCTTGTTAAACAACAAGTAAATGCAGTGATTCACTGGAGATAAAGATTGGTGAGGCTTTGGCCCCAGTTCCCTGCAGAAAACATTTCTGCCTTTTACCCCTGTTTCTCACTTGGCCTGGTGCCTTTTTCACATTCATGTCGGACTCCTTGCTCTGAATTGCTGGGGAGAACCCAGGTCAGGCATTGTAAACCTCAGGCTGAGTTTTAGGATTCACAGTTTTAAACAGTGGCTAAAGATCATGAAAGATCAGCAAGGCTTGCTGGCAATATTTTGGCTGGATTTAAAATTGCATGTTCTGACTCTGGAGTGAGCTCATGTTTATTTTTAAAATATGTTCTGCCAGTAGAAGAAATCTATGGTGAATGTCTCCTTGTTGGGTATGTCAGTGTGCCAGGC